>NW_026652295.1:6148098-6462818 GCF_009828535.3 Hylobates moloch
AATTATATATTTTAGATACTATAAAACATAAAATTATATTCTCTATATAATTATGCATCAGATAGTATAAAATACATAATTACATGGTATGTAGTATATAATAAGTAATATTATATTGCCAAGAACCATGAGGATCTGATATTTTACCATTCTTGCAAGCTAATGAGCTGGCCTGTTACAGTTTTAGAGATGCTCATAAAACATATGACTTCTGGATCAGAAATGAAAAATAAGCTTATTAATCATAGCAATAGCAGTAGCCAAAATATGAGCATTTTTTGTCAGTTCTCTGAGATCTAATTCACACATGTACATCCATCCCATCCAAAGAGCACCAGATGCCACCTGCACATGCAGAGAGTTGAAGCTGCAAAACATGAGTGCTTTATTATGAGCAGTGTGTAGGCTCTTTATTCCAGGCAAATACAGTATTCCTATCTTCCAAGGATGTTTGCTATATAAGCAAACATAGGTAGAGATATGTTTGCCATACAAACATCCATGAAAAGATAATTTAGAACAAAGGGCCTTGCTTGCAACTGCCTTGGCTGTCAGGCATGCAGAAACACAAGAGAACCATAAAGAAATGTTTACCAGTGATACCCACCCTATATTTTTATACTGTCCTGGCTTCTGGTGAATTACCCTATAATACTCCACTTTGTCAATAATTATGATTAATCTGACCCCCAACAAGGACTCAAATCCTTTCCACTTGTTTCATACAACACTTAATTGAGACTACTATTAACAAGACCCCAAGCAGCAAGAGGAGGCAAACCTACAGTATTGATCTCAATCATGCTCCCAGTGTCCCAGACCCAACCAGCTGAATAACTCCCATAAACCATAAGGGTCTAATAAAACCAGGCAACTTTATTATTATGTTGCTGTATTAACCTTCTGCCCTCATCCAAGGCATTAATCCAGGCACAGCAGCATGCATTAGTGATTGCACAGACTGCCTTGGCTGGCAAAGAAGAAGCCTGAATTCTGTTATCCCTAACAACCCTGGCCAGTGAGTTGAGATTGGCCTGAATGTCTTCCAGATTCTAGGTGATGCTACTGATCACTTCAGCTAAGATCAGGAACAAATTTTATACCACCTTTTCTAACTAAATGGGTTCCGTCTTAGGGATGATTGTCTGCATAATGCACATACATAATAAGTAAGTTATCCCTCTGGGAAGCTCCTCCCAAGTACACCAGGATATGCCCATTAGGTGATATCTCTACAGTCATTTGAGGCTAAATTATCTATTAGTAGAAACCTCTTAAGCCCTTGAAGTTCTCTTTAATGATCATTTTTAAAGTGAAGGTCACTGTGTTCTCAGGAGGAAGGCAAATTAATGCCTGGCTTCCACATGAGTACAGTCCCAGGAAGTACATGTGCTACTAGAAAGAATATATTGCTTACAATCATTGAGATTCCAAAGTGCAATTCATATCTGTGAAGGACACAAGTTAATGGTGTCTGTAATATAGCCTTGTGGCTAGCTGTTTGACCTTAGGGTTCCTGCTCAGTTCAAATAATTGAGTATAGTCCTTGTTTTTGGAGGAACTGCCTGAGGGGACATAGTTTAACCTGGCCCATTTGTTCATGCCACCAACTGGGTGACATTCATTCACTCCATGGAATGGCTGAGTCTCATAAACAAGGGTTTATAGGTATTGTGTGTGAAAAGCTCAGGAATAGGGCCAGCCCCTGCTGTTTCCAGGGGAAACATGGTGAGGTTAAGGGGAATGGCAATCCCATAGAGGCAAGAGCTCTCCAGTGGAGAATGGCAGACCCAGGGAGCAGTTAAATTTAAGAAGCTTGACCAGCTAGAGGAGCCACACCAGTGGGAGAGGATCTAGGGGTGATACTGAAAGGCAAAGATCAATAATGTTTTTCCTTCTTTGTACATCCTGAAATCTAAAGTGTTCCCACCTCATGTGTCAAAGTTGTTCTCCCTTCACCTTTACAAATTTGAAGTTTCCTGTTCCAGTAGGTATGACTTCACCTTTTGTACAATCATTTCCTACTTGCACCCAGATGTTTTATCCACAACGGTCAGCTGAAAGACACAGAAGGGTCTTTACATAAAGCTTACAGAGACCCATTATAGCCCATATTTGGCCACTGTAGAGGGACCAGTAAGAATGTACTCAGCCAATTATCCTCATGATCCAGGATCATGGCAATCCCACAAGAGAATCCAGGTGACTGAATCAGTAATAAATTTGAATCTCCTGGTCCCTTTTGGCTGGGCTGCCATTCTGAGGGTGCACCAAGGAGTTCAGCTTAGAGCTATTAGGGAAAAGAAAGAGCATAATGCCCTGGAGTGCTGGGAGTGAACTCCAAATATTCACGTGAGCCTAAATAACCCTCATCGCTTTCATCCTGACCATTACCCACAAAGCAGCTGGGAGATAATCCCTTTCTGGAGACAGCCGCTTTACTAAGGTGTGTTGATCAAGAGGACATCCATGTTAGTGACTTAGACAACTTGACCAGCAGCTGTGAGGCCATAGCTCATAGCCTCAAAAGGGGGTATCTTTAATCAGCTGGTCTACCATTCCCCAAGCAGCTGGCCAGATGCCTACACCACTGACAACAGCCCAAGAGTCAGTAAAATATAACAAAGTTCATCAAGGAGCTCATTGGCCAGAGCTGTGGGAATGATGTGTGCAATCCAGAAGGGCAAGATAATTTGCCTCTAAGGGGCTCCCCTTGGGCACGGACATAAGAACATGTAGGTAATTCTTCACCTTTCTTCTCCTGGATGGCTGTCCTGCAACACAGTTATATATTGTCTTCTCAGAGGACAGTCACGTGACATGGAGCAACCAGCCACACACAGCTACGGACAGCTTATTAATGCAACTTCTACTGACCCTCCCTTCTCTCCTGCCCATACCCTTTGTTCCTTACTCATACTCCCTGGGAGTTTACTCCTCAATAAGATAGTAGCACAAAGGGAAAACCCACGCTGAGACAACAAGACAATTTCAACTGGGAGCTGCATTACTCTAGAAAAATCACTACTTTATAGCATGATGACTAATATTATTAGAGAAGGTTATTATGTTGGCAATTTTTATGATAAACTACTTTAGGAGGAAATGGTAAGTCAAAAGCAAAATCTAATTGAAAACACTCCAGTTTTCTCTTTGTTAACATTTATATTGCTGAGCTATAAGGCACTATCATCCACTTGTTGCCCACACATCCTAATTGCAGGCAAGGTAAGCAGAAGGAAATAATCAATCTCCTGAGCACAGGCCTTGCAAAACCAAACCTATAAAGCAATGACAAATGTCACATTTTGTAACTGAGCAGGACAATAATTGAATTTAAAACAAACAAAACAAAAAAGAACTGACTGAAAAGCATTTTGGTTTAATTTTTTTTTAACTTTGGTTCAAATCTATAATTCATTAACATATCATTTCCCACTTCCCATCTGGAAACCAGAAATATTGGTGATATACATCATGTAGCAGAATCCAACAAAATAATTTAAGAACCATAAATTTGAATGCATGCAGAAAATGTGTACTTTATTTGTGTTTTTGAATGGGAGGGGTGTTTTTACCTTTTGGAAGAGTTATGATTTAGATTCATTTTTCCAGCACTGGCTCTGAGCTCAGCACATTCTGGGGTATTTCAGAATTTATGTTCCACTTCACATTTTTCAGCCCCACTATTTCTTTGTAAGGTATCCTAGTGGGAAGTAACCAAAAAAAAATTTTCGTTTTTTTTTTCCCCAAGAATCTTAAAAGTCGCATAAGAAAGATGAAATGACTAACAATGGCTCTCAAGGGGAACCTGAGAAACAGAGAAGATTCATGAGGGCTTCTTAATGTACAAGTTTCTCTCTCTGCAGTCACAACCCACATGAATGTGAGAACCCACAGGTTGGAGGATGCAGGAGTCTGAGCTCTGCTTACACTTTCATGGAGTCAGCTAGCAGGGACAGATGCCCTCCTTTCTCCCAGAGACACTGCCCACAACTCAATTAAACACACCACCCAATTCCTCCCAGATCAACCCCTTCCACTTCTCACTGGAAGGACTTGAGCTAAATGAAGGTGGTCAAGTTGTATAAAAGGTTTTCCTCACGCCAAATCCACACTGGGTCCATGCCAAGGATACACGGAAAATATTCCACATTGCTTCCATAAGCGACTTTCTAAACAAGAATTGCAGCCTTGCAGGAAATGTGATCATCTTAGCCATGTCATGCAGTTGAATGCACACTTTGGACATCATATTCAAGAAATGTTTACTCTCCCTTCATACAGTGTATAGTGTATAAGGAAGAAGGAAGAGAAACACTTGGATCTTGGAGCATTGATTATTTAGAGCAGCAAAATGTAGAGGAAATCATACTTCTTACACTCTAGTAACACTATAAACTCCTTACTGAAGACCAAGAAATCAGAGAAGAGGAAGAATGGCCAAGAAGGAATGCTGTAGCCGAGAAGAGAATTACAAAAGCAAGTAAGATGGCAAAAATTCATCACAAGAGTCTATGGCCCAATGGTTGAGAAACACAGGACTAAAAAATTGATGTTTAAGAAAAAAAAAAGTTTCCATATAGTTTAACCTTTTATTTAAGCACAACATAGAAATGTTAAAAGCCCACCGGAGATGTTACTGATTACACAGATTGAAGAAGTGAGAACAATGTTCATCAGTCCCAGTGTTTTGGGCTTGGAGTGAGATGTCATGGACACTGGCATAAGCCTTTTGCATTTCGCAAGAATTACCTGTTCTGCTAGGTATGGTGTTTCATGCCTGTAATCCCAGCACTTTGGGAGGTTGAGGCGAAGGATAACTTGAGGTCAGGAGTTCAAGACCAGCCTGGTCAACATGGTGAAACCCTGTCTCTACTAAAATAACAAAAATTAGCTGGAGGCGGTGGTGGACACCTGTAATCCCAGCTACTCAGGAGGCTGAGGTGGGAGAATTGCTTGAATCCAGGACGCAGACGTTGCAGTGAGCTGGTATCACACCGCTGCACTCCAGCCTGGGCAAAAGAGTGAGACTCCATCTTAAAAAAAAAAATAGAAAAGAATTATCTGTTCTTTTTCTCTCATTAGGTCTTGATCTCAAACTTCTATGGGTCTTTCTGGAGGGGGAACAATCAGCCACAAAAGCCAGTGGATAGATGGTTGGCTATTTTCAGTGCCTTTTTTATAAAGACTCTGGCTTTCAAAAGGATTATTAAGAAAAATGCCTACTTCTTTGAAATCTACATCAAGTTGTTAAGGCAACAAGATCAAGACTAAATCTAGAAATGTTTGCTCCACCGCCCCCTCCGTCCACCCTGTTATCTACCTCACATGTTTTTGTGGGTTGTGCCAACTAATTGCAATCATTGCTGCATCTCAGCCACCTCATCCCGAGGTTTTTGAACAGCAAGAAAAGGAAAGCATTGATTTGAACGATGGCGTGGTAGTACGTATGTATGTGGTTACATTTGTATGTCTGTGGGTTTGTGAGCAATTCTGGAAACAGCTCATCAAATTTTCCCCTAAATGCTGTCAGATTTAGCCAAAGAGGTAGGAGAATTGACAGTGGTCTCAGTAGCCAATGATTCAATGTGGGGGTGGTGAAGGGGGAGCTGGAGCGCAAAGGAGCCAAGGAAAGAAGCATGGTGGAAACAGGAAATTCAGAGGGAAGAGCTGCTTGAGCTGTTTGCAACTTCTTTCCGCCAGAACCATAAAAAAATCTCATGAGCTCAGATCATCAACAAGAGATGATCAATTCCCCCTGAGTCTGAGCTGCACTGCAAACTCCCCCCGATTCTAGTTTTTGCTCTTTAGATGTGGGTTTCTGACTGCAGCTTCAAACCTCTCAGCTGCATGCTAGCTCTCCTGTTTTGGGAATCCAGCACGGTGTCAGCCTTTGAGTGCCAGGGGCAAGAGCACTGGGATTCTAGGCAGGGCACCTTTCCAGAGGGCCCCCGGTGATCCCTGTCCAGGCCTGCCCTATGCATTTCCTGGGTCCCAGCGTCAATGACCCCGCCTGCTGACCTGGTAGACCACACGTCCAAATTTGAGAAGTACTCAGCGGGCAAGAAGAAATTCAGACACAGGGCTGTTGAAAGAGGTTAGGACTAGAGGTTCCATCTCTATCCTATTCGGGTGAGATGATGAGCCTCCCAGCCACAAGCTGGCAAGAGGAAAGAGAAAAGGAGCGAGGAGGAGACTTTGGCCGTAAGAGCCCATTTCTAACCAGTGTTGGCCTGGCAATTGCAGGACCTAACCCCAGTGAGCAGGTGAGAAGGCAGGCGGCTTGCCCAAGACAGCGTGTGGTCTCCTGAAAAATTAATGAGCTCTGCTGAATCCCAACAGTCAATGGGTGGATTTTATATATGTCTCACTCCCTGGATGTCTGAGCTCAGAGATGCCCTGGGGAAAAGCCTCGTGTTTCACACACTTCATGACCCAGTTTCCATCTGGCTGACAGAAGCTCTTCCTGCCTTAGAGATGACAGGTCTGAAGGCAGCTTAGTAGGATGGGTGATGAGTTATATGAACGCATTTCCACATTAATTGAATTCCCCTCAGTTGGACTTCTGCAAAATGAACTTTTATTTTTTTAAGAGCTACATTTTATTTTACTAATAGGGATTTAACTGGGTGAAGGAAGACTGCTGACTCCAGGGGATGTTTTCTGTAGCCTTTCCCTAGAGAGGCAGGCTTGGTTGCAGGAGGCGGTGGGAAGAAGGCATCCCAGAGACCCTGTGTATGAAGAAAATGCCTCTGCCAAATCCTCTGCCTGCCCTAGGTCACTGGTTCCCAAGTGTGGATGAATCATCTTGGAGAGCTCTGATTACACAGTTTCCTTAGTCCAGCCCAACCAATTCAATCAGACCTCACGAAGCAGAGCCCAGCAATGTCATTTTTAACAATCTCACCAAATATTTCTGGCACAGCCTTTTTCAAGTCCCCTTTTCCAGAAATCACTACCATAAGGCATTCCATCCATCCTCTGTAAGAAATATCCAGTGATTTTCAACAGTTGTACGAGAATGGCATTTTCTTGACAAAGCCTATGAGAATGGAGGGTGAGGCTTGCTGATTGGAAAAAAAGCATTTTCTAAAATTGCTATTTGTTTTCACCACAATAACCATTTCTCATATCAAATCACATAAAAGCTTCTCATAAGATTGGTATCTTTAGCAGAAGAATTTTGGATCACACATGGTCGAGAAAGGCCGGGCGCTGTGGCTCACGCTTATAATCCCAGCACTTTGAGAGGTTGAGGCAGGCGGATCACAAGGTCAAGAGATCAAGATCATCCTGGCCAATATGGTGAAACCCCATCTCTACTAAAAATACAAAAATTAGCTGGGCATGGTGGTGCATGCCTGTAGTCCCAGCTACTCAGGAGGCTGAGGCAGGAGAATCACTTGAACCCAGGAGGTTGTAGTGAGCTGAAATCGCACCACTGCACTCCAGCCTGGCGACAGAGTGAGACTCCGTCTAAAAAAATAAGCCGAGAAATTTTACAAATTGTGATAATGCACACTTTCGTTATGCAAGATTGATCTTATCAGTTTTTCTAGAGTGTCCACCTCTGTTAACCTAACTCTCTTCCTGTTTGAGTTCTGGACGGTGCAATCTCTGATGCCATGAGCTCTCTCTGGAGGGACACTGGGTTCCCTGCATTAATTAAGGAGAACACACAGCATCCAGGTCGAAAGCTCAGATTACCCCAGCGATGTCTGTCAGAGGGGGTATCTTCCTCTCCTTCACACTGTCTCCAAACCCCAGAAGGCCAGGGCATAGAACCCACAGTTCCCAGGGCATAGAAAATTGCATCCCAGGAAGACCTGCTCAGGAAGCAATTCTCTTCTCTTACCTTACACAGTGAAACCAAGCACCAAAACCCACAAATCTGAGAGCCAGTGTTCAGGCCACACCCACATAGACAGCTCAGCTATTCGAACTCACATCACTCTCCTCTTTAAAATCCACGGGAGACACAGCATGAGTCTCCAGCAAGTGGGAAGATCTGATCTTCATTCTTCATCTCCTCTGAGTCTGTTTCCTCCTCTTAAAATTGGAACTAACAGTGGTGCCTCACGGAGAGGGTCTGGAGGGTCAGAAGGGCTCACCACATCATGGTGAGGGCCAAAACAAGCACAGGTCAAGGGCAGTGGGAAGCCATGAGGAGCCACGCAGTGGAACAGGTCTCAAGAGTGTAAGCCCCAGTCCCACCTCCCTTGCTCTGATTGTGCTTTTTCTTAATAACTTGCTGGATGCAGAGAAGATGCTGTTTGCAACTTCTTTCCCCCAGAACCATGAAAAATCTCATGAGCTCAGATCATCAACAAGAGATGGTGGTGCTCAAACTCCCCGAGTGTAGCTTTTTGCTTTTCAGATGTGGGTTTGTGACTGCAGCTTCAAACCTCCCAGCTGCATGCTAGCTCTCCTGCCTGGAGAATCCAGCACAGTGTCAGCCTTTGATTGTCAGGGGCAAGAGCACTGGGATTCCAGGCAGGGTACCTTCTAGAGGGCCCTGTGCTGGGTGATCCCTGTCCAGGCCTGCACTATGCATTTCCTGGGTCCCAGTGTCCCTGACCCTGCTTGCTGACCTGGTCTCTGACAACCCTGGGCTCCAACCACTGGGTTCCCTCACACTGCAAGCAACTCTGCCTATGCCGAAGGAAAAGCACCTCTTTCAAAGTTCCAGGCCTTTCACTTGAACTTTCACGACTTATTTTCCAAGAAGCTCCAACTCTTGGCTTCCAAAAGTGGCCTCTATGGGGGGGGGGGGGTGTACAGTGTTTGGCCTCGTGCCAAGTTTCCAGAGTCTGCTCACATCACCCTGTACCTACCCAATGCCTGGTCCCCAAATGGCTCCTTACTCCTTCGGCTCTTCCCTCAGTTCAGCACGAATTGCCCACTTCTCTGTGGAATTCTCACCACAAGTAGATCCTCCTCTTTCCTTCATTCACTGCTTCTTCCTCTGCATTGCCCTCAAATTTCCTTTTTTAAATTTAACAAATACTTATGGAAGAGGATCTATGCCAGACATTGGGGATTATTTTTCCACTATGTCATACCCTTGCAAGCCTGGTGCTGGGTGCATTCATCCAGCAAGGCTGTACTGAGGTGTGTTGAGCACCAAGTACCTAAGGGGAACGTCATGGCTGTAGCTCCCACCCTACTTCCTATCCAGGGAAGGAGGCAGCAAACATAAAAACAACACCAGTCAATCAAATGCTTGCAGGTTTTAAAAGTGCTGTAAAAAAACAAACACAAGAACTGAGGTAGAAAGTTATCAGGTAGGAGGGACACCAAAACTGGATACAGTGGTCAGGGTAGGCTTCTGTGAAAAGATGACACAGAAGCTGAGACCCAAATGCTGAGCAGGAGTCAGGCAGAGAGTGAGGTAAATGGCTTCCAGGCAGAGGAAACAGCACATGCCAGGGACCTAGGGTAGGAAAGACTTTGACATGGAAGAAACTAGAAGAAGACCAATCTGGTCAGACATTAACAAGAGGAAGTAAGTGGCCCAAGAAAACATTAAGAGAGATTGGGAGGAGACATATTATGCAAAATCTTGTAGATTGGGAAGAGATATATTATTCAAAATCAGTAAAGATTTTGAGTTTATTTCACTAATGAAATTTATACTTAGTCCCAAGGGGTCCAGGAGCCTTCTTGAAAATGAGCCTTTGGAACAAGATCATGTCCTTTGTAGGGACATGGATGAAGTTGGAAGCCATTATCCCCAGCAAACTAATTCAAGAACAGAAAACCAAACACCGCATGTTCTCACTTGCAAGTGGGAGCTGAATGATGAGAACACATGGACACATGGTGGGGAACAGCACACACTGGGGTCTGTTGGAGGGAGAAAGTGGGGGAGGGAGAGCATCAGGAAGAATAGCTAATGGATGCTGGGCTTAACACCTAGGTCATGGGATGATCTGTGCAGCAAACCACCATGGCATGTTTACCTATGTAACAAACCTGCACATCCTGCACATGTACCTCTGAACTCAAAATAAAAGTTGAAGATAAAAAAGAAAGAAAACAGGCCTTTGGCATGCCAGAGTTCCCGATGCCATGCCTTCCTGCGTTCACCACATACTTTAGAGAGCAACTCTGTGCTGGACACACAGTCATCTCATTAGTTTCCTGTAACAACCTCTTCCTACACACACCGATTCACATCCACGAATATCAACACTCGGATGTGATTTTTGTCTTTTTGCAATTCTGAAATCGTATCAGACCACAGAACAGTTCACAACTAGAGTTTTGTTGTTGTTGTTTGTTTTTGTTTTTGTTTTCAGATGGAGTTTTGCTCTGGTCGCCCAGGCTGGGGTGCAATGGCACGATCTTGGCTCACTGCAACCTCCGCCTCCCAGGTTCAAGCGATTCTCCTGCCTTAGCTTCTCCTGAGTAGCTGGGACTACAGGCACCTGCCACCACACCCAGCTAATTTTTTGTATTTTTAGTAGAGATGGGGTTTCACTACGTTGGCCAGGCTGGTCTTGAACTCTGACCTCAGGTGATCCACCCGCCTCGGCCTCCTGAAGTGCTGGGATTACAGGTGTGAGCCACCGCACCCGGCCAGCTAGAGTTTTTTCAGTTAGCAATATATGATGGACATCCCTACATGTTGGTAGACGCATTCTCAGCGTATCTTTCTTCTTCCTCCCTTGCTCAGCCTCGTCTATGTGCACAGCTCACCCAAACATTGCCTCCCTCCTCAGCCTCTCCCTCCCCCAAATATACACTGCAGAAAACCTTGACATGAGATGGCAAGTGTACCTTGGAAAAGGCATCCTGGAGACCTGTTCTCTAAACCTTCTTTTCTCAAATGGTACAAGCTCACAGCCCAGGAGACCAGTGGTCTCCGGTGAGGTCACACTGGGCTTACATTTCATACTTTCAACAAAGTAATTTCCTTCGTGCTATAAAATATGATGGAGTGGTGGGAGCAGGGGGAGATTCTGGAAGCACGAGGATTTGCAGCCGCACACTCAGTGAATCCTCTGTGGAGGCAGTTGAATGTGGCAGGAGGAGCTCAGGTTTCGGAGCAAGCCACAACTGGGTTAAAATTCTGGTTTCCCTGCTAATTAGTCTGAGGGAGGTAACTGGATCCCACCATGCTTCCTCATCTACAAAAAGGAAATATTAACACACAATGGAATATTATTCAGCCTTAAAAATGAAGGAAATTCTAACACATACTACAACATGGTTAAACCTTGAGGACATTAAGCTAAGTGTAATAAGCCAGCCACAAAAATACAAATACTCTATGAATCCTACAGCAGCCAAATTCATACATAGTAGGATGATGATTGTCAGGGGCTGGCAGAGGGGGAAATGAAAAATTGCTGTTCAATGCATACAGATTTCTGTTTTGCAAGATGAAAACGGTCAGGAGATCCATTGCAAAACAAAGATTGGTAAATTTTATGTTGTATGTTTTTATCACAATTTTTTAATGCAAAAAAGGTGAGAAATAGTAATACCTGTCTCATAGGGTTGGTAGAAGAAAAAGAAAATAATATAAATTATATAAAATATTTACCACCGTGCAGTTCCTCCTTCTCCCCACTGCACTCACACAGACTCACACACACACTCACACAAGCACATATGCACCACAAACTCACATACGCAAATACGCGCTCTCTCACACACACACACTCACACACGAACATATGCACCACAAACTCACACATGCAAACGCACATGCTCTTTCTCTCACACACACACACTCAAACACGCACAGTCACACACACACGCACACTTATTTCTCTCAGCTGTTTCCTCAGCCTCTCTGCCCGAGTCTCCTTTTAGCACAGACAACAACAGGAAGAACAAGTCGTGTTCGAGGACTTCTGTCTTCAGGAGTCTCCTCAGTCTGCATTCTGGAAGATTCTTCCATATCCTGTATTTCCTTACATGAATTCTTATTCCAAAGCATTTCAAGACACTCTTAAAAGAATGGCTCTTAACTTTCAGAGTCCTAAAATCTAGATACAGTGAAACAGTTGAATCTGAGCTATGTACAACATAATAAAACATAATCGTGCCTTGACTATAATAAGTATTTTACACTTTATAAGTTGTTTTCAATACATTAACACATTAAATTCTTAAAATAAAAGAAGGAGTATTATTATCCCCCTTTTTTAAAGAGGAAAAGCAGTTTCAAAGAGTTTAAGTGAGGTGTGTTCAAAGTCACCAAACTAGCAGGGATCAGAGGTGAGTCTCTGAAACAGCCATCTGTTGGCTTCAAGATTTTTCTGCTCTTTTTACCTCATCAGTGGGTAAGAGAGGGTAGGTCAGATAAGAGCTATCTAAGGACTCAGGAAACCGTGGGCACGCTGCCTGGATCGGGCGCAGAATCAGAGCTGATCTAGAAAAGAGAACACGCATTTCCCTGAAGGCATGGAGAACAGGAGGAATTCAGAAAATAGGACGCGAACTTTTTCAGAGCCTCACACTGAAAGCAGACTTCTTCTTGCAGCCAATAAACAGAAAATGTGTCACTACTAAGTGCTTGCTTCTGAGGGAAGGCTAGAAGAGCTAACAGAAGGGCCCTGTCTCCAAGTTCAGAAACAGAGGAAGCATCCCAAAGTCCGCAGCATAAATACCGAAGGCAGGAGACACCTCGTTTCAAGAGATTAGGGTTTTACAGTCTTAGGCAGGTTCTAAGTAAAAACATATGAAAAAACAGACCCTGGTGTATGATGTTCCCCATCCTGTGTCCAAGTGTTCTCATTGTTCAATTCCCACCTATGAGTGAGAACATGCAGTGTTTAGTTTTCTGTCCTTGCAATAGTTTGCTCAGAATGATGGTTTCCAGCTGCATCCATGTCCCTACAAAGGACATGAACTCATCCTTTTTTATGGCTGCATAGTATTCCATGGTGTATATGTGTCACATTAGGAGATATACCTAATGTAAACAACGAGTTAATGGGTGTAGCACATCAACATGGCACATATATACATATGTAACAAGCCTGCACTTTGTGCACATGTACCCTAGAACTTAAAGTATAATTTAAAAAAAAAAAGAAAGAAAAAACAGAGCCCCTACACCATACTAGCAAACTGTATAAAGCTTACAGAGAGAATGAGAAACATTACCCTGGTCTAACTCCAAAAACAATAAAATTTAACGCTGATCCCTCAGCATCCAGAGAAGAGTCCCTAGGAGAATCCTGCTATTTGGGGCAGTTGTCACTGTGGCTGTCACATAGTGTCACTTGTGAAACACAGTATTTGGTCTCGTGCCATCTTACCTCGCTACTGGGATCTCTGGTAAACTGAGTACAGAGTAGACGTCTCCACTGAAACCTGTGCATACCCTCACTGTAGCCATTGAGAAATGCTGCCAGCACCACCGTTTCCCAGTGCTGCAGTGCAGAGGAAAGTGGACTCTCTGTTCCTCTCTCTCTCTGTCTCCCTCTCATCACTCCATGCCATGCTGACTTGGGCTCACTAGGTTAGAGTTCTTTACCCATACGGTTCTTTTAACACACACAGACACAAACATACACACTTTTCTCCCAAAACCTGTCAGCCTGTCCCCCATCCTCCACGTCCCAGATTTCCGAGAGCTGAGCTTGCTTCTCTTGGTATCCAGTCCTAAACACTTCTTGCCCCAGGATAAATCACATTTCTCATAGGAATAAATTTTATGCTGTGATAGGTTTCATTCCACTTTAAAAGGCAGGGCGGGGCATGGTGGCTCACACCTGTGATCCCAGCGCTTCGGGAGGCTGAGGTGGGCAGATTGCTTGAGCCCAGGAGTTGGAAAGCAGCCTGGACAACATGGTGAAACTGTATCTCTACCAAAAATACAAAAATGACCCGGGTGTGGTGGTGCACACCTATAGTCCCAACTAACTCAGGAGGCTGAGGTGGGAGGATCACTTGAACCTAGGAGGTCAAGGCTGCAGTGAGCCATGATCATACCACTGCATTGCTGCCTGGGCAACAGGGTGAGACCCTGCCTGTCTCTAAATAAATAAATAAATAAATAAATAAAAGGCAGATGGACTCCTTACCTCAGAAAGAACTATCAGATAAACTGGAAGGACAGAGTATGGTTTGGGGGTAGAGTAAGTATTAAGAACAAGTTGACTGAATCAAAGAAAGAGGATGCTTAAAAATAACAATATCCAGCTTTTCTTCCTTGAACAATGCAACTGAAAACCATATGGTACATGACTATTTCCTGGAATGAGTAAATGGAAAGTTAAACAAAACCTTCAAGTATCCCCAGGTGAGATGCACGATGGGGGGAAAAAAGGCATGTAAAGGTTTAGATTTAGTTTTCTTTCTTTTTTAAAATTTCCAAGACTCACACCTTCTGCAAGTTTGAATGTATTAACCTAAATCTCACAAGAATATGCTCCGAGAACATCCTGTCCCATAAAACCATAGGAAAGAGGAGCATCTTAGGTTGGGCTCTCCAGAAGCAGATCCTGAGAGGAGGATTCTTGTGCAAATGACTTTTTGAACATGCTCTTAGAGGAAGCCAGTAAGAGCAGGGAGCAGAGCTGGGAAGGGAAGAGGCCAAGCAAGAAGGTGAACTCACTCAGGCAAAGTCTCGCAGAGGGTTAGGCTGCAAGGAGCTCAAGAGTGTAAGGCCTGTTCTGCCATGCAAGGGAGCTGAGGCTTTCAGACTCCTGTAGCCATCAGCCACTGGCTAAGGTCACCCCAAGCAGATGTGAATTCCCCTGGCACTTCCAGCTCTCAGGTTGTCCATGCCAGGGAGGCTCGAGCACCCTGAGATTGTGGAAGAAGAAAGCCCCCTCAAGCCAGCAGGCACGCAAGAATGGCACAAAGGAAAGTAGCAATGATTGGGCAATGCACAGACATCATCTGCTATAAGGAGCAAAGAACGAAATTTGACAGATTCAGTGTTCCCATATACAAAATAAGGTTAACAGTCCAGCACCTATCATCTGTAAAACAGGGAAGGTACTAACGCCTGCTTCATTGGGTGGTTGTAAGGACTGCATTAGACAATTGAGGAAGACATGTCTTCAGCTCTCAGAAATACCAGCGTCTGTAAATATCTACAAGCACGTAGAACAGCGATTTCAGCTGGGCCTATGGCTCCACTTATTTTGCCAAAAGAAATGTAGTGACCACACATGTATCCAAAAATCTCTGAGGTCTCTACCATCTCTCAGCAATTTGGAGAATGCAGGAGGAACTTGGACAACTTCTAGGGGGAATTTAAAAAGCACTTTAAAAAGCGTGAACCCACCAGTTTGAACTGTACACAAAGCATTTCTTTCTAAAAATGTCCATCTCGGGTCTGTACAGTGGTTTTTCCCCTATTTGTCTCTCAGGCACACTTACGAGGAGAGCTTTCAATGCATCCAAACAATTGCTTACAAGCATCAACCTACCATGAGGTTAGCCCCACACTGAGCTAACTGAGGAGCCATGAGGGAGCTGTTTCTATGGCATTTGAGTAGCACAAAATGTGATTTTTCTCTGGAGAAGACTTTTGAGAATTAGAGGGAATTAGTCATATTTTCCAATGTGGGAATTTTAACAGTTGTGAAATTATGAAGAAGACCTGACTCAACAATTTCAATATTGCAATATGTCACCTAGCTGTCTTGTTACTCAAAATTACATGATTTAAAAGACAGTGACTTTAAAAAGAACCCAACCAAGGTCTGAAAGAAAAAGGAGATATGCAGACAAAGCAAAGGAAAAATATAAAATTGCTGAACATTTACAGAGCTAAGTTTAACAATTCTGGGCTCATTTAATACAGTTTTTATCTTAAATAGAACATTGAAAGGCATGTTTATCCTCTCAGTGAATTATATGTTAGAAATGCACTCTTTAAACAGTGGGTTTTTTTAAACCTACAATATGGAATCTGAACTGGATTTAACATGTTGCTAAATATTCAAATGGGTCATCCCTTCATACTCCCTTTTGGTAGGTTAAAAAAAGATGAGCAGACGTTCCGGACAAAGATGAATAAGCCAATTCAAGACCACCTTTGTGCTATACTTTTTCCAGCCTCTTAATTAGGCTACTCCTCATTAACTACCCTAAATGAGCTACAAATAATGATCAGGTCTTGTCCTTTATATACGAAAATGAGTCTATTAGCAAGTGCATGACTAGGGTATTTTCCAGGAGCAGTGAAGGGTTTGAACATTTTCAAGTACACTCTCTCCGGGCTTTCCTTGTCCTCAAAAGCATACCTTTGCAGGACAGCTAGCTAGGGTGAGAAGGAAGCTAAAAGACTAAAACAGACCATTCTAATGAGCTTGGTCTCATTAGCATTGGGTGATAATTAGGTAACCTAGCCAGAACAAATGAAACACTGGGCATATTTGAAGAGATATAGATAGCTCCATGGAATGTTAAATACAAAGCTAGAAGTGGTATTAGCCCTTGACTAACTAAATGAATCACTGAATAGAACAAACACTAGTGTTTATAATCAAGAACCTTAAGGAAAAAAGGGTGGGTGTTATGGTAAAAGAATGATTGCTACCTACAACTCACCAAATTCCCACATACACACATTTCCTGACATATCTTTTCTCCTATTGTAATAATACCAATCGAATACGTTAAGAGACCCCAGGCTTATTGTAAACAGTTAAGAAAGAGTATCTAAAATCATCCCAAAGAAATTTATTCCAATTCGTTAACTTCAAAAACTTATCACTCTTTATGCACTTTCAACAAAATAGTTCTCCTCAAATCGATCTATAAATTAAATGCAATTCCAATCAGAATTCTGGCAGAATCTTGTATGAACTTGACAAATTCATTTAGAAAGCTATCTGGAAGAACAAAGCAAGGAAACTTGCTTATCCAGACACTAAGAAACAACAAAGATTAAGTAATTAAAAAGAAAAAAAAATATGGTCTTGGCATTGCCCAAGACGGAGATCAATGGAACAGAACGGGAAGCCCAGAAACAAACTCAAGTAAATGTGTGACTTTGTTCTGTAGCAGAGACGGCATTATAAATGAGTGAGGAAAGGATAAAACTTTTTAGTAGCTGATGTTAGGAAAACTTCACAACATAAAGACAAATATCTACTTCACGGCATATAAAAATTCAATTCTAAATTGATTAAAAACCCAGATATGAAAATTGAAACTATGAAATCCATATAAAAATATTTTTTAATATTGTGACATTAGGATGTACAGAAAGAGTTTTCAAATAACACTCCAAAAACACAAGGTGAAAAAAAAATTGACTACAACAAAATTGAAGATTTCTATTCAATGTAGAATATCACAAACAGGGTTAACATATAGGTGATAGAATGGGAGAAGAGAGTGCAGTATCTAAAATAAATTGGAGGTTATTATCAACATTATACAAGGAATTCCTACAAATTAACAAGAACATATAGAAAGCTCAATTTTAAAATGTCCAGTGTATAATAGGTAATTCACAGAAGGAGGAACTCAAATAGTTAATAAATACATGAAGAAATCCTCAACTTCATCCAACAATAATTGTTGATATGTAAATTAAAACAACTTTATGAGCATTTGGTTGGCAAAAATGTGAACATTGGTAAATACCAAATGTTAGTGATGATGTTGGCATACAAAAACTTCTTGCACTGCTGGTGTGAGAGAATACTGGTTATGATACATGAGATTATTGTTCAAATATATTCACTACTTCTCTGCCACTTCCATCAGAAGAGTATATCTCCTCTCCTGATTGGGCTTGGCCATATGACTCAATGTGGTCTCATGGTAGACACCCCTGTGCACTTCTCTGCTCCTGGACTTAAAACCTGGCCATGTGACTTGTTTTGGGCAATAATATGTTAAGAGAAGTGACTTGAGCAGAGGCTCAAAATGCGGTTGCTTGGTTAGGCTTTATCCCTTATGTTTCTGCCATTGCCATGAGAAGAAAATGCCCTAGCAAAGTCCACCAGTCCAAGGAGGAAGAGAGGTGCAGGGAGCAGACCTGAACCAACCTAAACCTGACCCAGAGCTAAGCCTACCTAAACATCCAGCTGACCCCTGACCCAGAGCCAAGCCTGCCTAAACACCCAACTGACCCGTGGATGGATCACTGATAATAAGTTGCTGTGTTTTAAGTCATTTAGTTCTGTGTAAGTTTATTTCACAGCGTTCTTTTGACAACGACTGACTGATACACTAATACAGCTTTCAGTGGGTATTTAATGGCTATAAATAGTATATACATTATGTAACAGAAACTTCTACACAGGCTTCTCTGATTTTTCCTTGTTAGTAAAGGGTGCCTCCCACTATAGAGTCCTTTAACTCCACACACTTGCTTCCACAGTCTCTTTTATAATATATATAAAATGCTAGTCAATGGGACCGAAGAAAACATCCACTAACGGACTTCTGGCAAAAGTTTTCCTCTGTAATAAAAAGAGATGCATGGGAAGCTATAACCCTCTTCTTCTACATTGACTGCGATCATGCCTGTGTGTGACGTTCAGAGCTGCCACAATCATCTTGTGGCCAGTGGGAAAAATAACACTGACTTACAGAGGACGGTAGAGCAGAAAGATGAAACTGACCCGAGTCTTTGGTTACGCCACTGAGCTGCTAATGCTTCCTCTAGAACACTTGTTGTTACATGAGACAATTTAGGTTCTTACTATTTAAGCCAATTTAAGTAGAAATGCTAAAAGCATTCATAATTATCCATTAATCTCAACTCATTATCTCATTAATCTCAACTCATTATCTCATTAATCTCAACTCCTATATCAACTCCTAGATATGAACAGGCACATCCATAAGAGGACAGATGTGATTGTACTCATTACAATATTGTTTTCTGACAGCAAGTACCTGGAGGTTACCTAAGTCTCCGCCACTTGGAACATGGATGATTAAAATGCCAATGATGAAATGTTAGGCAATAATCAAAAGTAGTAAGCTATATCTAGATAAGAAATTTGAATAAATCTCAAAAACATGGAGTGAAGTAATAAAAGTTAAAACATAGAATAAAATATATAACACAGTTCCATTTACATAAATAAAGAATGTAAACACAAGACAACATTAAAATTTTCCAACCATTCATATGTATTTAAGGAAAAGTATTAAAAACATTACAGCATGTGCTTAAGTGGGATACAAGAATGTTAGCAGGATTGGGGCATGAAAAAGAAAAATAATTAATTAAAAATCTGAGTACTTATACCGCTTGTTGCTACATAATGAATTATCTAAAATGTAGTAGCATTTTTTGTAGAATTGGGGTCTGTCTTTGTTGCCTAGGCAGATCTTGAACTCCTGGCTTCAAGTGTTCCTGCCACCTTGACCTCCCAAAGTGCTAAATTACAGGCATGTGCCACCACACCTGGCCTGTAGTAGCTTTACAACAATAAATGTTTATTATCTCAAAGTTTGTATGGGTTAGGAATCCAGGCATGGCTTAGCTAGATGCTTCTGACTCATGGTCTCTCAGATGACTCCAGTCAAGGGTTAGGCTGCAGTCTCATCTGAAAGTTCAGATGACAATCTGAGGATCCATTGTTACGCTCACCAACATGGTTATTAGGCGCAGGATTTAGTTCCCTGTGGGCTATTGGACTAAGGGCCTGAGTTTTTCACAGCTGCTAGTTCCTTGCCATATGAGTCTCTTTATAGGGCAGCCCACAGCACAGCAGTTTGATTCCTCAGAGCAAGTGACAGAGCAGGAGATAGCATGTACAAGTTGGAAGCCATGGTCTCATGTTTGCTGTATTCAATTTATTAGAAGCAAGTCACTAGTCCAGCCCACACTTAAGGGGAGAGTATTACATGGGGGAATGAGAACCAGGAAGTGGGGATCACTGGGGGCCACCTTAGAAGCTCCCTACCACAGCCCTCAGTGCCATGACCAGTGATGATCACTTATCATGAACTGAGGAGCCTAATCACTTCAACTTGGTGTTCCCATGCTCCAAAAAATGAAAGGCAAACCAGATGGCAAAAAGAACCAATGTGGCTTTGACTTTTATATATTTGCAGATCAAGTTCTAGATAATTGACATTGAATAGTTCTTGACAGACTGAGGAGTTATTTGGGACAACATGCTGACTTTAGGTATATAACTATTAAGAAACACAGGGGAAAAAAATCACAGTTTTTTATGTAAGATTAAATATCAAGAAGCAGAAAGAAGAAAGTGAGTATTAGTATTGTTTCTATGAAAACAGCAGCAAATCCCGATTTAATGTAAAAAATACTGTTCTATATGATAAAACTTTTTGATGTAGATTTGGATAACTCTATAATTGGAGAAAGCTTTTAAGATTCCCTTGTTTAACAGGTGGAGAATCAGAGGTTCACATGGCCAGTGACTTACCTCGGGTCATTGTAGGCACCTACCCTGGGTCAAGCCACTCTTTACCAAGCAGAATTGCTTGTCAGAGTGAAAATGTGATATTTGCAGCCTCCAAGTAGAATCTAGACTGATTCTAAATGGGCTAGACTTGGCAAAATCTTTCTTCCTTTCCCAGGAAATTTACATCAAAGAGTTAATTGCATTAAATTGCTCTGTATTTAACTTCCGTGTCTGCTAACAAGCAAAATTTCAATAACAGTCTCCATTTTCTGTGTAAACCGGAGAAGGACTTCTTTTATTTTGTTTCAGTACTATTTTTCTAAAGCTCTCTCATTCTTTTTATGCTCCTCATCACAGTGTAAGCCCATGAAAAATTAACGCCCCTGTTCAGCAGGGAGGCTAGCTCCTCTTAAAAGAACGTTCTGGAAAACCCAACAGCAAGACATGCATCTCCAAGCAGATCTGTCATAAAAAGGTACATGTTCCAGAAGCTTCCCCCAAGAGAGTGGGGGTCTCAAGGGCTGTGGCAATTACATTAGACTCATTTTATGTTTCCTCTGCTATCCCTTACTTATTTCATATAGTAACAGATTTTGAATCTATGAGTTTGCAAAATCCAGGTAAACCACTAAAAAGATGTAGAAACCACTCTACTTTCTTGAACTCCATGGGCAATTAGGGAAAGCTGATGTGTCAAATTCAGAATTCCACCAACAAAATGGCATTTGCAATTGCTGAATACAACAATTCTGTTCTATGAGTAAGATATTTTGTGTATAACAAAAAGTGTAAAACATCAGTGTATATTAGAAAAATATGCAGTGAAACATGGGAGTAAATGTACTTGCAATGCAAAAGTTAATCAGTGTCATGAAAATTTTAGCCAGAGAACTTGGTTGGTGTAGTATTTAATGAAAAGTAAATCTGTGTCTTCTCCTAAAGTTAAAAGTATAATTCTTTTTAGTTCATGCATCACTTTATTTTTTATACACAGTTATAATTCCCCATTTTGATTAAGATTTTTAACCTGTAAAACTGATAAGGGCTTTCAAATTATGTCACATTATTAAAGAATCACTCTGAGTATAGTAGGTGATAGTAACCCAACCACACTTCACTTAGTGAGTTTGATTCTCTGGTTGATTAAGATCACAATTCTCCATTTCTGTGCCTATTCCTCTTTTGTCCCCCATGCTAGAGATATTTTGATTTAGCTCACTTCAGATTCATACCTGTTAGGCATTATCTCATAAAATCACAAAACCACCCGGCGAATCAACAGTTTCAACCATAGAGGTACACACGGGTTGACCACCAATGGGGAACCCCATCCAATTGAATTTGCTCGCCGACGCCTTTACATCATCTCACTCCTCCATACCAGACCCCACCGGACTCAGCAAGAGCTAGCTGTCTCTTCCATTTGTACTCCACTTCTGCTTCAAGGCTAGACAGCTCTTACAATCTTAGTCCTCAGCATCAAATTAGATGCTTCATTTAGTAAAAAGCTTTCACTCTGCTCACAATTCCTACCTTCACACCCGCCCTCTCTAGGTCTAATATTCTGTATATCTCATTACCCAGCTCCAACAATAACACTCGAATTTAGCCTCATCAAAGGTCATAATAGCTTCCATACCTTAGAATGAATGGAATAAAACATATGGAACGCATGAGTCACATATAAATGTGGTTCACACATAAATGTACAATATTTATTGTCTCTCAAAATATTTCACAAGTCCACCACCTTCATCCTTGAGTTTTGCAGGTAAATAAAATGAATGAGCAGACAACATTAATTACCATGGGGTGTGTGCATTTTTAAAGGCTTTAAAACAACAGTGGTATTAATATCTCTTTGATGCACCAGAAGAGCAATCAGAGGAACACTAAAAAGTTTTCCATTCTCTCTTTCCAAGGTTGTTCATTAGCTGAGCTAAATCTCTCAGAATCAGAGCCAGCCACCTCCGTTCCTCTTATATATGTCTTAATCATTTTACATAGAAAGAATCCATTCCATTAACCATCAACTTTATAGGAAGCAAAGCATAAGATGGCTGCTAACATAGCTAATATAACCCAGTGCTACTCTAATGGAAGTAGAGAATCCAGAGCCCAAATGGCACTAGTTCCACCGTGTGGTCTTAGAACAGCATTAAATAGTTAAAGGAGAAAAAGCCATTTAAAACACAATTTTTAAAAACAGTCCTTTAGTCAAAACTACTCTGGCCTAAATCCACCCTAAATCACTGCAAGATTCAATAGAAACTCAAAGGAAACTGTACACTAATGGATTCTCCAAAGAAAAACACATTACAATTGAACCATCCTATTCCTTGGCATACATAACAGCTGGTCTGACCACACATGTTCAATTCTGGAGCCATATTTTAAGAGGGACAATGACAAACTAGAACACATTCAGAATACGGCAACCTGTTCTGAAAACTATTTCCTATGATAAATGGTTGAGAGGACTGGTGATCTATATTCACCAGTGGGAGAAATGAGAGAGCTGCCTGCAATAATGGGAGTGGCTAGCTCACTGGACTAGAATTACAGAAGAATGGCTTGAACCATTAATCAAGTAAAGAGCCCTAATCAAATAAATGCAAATTAAAACAACAGTGAAATACTATTTCCACATCCCCACATCTCAGCAAATTAGGACACACACACACACACACACACACACACACACACACACACACACACAACACACACACACACACACACACACACACACACACACACACACACACATATAATTATTTTTTCCAGTGGAAATGCCTACAGTTTCACTGCTAGGAAGAGTGGGAAAAGCTTTTCTGTTAGTCTGGAAATAAAATTCAAAAGTCTTAAAATTGTACATACCTTTTTACCAAATGTTTTCATGGCTAAGAATTTATCTTAAGAAAATAACTGGATATGTTTTCAAAGAGTTTTGTAAATAAATGTTCAACAGATTATGCTTACCGGAAAATAAAATAAAATAGAAAGAAAAAAACAACACAGGGGGAACACCTAAACATCCAATAAAAATCTCTGGATTTTCTCCACGAATAATTGTATAGTGCTTACAACGCGCTAGTCACTGCCAGATATGTTCCTAATTCCCAGAATCCCTGCAACAGCCCTATGTGGGGGACATTATTATCCCCATTTTACAAATAGGGAAACTGAACTTCAAATGTGTCACATTGCTCACAGCCTCACAGACAATACATAGTGGGCCTGAAAGTCCAGCAGAGGCCTCCTGCCCAGACCCTGGGCTAACACCCACATTTGATTGGTTAAAAAGTAGTGGCGGGTAAACGCGTGGAATACAATTTTTTAAAATTAGGTGCAAGAGAAACGTGATGAACTCACTGGTATCAGTTAGCAAACTCCACCTTCTCCCTCTTTTAAAGAAAACTAAGACCCTTCTGCCTTCTGGCACCTCTCCTCTTCTCCAGCTTTCCAAAGACCTCACCCCTAGCCCTTCCAGCCCCTGAGGTGGAATTCTTGCAAACCAGACTCCCCGACGTGAGCAGCTCTGGGCTGGCTTGCAGCCTCTGGCCAGTTTTTGCTCTTCTCTCAACTGCCCTTGTTCCACAGATTAACAGATAGAGTAGAAGTAACTAGGAAGCATATTTTTATTTTTACATCTCTCGCAAAAAATAAAAAAGCAGTGTTTTTAGGCAAAATAAAAAGTTGAGTTTGTAGGGAGCCGCCGTGCGGACAGCGAGAGAGGCAGCCAGCAGGATCCGGAGAGGCCCTGCAGCGTCTGCAAACCCCGTGGGACCCAGGCGTGCCCAGGCACCGCGCCCTGGAGAGCCAGTTCTGAGTATCCCCGGGCGGCCACTCCTTCGGCCAGGAGCCTGGAACCCAAGCGCGAGAGACCAGGACCCCCGAGTGCAGCCTCTTCCCACTGCCCGAACTATCATGGCTGACTTCAGTTAGGGCCCTTCCTACCGGCTCTTGGCCAAAGTCAAGTTCAAGATTGCTTCCAAATAGGATTATCAAACAAAAGATCTTCACAACTGGATAGCAGAGGTCAGCTGGGCTTAAAGGAGGGCATCCTCCTCTGTGAATTCATGAACAAGCTGTAGGCAGGCCCAATGAAGAAAGTCAACGAGTCCTCATTAAACCGGCCTCAGCAGAGAATATTGGCAACTTTATTAAAGCTATTCAGGCTTATGGTGTGAAGCCACGTGACATATTTGAAGTAAGTAATCCTTTTAGGATGGAAACATGACCCAGGTTCAGGCTACTCTGGTGGCCTTAGTAGGTCTGGCAAGCACAAAAGGATACAACCATGGACATCAGGGTTAAATATGCAGAAAAACAAGCGACGTTAGGATGAAGGAAAATCAAAAGCTGCTGAAACTGTAATTGGATTGCAGATGGGAACCCACGAAGTGCCAGCCAGGCAGGTATGTCAACTTATGGGACTACAGGCATCTTTATGATCCCAACATGCAAACTGACAAACCTTTTAACCACACCACAATTTGTCTGCAGATGGTCACTAACAAAGCGGACAGCCAGGCGGGGACGTTAGCACCAGGCACCAGAAGGGCCATCTACTATCAGAAGCTAACATTACAGCCAGTAGACCACTTGACGATTTCTCTACAGATGGGTACCAACAAAGTGGCTTCCCAGAAAAGAATGGGTGTGCATGGGCTTGGGGGGCAAGTATATGGTCGCAAATACTGTACTGCTCTGACAGAACCTATCATTCACAACAGAAACAAATGGTTTGAAAATCAGTGATAGTGATTATCACACAGAATACCCAGATGACTAACATGGCGAGGACCAAGGTGACTGCCCTAGAGATTACCAATATGGCGACCAAGGCATTGATTACTAGATTCACAGAAAAGAACTCAGTAGTCTACTGTTTTCATTCAGTGAGAACCAAGCTATCTTTAAATAATTTTTATCTTGTCTTCCTAAAACACTATTAAGCTTATTGTACCTTAAAAAGAAGACTTATATACATTCCTTTCTCCTTTATCTGCCTCTTCCCTAAATAGTCGCCTTTTCTTGTTGTAACAGTTAAATCCTACAGCATAACCAATAACTAGCATTTGAAATAAAAAGGAATACTCTGAAAGGGGAGAACTCTTGCACATCCAATTCTTTTATTAAAGATCTATGCATTTTTACAATCTTAAACTGGTATTTTCAAACAATAGGAAACCATTATTTTTGTAGGTTAGTGTATCTGATTTCTACCTGGAAGACCAAGCTCATCCTTATTTCTAAATATGGTCTTTGCCAACTAAACCTAAGCTGCAACATTTTAGAAATTTATATATCAATGTTGCCACCATACTGTTTAACTTTTAAATAGTCATGATCAGTGTGTGTTTATGATTATATATGTGCTCTTTCTCTTCTTTAGCTGACAAGATCTTTTCAGAGTGATGTTTCCAAAGGAGTATGTATGAAATGGTCTGCAGACATTTAGATCTGGGTGGTGCATTTGCTCTTCCTGATTTTGCCAATGTATCAATCTGGAGCTGCTCTGTATCCTTTAACTGTATTGGCTGCAGAATGTCTCAGCATGAACTTAACACACTACATTTTTTTTTTTTTTTTGAGATGGAGTTTTGCTCTTGTTGCCTAAACTGGAGTGCAATGGTGCAAAAACTCCGCCTCCCGGGTTCAAGGGATTCTCCTGCCTCAGCCTCCGGAGTAGCTGGGATTACAGGGGCACTCCACCACGCTCGGCTAATTTCGGATTACAGGCATGTCTACCACACCCGGCTAATTTTGGTATTTTATAGAGACAGGTTTCACCACTTGGCCAGGCTGGTCTCGAATCTAAAGCCTCCCAAAGTGCTGGGATTACAGGCGTGAGCCACCGCGCCTGGCCATTTTTTGTATTTTTAGTAGAAATGGGGTTTCACCATGTTGACCGGGCTGGTCTCAAACTCCTGACCTCATGATCCACCCACCTCAGCCTCCCAAAGTGATGGGATTACAGGTGTAAAGGCCACCACACCCAGCCCACACTACATTTTTTATACATAAATTTTATTTGAACATTCAAAAAATAAAATTAAAAATGTTACTCATGTGTTTTCAAATTTTTATTTTAGAATAATTAGGGGAAAATAGGACAATAGATCTAATTGCTAAGAGGAAATTTTATAACTTAGGTTAACCCCTAACACTTTTTCCAGTGAATTCTAGTTTTTGTCTTTTTTCCCTTTCATGCTGAATAGTTCCTTGTCATCCTGTAGAGATAAACAAACAAAAAGTTCTTGCATAAGAAAAAGATAAATACAATTCGTTCTTCTTCTGCATTAGAAAATATCCTGTTGTACTGGGTGTGGTTGCTCATGCCTATAATCCCAGCACTTTGGGAGGCTGAAGCAGGAGGATCACTTGCCCAGGAGCTGGAGACTAGCCTGGGCAACATGGGGAAAATCCATCTCTACAAAACACACACACACACACACACACACACACACACACAAAACCAGCCAGGTGTGGTTATGCACACCTGTAGTCCCAGCTATTCAGGAGGCTGAGGTAGGAGGATTGCTTGAGTCCAGAAGGTGGAGGCTGCAGTGAGCCATGATCACGCCACTGCAGTCCAGCCTTGGTGACAGAGTGAGACCCTCCAAGAAAGAAAGAAAGAGAGAGAGAGAGAAAGATGGGAAGAGGGGAAGAGAAGGGAAGAAGAGGGGAAGGGGGGAAGAGGGGAAAGGGGGGAGGGGGGAAGGGGGGAAGGAAGGAAGGAAGGAGAAAGAAAGAAAAGGAAAGAAAGAAAAGAGAAGAAAGAAATCTTGTTTTAGCATGTGACTCACTTGTGAATACAAGCTTGTTTTAAACTCATGTTCCGTTTCTCCACAAATTCCTATTAAAAGCTAGATTAAAATATAAATGACTAAATAAAAATGGTTTTAAGCGTCTCTTTATATAAATACCAATCAGAAGTAGAAAAATACATAGATGGAATTGCCTCAAATAATGCAAAGAAGTCTGTCATAGCAACATAAGTATTATATGAAGAACTGGTGGAATACTCAGAATTGTTCAGAATCTACAAGTTTTGTGCATAGAGAGCCAATGAGAGCCAGTGAGAGCTGAGGGTCGCCCTGACCTTTTAACTCCCTTGGATTAAATTCCAGGACCAAGATTTGCGGTCAGTCTGGCACTCTGCCAATCAATGATGGCTGGGGCTTCCCAGAGGAGCCTCACATTCTTACGGTTACCCCTGACTGCAAGCCTCTACTTCTACTGAATTGGATGTCAGTGTGGATCCTAGCATAGTCCTCTACAGGCTGCTTCTGTTCTGTACCAAATCAATCCAGATATGGAAATGGCTTTTCTTCATTTTCTCCCAAACAAACAAAATTCAGAAAACAAGCAATAAGTAAAGCCCATGTTCACACTAATACTCCACTTGGCAGACTTTATATAGGAGGTTGGAGAAGATCAAAGAAATTTACATCATAGCAATGCAAACAACAGATGAGGATAGTGTAACCTGGTTCCAAAACCACTTTGGCTCGCCTCCCTGCCATGGGATTGCTGGTCACACCAACCCTAGTGAAGCTTCTGCCCCCTCAGCATCTTGCGAAGTTCCCTCTCTTTCCTCTCAATTCCTAAATCCTGCTGACTGCAAGTGCAGAACACTTAGCTCTTCTATTTCCTTTTCTCCTGCTAACCCCATGTGATTTGTTATGTTCTTTTTTTTAACAAAGCCAGTTCCTTGAAACGGAAATGGTAATGTTGCTACAAAGAATGTTTTTTATAATGCATCATCCATTGTAATCATAGAATCTTAGAAGGCATTTGGTCCAACACCCTTGAGAAATCTGTAAGAAAAAGGGATTAATGACTTACTCAAGATCTCATAACTTAGAAGCAGCAGAGCAAGCACAAAAACCCTATTCTCCCAACTCTGTCTGATGTGTTTTCTGTTACTAAATGCAAATGCTAAGACAGTTTAATATTCATTAATAAGAACCACTAGACAAAGTGTTAATTTTATTTGTTTATTAAGTTGTAAGAAAGTAACATATCTAATACAAGTAGTCCCAAAAACTTTTAATCATCAAATATTTTTTGAGCACATAAATATTCCAGGTTGAGTAAATGCTTTTGTTTGACACACAGATCCTTTGTGGCATGGCGCCAAATTACCTGATTTATGTCTATAAATGCCATCGATATACTGATGACTCTCCAAATTTATGTATCTCCACTCCTGACCTCAGCTCTGTACTTGTGCATCTAAATGCCTTCTTTACCAAGCTGACTGGTTGGCTAAAAGGCAAGACACAATTCCTGGATCCTTTCTCCGTGGCCCCTTAAATAGTTCCTTCCTTGGATTCTCCATTTCAGTAAATAGCATCACAGCTGCCTAGTTGCTCAGGCCAAAAATCTTCTGACTTACCTTTGATTTAGCTCATTCAATTAAAATCTATGCCTACTCTACGAGTTCCTCTTACAAAATATATTCTGATTCCATTCCGTCTGTCTCCACCATAACCACCTTATTTATCCAAGCTCCATGAGCTCATGACTAGGCTGCTGTTAAGAGACTTCTTGCTAGCTACTTTCAGTCGTCCAAATTCCTGCCTCCTACAGCCTATTATTCACAAAGCCAAAGTGGTTCTTAAAAGTGTAAAACACATAATACTCTCGCTCAAAACCCTCCACTGCCTTTCCAAGCATGACCTCCAAGTCCCTTTCTTGAGCCTACGGGGCTGTGCATGATCTGGCCCTGTTTGTGATTAAATATATCATCCTCTTATTATGGCTTTTATTTCATGCCTTGTTTAAGAAATCCTTTCTATTGCAAGAACATAAGGACATTCTCCTAATTTTTTTGTAAAGGTCTGTAATCCGTGTGGAATTGATTATGGTGTATGGTGTGATGAAGGAATCCAGTTTCCTTTTTTCCTCATAAATAGCCAATTACCTCTACATCATTTATTGGATAGCCCATTCTTTCTTCACTGGGCAAATCATATTTCTGTGAATGGGGTCTGTTTCTGGCTCTCAGTTCTGTTCTATTGATCTATATTTCTGTAGATCTGAGCCAATACTAGCTTATAATAATGATTAGAGCTTTACACTAAACCTTGATTCCTCATAAGGCAGGATCCCCACTGGCACCCTTTCTTCTGCAGGAATTTCTCAGTTATTGTTGGATATTTGCTTTTCTGCATACATTTTAGAATTAGCATTGCTTATAAATCTGCATTTATTCCTATCGTAGCTTGCAATGAATTTACAAATTACACTGGTAGTAATGGTAATTATGAATAGGTGTTGAACATTATCGAGTGCTTTGTGTGCATCTGTTTTCATCATCTTAATGCTTTTCTCCTCTAATGTGGTGATTGATAAATTGCAATAAAATAATTTTCTATTGTTAAACTAATTTTTATCCCAATATAACCCAATGTGACCATGTTTTTCATACATTGCTGGATTCAATTTACCAATATTTGATTTAAGATATTGTGACAATGTTCATAAGTTCATATTATTTTTGTCTTGTTTTGGAATCAAGATGATAGTAGCCTTAGAAAATAAACTCCCTCTTTTTCTAACTCTCAGGAAGATCTTCTGTAGTAGTATAATTATCTCTTCCTTGAAAGATTGCTAAAACTCACCTATCAAGGATCCGGGCCTGGGTTTCTTTTCTTGTGACAGGGTCTCACTTTGTCACCCAGGCTGGAGTGCAGAGGTGTGATTATAATTGAATGAGCAACCTCGATCACCTGGGCACAAATGATCCCTCCAGCCTCAGCCTCCCAAGTAGCTGGAACCACAGGCATGTGCCACCACACCCAACTAATTTTTGTGTTTTTTGTAGAGATGGGGTTTTGCCATGTTGCCCAGGCCTGGGTTTCTTTATGAGATCTTAAACTACTAATTTTACCTTTAATTAATCATTATAGGATTGTTTATGCTATTTTTTCCTTGAACTAGTTTTGGCTAGTTAGATGTTTCTAGAAATTTGTCCTTTTATCTAAATATTCTGACTATTGGCATGTAACTTTTTATAGAATTTTCTTTCATCAGGTCTTCTGTACTCATGAGTATATCCCTTTTTTTATTACTAATTGTTTACTTGTGCCATCTCTCATTTCCATAGAGTAAACTCATTGGAGTTTTATCTGTATTGTTAGTGTTTTTCAAAACACAACTTCTGACACTGTCAATTCTCTCTGGTGTATCTTAGTTTACTATTTCATTTATTTCTCTACTTTCCTTTGTTTTTATTTTTTCATTCCTGCTGCTTTCTTGAGTTTATTCTGTTTTCTTTTTTCCCCTAAGTTGGCTCTGTAGTTCACTAATTCTTAATCCTTTTCTCATATATTCACTTTGATTTTCCTCAAATTACCTCTTTAACTTTACCCTCTGTTTTGGTAATTAGTATTCCCATTATAATTCTATGTTATGTGTCTCTGATAGTAATTCTTTGTAGTTTTTCCAGACTTGCTTTAAGGACTACTGCATGTCAATTTTTGCAAATGCTGCATGTACTCTGGAGAAGTCGATGTGTTCCTTAGTTATTAGAGTTCTTGCTTTCTTGGGTGCTGGTAACTTTTGAGTTCATATGAGGTTGGATTTAAACCATGGCAATTCAGAGGGGCTTGCAGAGAAATGCTTTCCTCCAGAGATGATTTATGTTTTTTTCTGCAAGGTGCCTGGAGGTCCTTAGCTGAACACTTGTCATGACATTTCAGCTCGCTCTCAGGTTCTACTGTCACTTTAAGTTGCTAACACAGTCACAGTTCAGAAACTAATATATCCAGTCCCTGGCAGTAGCCAAAGCCCTTTGATTGAATATTAAATCTCCTCTCCTCCTGCCACCTGCAAAGAGAACTATGGGTACTACCCCTCTTCCCTCTTTCCCATCTTCCCAGCATTCCCTTCCCACCATAGCTTGCCAATTGTAGTCTTTGATTCCTCCAGAATCAGGACCAGGGGAGAGGGGATTAGGGAAAAGGAGCCACACTACAGCAGGGCCATCTTTGTGACAAGTATGGCTGGCTGCTTCTTTCTCTCATAGACACCTTCTGGGTACTTGAAAGATTCTCCTATTGGATTTTTCTAACTGCAATGCATGAGACATGGGTGATGTGTTTATTTTGTTTTTAATCAAAATGTTTTTTAGTGCAGTTTTAGGCTTGCAGCAAAATTGAGAAGAAGGTGCAGGCATAACTCTTAATGCAGGTAGCCAAGGAGGTGACCGCCACATGCACAGCCCCACACATTTACAGCCCCCCCATATCAACATCCCCTCCAGTGTGGTACATTCATTACAATTGATGAACCTACACTGACACATCATCACTCAAAGCCCACAGTTTACATTAGACCTCGCTCTTGCTGTTATACATCCTATAAATTTTGATGAATGTATAATGAGATGTGTCCATCATTATAGTATCATACAGAGTGGTTTCAGTTCCCTCAAATCCTCTGTTCTCCCCCCATTTATCCCTCCCTCCCCTCTAATCCCTGGCACCTCTGATCTTTTTACTGTCTTCCTAGTTTTGCCTTTTCCAGAATGGCATACAATTAGAATCATACAGTGTGCATGAAGAAGCCTTTTCAGATTTGCCTCTTTCACTTGGTAATAGCATTTAAGCTTCCTCCATATGTTTTCATTACTTGATAGCTCATTTCTTCTTCAGAACTGAGTAATATTCCATTGTATGGGCGTACCACAGCTTTCTCATCCATTCACTCCCTGCAGGACATCTTGATTGCTTCTAAGCTTTGGCAATTATGAGTAAAACTGCTGTACACATCTGTGTGTCATTTTCTCTATGGACATGAGTTTTCACCTCCTTTGGGTAAATGTCAAGGAGTGTGAATGATGGATCCTATGGTAAGAGTATGTTTGGTTGTGTAAGAACTGCCCATTGTCTTCCAAAGTGGGTGATGGCCTTTCTCCCAATGGAACCAGCTGCTTCCCCTCATCCCGCCTGCAGTTCTTCTTGCAGACTCTTAGCAGGAGTCCATTACCTCCTCCATCCTGGCCACGGACAAGCTCTTAAAGTGCCTTCAGGCTGACTTTCCCTCCCACATGGACCACATCTGGCCCACAGAGGAGCACCCCACAAATTCCTCAGGGAGCACAGTTACTTCCTTGATGCAACAGCACCTCCCCTGCACTGCACCTTGCCAGCTGGTGCCTCCTCCCCTGTTCTTGCCTAGTAACTATGGATTGAGTACAAAACACGGTGTGGCAAGGAATATGTTCCCTTCCTCCAGAAAGGCTTTCTTTGCTTGCGGCAGAAGACAGAGTGGATGCAGGCCGTCTGCACACGTCCCAGCAGAAACCGAGCCCATCAGAGCCTGTGTTGCTCTTGTCTGAAGGCCGCTCACCTGCTGGCCCTTACTCTTGCTGCTTGGTCTCCTGGGTCTCAGCTGACAACCTGAGGTACTTACAGGGCGCCTGCTCCTTTGTGCCTGAACTAACAGTTACGTCCACCCAGCACCACCAGCGTGCCAGCATCTTGGCTTAGCTCTCCAGTCTCTTAGCAGCTGCTTCTGTTTGGTTTCTGGGCATTGCATTGTTCACATGCACAGCTTAGCCATCAGGAAATGGTTTGAAGAGAAATCGCACAAAGACACAATTTTCCCTGGTTCCCTTTTCTCTGTGTTCATGGCCCATCAAGTCCTGACAACTTTGTATCCTGAATTCCAATTTTTTTGACTGTGGCAAGCTATGAGCTGCCACTTTCTGTTTGGGTTTCACACCCCATGACAGGACCTGAATCAGCGAATGCTCCCGGGGGACAAAAACAGCTGCAAAGAAAGAACTGACTTCAATGCACTTCTCTCCTTTCTAACATCTTGGCCCTTGGATTCCAGCAACCTTGGTTGCTCTTTGATGTTCCCAGACTACTATATTACATTTTATTTGGTTTGGTTTTCACACTTCTTCAGCAGGAGGGTTATTCTGATACAAAATACTCCTTCACAGCCAGAAATGGAAATCCCCTTTAAGTTTTTTGAGGTTTTGTTTTTGTTTTTTTTTTTGTTTTTCAAAAAATGTACTAGGTGGCATTTCTATTATATAATGAACATGTTTTCTCTTCGCTTTAAATGTGAAAGATAATTTGACATAGAACAAAAATGTTTGGTTCACAAACACTTTATCCTCAAAATTCTGTAGATGTGGTTCCATATTTTTTCCCCCCCCGGAGACAGAGTTTGGCTCTAGTTGCCCAGGCTGGAGTGCAATGGCGCCATCTCGGCTCACAGCAACCTGTGCCTTTCAGGTTCAAGCAATTCTCCTGCCTCAGCCTCCCAAGTAGCTGGGATTACAGGCATGCACCACCACACCAGCTAATTTTGTATTTTTAGTAGAGTGAGGGTTTCACCATGTTGGCCAGGCTGGTCTCGAACTCCTGACCTCAGGTGATCCTCCCAAAGTGCTGGGATTACAGGCATGAGCCACCGAGCCCGGCCAGACATATTCTTTTTGCACTTGATGATTCAAAGAATAACTCCAATGTGGGCCCTATCTTTGTTCCTTTGTGAAAATTAAATTAAATTAAATTAATTGGACATTAATTAAATTAATGTTTCAAACAATATACTAAAGACTGAGATCATATACAAAGCAATGTCTGCACAGATATTCTGCAGAGGTGGCTGAGAAGGGATCTCACAGCTCCCAAGCCCTCACCACAACCAGAGGGCAGGGGCCAGTGGGCCGCTGAGTGCAGGGATTATTTGTGAGGAGGGGTTTGAGAGGTGGTTTTAGAGTGTTTCTTCCAAGCCCTCCCTGGCTCTTCCACAAGTGTTGGGGTGAAGTGGTGCAGAGGGGGACACTATGTCATGGAGCCCTGGGAAGCATTGAGATTAAGAAACCTTTCTCGGGAGGCTGAGGTGGGCGGATCACGAGGTCAGGAGTTCGAGACCAGCCTGACCAACATTGTGAAACCCCGTCTCTACTAAAAATACCAAAATTAGCCAGGCGTGGTGGTGGGCACCTGTAATCCCAGCTACTCAGGAGACGGGGGCAGAAGAATTGCTTGAACCCGGGAGGCACAGGGGCAGAGGTTGCAGTGAGCCCAGATCGCACCATTGCACTCCAGCCTGGGTGACAGAGTGAGACTGTCTCAAAAAAAAAAAAAAAAAAGAGAAACCTCTCTCATTTAGCCTTCTATCTAACGATGTTTCTATACTGACCATGTTTAGAAATTAGCAAATAGCATATGGTCTCAACTAAATTAAACACCCACAGGAAAAAAACAGTTTAAGGAAACATACCAAAAGGATTATTATGTATTTAGAATCTGGGTAATATTTAATTTTTGTTTTCATGTATTTCCTTATTTTTCAAAAATTGAGAAGAACATCTACTACTTTTATAATGAAAAATCATATTTTCTAAATGCCTACACACACAATGTTTAACACAACACTACGTACGCTGTATATGTATGTTTAACATACAATTAGGTAAAAATTATCCACATGGAAAACACCTGGATAGAACTCCCCGCCCTCCACACACACACACACACACACACACACACACACACATACACACAAATCCCAGTGTTTTCCTCTGCATAGCGATTTCTCTATATATTATCTGTAAATTTTCAAATTTTTATGTAATGGGGGAGGGAAGGGGAAACGTTAAGAAAACATCTGTGTGTGGGTGGTCTAAAGAGCACACCTGGAACATTCACACCAGGTTCCCCTGGGAGCCCTTTTTTTTTTTTTTTTTTTGAGAGAGTCTCGTCTGTCGCCAGGTGAGTGCAGTGGGCAATCTCGGTCATGCATCCGCCTCCGGTAGCCTCCCGAGTAGCTGGGACTACAGGTGCCCGCCACCACGCCCGGCTAATTTTTTTGTATTTTTAGTAGAGACGGGGTTTCACCGTGGTCTCGATCTCCTGACCTCTTGATCCGCCCGCCTCGGCCCCCCAAAGATGAGGTCTCACCATGTTGGCCAGGCTGGTCTCGAGCTCCTGAGCTCAAATGATCCACCTGCCTCAGCCTCCCAAAGTGTTGGGATTACAAGCGTGAGCCACCGCGCCCAGCGGTTCGTTTTTTTCCTTCACTACCTTTCCTCGCTCACTCCACTGGCTCGTTCTGGGAGCCCCGACTCCTCTACACTGGGTCCCACTACACTGGCCCCTCGTACATACATTCCCACGCTGTCAATCAACTCTTTCACCCCCACTCTGGGAGTCCCATCTCCCCGGGAGCCCGCGAGCTCCTGGGACAAGGACGTGACCATCCCCAAGCTCCTTCTCCAGGCTGAGCTCGGGCGGGCTTTCCACAAATGCGATTAAACTGAACAGGCGCCCTTCCTCCCTCAGCCTTTCCTGGCCCTCATCCTTGGAATCCCAGCCACCAGCTTTGCTTGGGAAATCAGAGGCCAAAAGGCACAAAACAGCTCACTGGGGAGAGAAACCCGAGTCTCCCTCCCAGGTCAGTAATTAGTGCGGCCGGAGAAGAGGCAGCTCCTGGCAGAGTCGGGTCCTTAACAGCTCCTGCCCCAGAAGCTGCCTTCGGATGGACAGCCGAGTGAATCGCCATGAAAACTTAATCAGCCTCTGCCTGTCCGCGGCCCAGATGCGCGCAAAGCAGATGACCTGGCAGGAACTCGCCGCAGTGAAGTCACCGCAGCCGCAGCCGCAGCCGCAGCCGCAGAGGGGAGGCCGTGCACCCGCCAGCCAGGAGAGCCGCGCGCCTGAGCCGGGCGCACGTGGGAAGTGGGCCAAGAGACTGGAGGCCACCGAGATGGAGGCCCCGGCACTCGGGCTCAGGCCTTTGTGCTTAGCACGTTCTCTTGGAATCCAGCAGGCCCTGCTCCGGCCGGCGCCTCCAATCCTGAAGCGCGCACCTGGGAACTCACGCACCGCCCAGCCGCGAGGGGCTTGGCCTGGCTGAAAGCCATGTTATTCTCGAAAACACCCGTGGGAAGCACACGCTGAGCTCCCGGGGCCCCTAGAGTATGCAAAGAGGCCGGCCCTGGGAGACTAAATAAGTCTCTCCTCCTAGGACCTAGTCCCTTGCCACCAGCTCCCGCGGCCACCGCGCAGCCAGAGCGTAGCGTCCCTAGGGCTTTGGCGGTGGCCAGAGCCAGCAAGTCCGGCAGCCTGGAGCTGGGGTGGTGACGGCGGATGGCAGGTTGGAGAAATGCAACCGAGCCGCAGGTTTCTACAGGCCTCTACAGCCCCTGCCATCTGGGCACTGCACAGACAGACACTGCGTGAGACCCAGAGCTCGCCACCTCCATGCGGCACTGCCAGCCACTCCGCTGGGGGGGAAGGGGAGTTCCATGTCGCGGACTGAGGGACCAGCGCCGGCTCCCCAGTTCTCTGCATTGTGAAGTCATTTTTCTTAAACTCGAGTTTTAAATAACCACCGATGACTTGCCTACGGGCCACGCAGATGCTATGCTCTGACCTCGCTGGGATGTGCAGCATTTTTCTACTGTTTTGCTTTTGAATCAAATCAGGGAGTTCAGAGAAGTTTTAGATTCAGGTCAGGCTTTCCCAGGACCTCCAGGCTGTGGACTGTGCTCGAGCTTAGGCCAACAGCGCCATCTGCTGGTTATCATCCGCATGTACCCGCCAATGCCTGCAAACCGGAGAGAGTGATGTAATGGTCCACAATTGTTCTGAAGCCAGCTCTGCAGCAGGCCAGATGTTATGGGTGTTTTATACCCCAGTTTTTCGTGTAAGTCACTGAGCGAGGGGGTTTCTTCATAGGACGAATGCTATATGCTGTAACGGAAATTCCCCTTTTTGCAATCTATTCTAGAGAGAGTGGATTTGAAGCTAGGGAGACATGGGACATAAAAAATCCAATCTCTTTGATTCCCAGCCTGACTACCTGACATTACGAGGTCCCACCAACAGAGGATGTGAATGCATGCCTCTTGATTCCAACTGTGGAACTGTTTTACATTCCTATGCTGTCGTGGCCTCCACCAGCTCATGCATTCCTTCAGGACTGAAAGCGGACTCCACACTGCCTGAAAATTCCCGGGACACTGATCCTCACCAGAGTTGCCCTCTGTCCCTCAGACTTCCTTTTATTCCCTTACTCCCCCAGCCTGTGGCTGGCCTCCCGCCAGGGCGCTCCAGCACCTCGGACCCCTCAGCTGTCTCTCTACTCTTTGCCTCTTACCTTGACTTGCCCAGCATCCCGCAGCTGCTTTTTTGTCTTTACCCCACCTGGCCAAGACTAACTAGAGAATGTCATCAAACTATGCCAATTGGACCAGCTGCAAATTTAGGCTGTGGGACTTCAGAGGAGCCCTCACTGCAACTCACAGTTTTCAGCATTTGTTGATTCCTGCATTGCAGATTTTCCAAATGTTTCCTTCTAATTTTTAGCTCTTGCCCTTACAGTATCTCACAATTTGAGAAACAACTTCTCCTTTCCAGAGTTGAAGTTGGCCTCATGTGAGTTTCCTCAATGTTGCCTCTTTTGCCCTTAAAATGTTTGTATCACCTTATTTTTTCATTCTACGTTACTTCAACAGGGAAAAATCCTTTGTCTTTCCAAACCAAATGCATCTGCTTTTATCTCTAACATAAAATACGAAGCCCAAACAAAGCAGAAAAAAAAAAAAACTCAAAATAGAAGCAAAAGGAAACTTCAAGAAACTATCATTAACATTCTCAGAAGAATGAATAAAAAATATTGCACACATGAAAAAAGGATGCCACAAGAAAAGGAATATTCAGAAGGTGGAAAAATCCTCTTAGAAATTAAAAAATATGATAGCAACAATGAAAGTTTCCAGAGAAGAGTTAGAATAGAAATTTAGTGAAGCCTTCCAGAAAGTAGAATAAAAAGGCAAAAGGGCAATTTTTAGGAAGAAGGAAAACTACAACATCAGCTATGTAATTTGAGAGACTCCGTGAAAAATGATGACGTGGAGTTCTCTGTTTAAGGATTTTGGCTGGGTGTGGTGGCTCACACCTGTTATCCCAGCACTTTGGGAGGCCGAGACAGATGGATCATGAGGTCAAGAGATCGAGACCATCCTGGCCAACATGATGAAACACCGTCTCTACTAAAAATACAAAAAATTAGCTGGGCGTGGTAGCATGCCCCTGTAGTCCCAGCTACTCCAGAGGCTGAGGCGGGAGAATCACTCGAACCCAGGAGGCAGAGGTTGCAGTGAGCTGAGATCGCACCACTGCACTCCAGTCTGGTGACAGAGGGAGACTCCGTCTATCTTGAAGAAGCTGGGGTCAGTGCAATGCACCTGTAATTCCAGCCACTTGGGAGACTGGCTTGAGGCGGGAGGATGGCTTGAGTCCAGGAGTTCAAGACCAGCCTGGGCAACATAGTAAGACCCTGTCTCTAAAAAAAAAAAAAAAAATTAGCCAGGCATGGTGGCTCATGTCTGTAGTCTCAGCTACTGGGAAGGATTGTTTGAGCCCAGGAGTTAAGGCTGCAGTGAACCTTTTCTAGTTCTTTTTTTATTATTAATTATTTTTTTTTTTTAGAAACAGGGTCTCCCTCTGTTCAATTCTAGCTCATTGCAGCCTTGAACTCCTGGACTTCAATGATCCTACCACCTCAGCCTCCTGAATAACTGGGACTACAGGGACGTGCCACCATGCCCAGATAATTTTTTAAATTGTTATTTTGTAGAGAAGATGTCTCACTATGTTGCCCAGCCTGGTCTCAAACTCCTGGGCTCAAGCAATCCTCCTGCCTCGGCCTCCCAAAGTGCTGGCCTGAGCCAGTGTGCCCAGCCCCTTCTCTAGTTCTAACTAGTGACCTTCTCTAGTGAGTCTCAGCCAGATGAGGTATAAGACGTCAGGTCACTGCACTCCAGCCTGGATGACAGAGCAAGACCCCGTAAAAAGTCTTTAAAATTTTCAGGGTGGCAACAGGAGAGCATTAAACACAGCAGGGGGTTGCTGCAGTGGGCACAGCCCTTCGGTGGTCCCTGCTTTATACCTTGTGATTCAGGCTTCTCAGCAACCCATGCCATGAGGAATCCTCCTCATCAGAGTTAAAACCATAGGTCACACACTGCCTTGCAGGCTGTTTTAAAGTGGGTGGAAGGCGAGGATGCCATGTCAGCCCTGAGGATTTAAAGCCATGTTCTACAGAAGCCTTACCACATGTGACTGTTGAGACTTAGATCTGGCTCATTTAATGCAGTTGTGCTGCCAGTGTAAAATACACATCAGATTTCACATAAAAAACAATGTCAAATAGGTCATCAATCATTACATTATGTTGATTACATGTTGTAGTGATAATGTTTTGGATTTATTTGGTTAAATAATGTTTTATTAAAATTAAGTTTACCAGTTTCTTTTTACTTTTTAAAAACGTGGCTACTAGAACATTTTTAAAATGTGGCTCCTGTTGTATTGTGATCCAAGAATCCTGGTCTAAAGAGATTTATTATGGAACCAGTCACCAACCTAGTGATCTGTAGGTTTTATTTCTTGCTCTTCCATTACAAGGTGTCAGGGCAGCAGGCCTGGCCATGGCTGGATTCATCCATTTCCAAGGAAGAAAGCAGACACCACTGCAGGTATTTCAAAGTGGAGGAGATTTCACATAGGAAATTTGGTTACCAAATTCTTTTTTTTTTTTTTTGAGAAGGAGTCTCGCTCTTTCGCCCAGGCCGGAGTGCAGTGGCGCTATCTTGGCTCACTGCAAGCTCCGCCTCCCAGGTTCACGCCATTCTCCTGCCTCAGCCTCCCGAGTAGCTGGGACTACAGGCACCTGCAACCACACCCAGCTAATTTTTTGTATTTTTAGTAGAGACAGGGTTTCACCATGTTAGCCAGGATGGTCTCGATCTCCTGACCTCGTGATCCGCCCGCCTCGGCCTCCCAAAGTGCTGGGATTACAGGCATGAGCCACTGCGCCCGGCCTACCAAATTCTTATTAAAACTGGAAAAGCAAGAAGGAAAATGTGGTGTTTCCAGAAATCCTGAACTGCAGAAAGCTGCTACCACTTTTGCAGGATCCAGTGCTCAGGTGAGACCATAAAACCCGGTCCCTGCACTGTTGCTCAGCAGCTCCAAGACTTTGTAGTCATGTGCTGGCAACCCAGGCAGCAGCCTATAGCTGCTGTTGTTAGTAAAGACACACTGGCACAGTCGCAGGAGCCAACAGTCACCTTCTATGCTGAGCTGCAGTCACTGACATTTGCTGAGACAGGGCCTACCAGAAAAGTAATGGCTTCTGTCTTCCACACTTTCTAATTGCTGGGAATTCCTCCAATTGGCAGACCTAACCAGAACCCAGGTGGGAAGAGGGTCTGTTAAATGCAGTTTGCAATCTTCAAGCCCTGATGGTAAAAAGGAGAGGGTAGTAGGGCAAAGCACAAAAGCCTTCTATAGAATCTCTCCTAAAAGATGAAATGGGTAAATGGAGCTGAATGTACTGAGAGGAAAGCATCTGGGAAAACGGGAATGAATTACTGATAATGATACAAACTAAGAGAGCAATAAAAATGGAAAAAGAAGTCAATTATAAACTCTGGGAAAAACAAAAGTCTTACAATAAGGAAACATAATCACAGTACACTACTTGGTTGTGTTGTGAACAATGTTTCTGCGGTCATAATAATATTAATTCTGAATATCGTTTACCAGATATTAAGTATAATTTTATTGGGGTGATGGGTCAAGTAGGAGAGGATATGTGCGGGAGGTAGGGGAAGTTGAGATCTAGGAAGTCAACACATTAGTTCACACTTAGCTAGGAGAGAATCAAGAAATCACAGCTTAGGTGTTTTTTTGCTTTTAATGTTTGAAAGTTTATCCTAAAGAAAACAGCTGACCAGTTAAAACAGGGAGTGAGGATCTGGAAGGAGGCGGGAGACAGGGCTCTACAGTTTGAGGTTTTAACACCTAGGGAGTTATATAATTGCTTTTAATGATGTACGTGTAAACCTGTGCCTCACATTCAATAAATATAAATTTATATACAATACAAATGTTTCTACAAATTATTGTATATAAAATTCAATAAGCAATTTTTTACTTCATAAGTGAGAAAAACTCCCACTCCCTAGAATCTTCCACTTCTCATAAAACATTGATTATATACCCAAATTTATAGTAATGATGAAAAGAACATGTCGTTACTGTCAGGGTAAAGCAAAGCTTGACAGCACTGAGCGGTATGATTTATTTATGGAAGGAAGAGTTGACTGAGCAAGAAACTGTGATCATCTTTAGCCATTTCCTTTACCATAAATTCATACAGGTCCACTTATTCTTTGGGTGAGCAGTTGTGGTTACCAACACTGTTTTGAAAGGATACATGGATGGTGTCATTTCAATCTGTCAGCCATGCCACAGTTGGTAGTTAGGTAACTTTGAAATCTGTGTTAACTCTTTGAAGCTAAATGGTATCTCGACAGAGAACTTACTGCTCACCAAATGCCTCACCTCCTACAGTTGAGTAGGGCCATGTGACTTATCCTAGACAACACACAGTGAGCGGAAGTGATGTGTGTCCATTCTGAGCCAAAGCATTTTAGAGCCAGTGCCCAACTTTTCAGCTCCATCCCCGCAGCCACAGTGATTATTGAGACGAGAGTCTCCTATGTTGAGGAGAATCACGAGGCGGTGACAGCACCTTGAATTGTTGAGTTACCACATGGGGGAAGGCTACGCTAGGAGTCACCCATCATTCACTGAACTTTGGGTGGTTGAGAAATAAACTGTTATTGCTTTAAAGCCTTGAGATGTGGGCATGTGTGTTACTAAAATATAAGGCATCCTATCCTGACACAACATTTCCTTGCGTTGTTTTGCTTATAGTGTGTCATTTTAGTATGTGCTATTTATGGAAATCCCTTTACTAATTCACCATCATAAACCCATCGCCAAGCATATGTAGGCCATGATTCTAATAAGAGCAATGGGTTTTGCTGAGTTCTACCCACTCTGTCACCCTGGGCTGTTAAGAACATTTACTTTAAGGTGATTGTGAAGAAGGTGTCTTAGTTCAGGCTAGTTTAACAAAGAACCCTAAAGTAGTTGCCATGAACAACAGAAACTTATTTCTCACAGTTCTGGGGTGTGGAAGTCTGAAGTCAGGGTGCCAGCATGGTTGGGTTCTGGGTAGGGCTCTCTTGTGGGTTGCAGATGATCAACTTCTCCTAGTTCCCTCACATAGCCAAAAGAGGGTGAGAGGTTTCTGGGGTTCCTTTTATAGGGACACTAATCCCATTCACGAAAGCTTCACCCTATTTACCTCCCAAAGGCCTCTGCTCCTAAGGCCATCATATTGGGGGTGAGGATTTCAACATATGGATTTTGAGCTGGGGGGATGCAAACATTCAATCCGTAACAGAGAGGGAGGTATCCCGGGTGGTCACGTAACAAATCTTTTCTCCGTGTGAAGTTAATTCTTTAAGGGAGTTGAACCCACAGTGAAACAGCCATTATGTTTTCACTAACGGAAATAACTCACAGAGGAAACAGAATGAAAAGGGTTAGGCTGTTTAGACTGTATCAGACCTTTCAGTCAGTCAATCAATAATATTAATCAGAAGGCTGCTGAGGTCGATGTGTTATGCCAAGTACAGCATGAGACAGAAAATGAATGGGAAATACATTTAATTTCTCCTATGCAGGAAAGAACAGCCATGGGCAAGCAAAGCTAAACATATCTGCAAGTCACAGCTTATGGCATGAACCCAGGAGGTGGAGCTTGCAGTGAGCTGAGATCGTGCCATTGCATTCCAGCCTGGGCGACAGAGCCAGACTCCGTCTCAAAAAAAAAAAAAAAAAAAAAAAAGGCACAGCTTAACACATACATAATAATATTCTTCAAATGTCATTCTTGTGCTGAGGTCAAGGAAGAAAGGGGACTGGAGAAGTTACTAGGCAGAAGTCACGGGAATGTTGTTCCAAGCTGGGCTTAGTAGGAGTCAAAGAACAAGTTTTAGTAGAAAGGGAAGAGAATGGACAGCACATGAAAATACGGACACACAGGAAAGCAAAGGGAAGGGCCCGAAATATGCCAAAGGCAAGAATGGGCATGGATGGAGCGAGAGTTCTACAGAGAAATTTAAAAAATGAAGGCCAGGCATGGTGGCTCACGCCTGTAATCCCAACACTTTGGGAGGCCGAGATAGTCAGATCGCCTGAGGTCAGGAGTTTGAGACCAGCCTGGCCAACATGGCGAAACCCCATCTGTAGTAAAAATACAAAAGTTTAGCCGGGCGTGGTGGTGCGCACCTGTAATCCCAGCTACTCAGGAGGCTGAGGCAGAGAATTGCTTGAACCCAGGAGGTGGAGGTTACAGTGAGCTGAGATCGCACCACTGCACTCCAGCCTGGGTGACAGAGGAAGACTCTGTCTCAAAAAAAAAAAAAAAAAACCCACTGGGCGAGGTGGCTCACACTTGTAATCCCAGCACTTTGGGAGGCCGAGGCAGGTGGATCACTTGAGGCCAGGAATTCGAGACTAGCCTGACCAACATGGAGAAACCTCATCTCTACTAAAAATACATAAAAAATTTAACCAGGTGAGGCAGGAGAATCGCTTGAACCCGGGAGGTGGAGGTTGCAGTGAGCTGAGATTGCGCCACTGCACTACAGCCTGGGTGACAGACCAAGACTCTGTCTCAATAAATAAATAAATAAATAAATAAATAAATAAAAAAATAAATACTGGGGTAGGGAGAAATTAGGGAGGGGCCTTGAAGTCCAGATGAGAACCATTTAAGAGAATTGTGTAGAGCTTTATATAACATGATCTGGGAAAGAGAAAGGTTATAGAGGTGGAGAAAGCAGGCCAGCCAGGATTTAATGCAACAATTCAACAATGAAATTAAGAACTGGGGTAGTGGCTTGGGGTTTGGAAGAGCAGGAGAAAGTCCAAAGGAAAACTCAAAAGGATCTGAAGATGGATGAGAGGGGAGGGTTCGAGAAGAGTGGAGACATGACTGACCCCACATTTTCAAGTGTGGAGAAGTAGAAAGGGGGCTACTTTGTGGTAACTATGAAGCTTCCGAATTTGACAATATATTTCCCTATAGTTGCAGGGAGAAGAACAAATTAGATGCAAAGAAGAGATAGAAAAGAACAAGTAGAGAGGACAATGACCCCAATCTCTTAGCTTTTTGAGGCCAATGATCACATTTACTTATGTTAGTATCCTCTTCATGCGCCTAATATGAGGACAAGTACCTGGAACCAACTAAAGATAGTTACTGAGTGAGAGAATAGGTTAACTCGAAATGATTTCGCTTTCCTGTACAACAGAGATGCTAGCGTGATCCAAACACCTTCCACTACACAGTGCAGAGGTTGAGGTCTACATTCCAGAATCACTGAAGGATTTCTCAGAAGAAAGCTAAGTGGGGAAGGAACCAGATTCACTGATATTGAGTTCATAATAATAACCTTGGGCATCAGAGAGAAATTGTGATTCATGGTTAAATCGTCTCCAACATAATGAACTGGATACAGGTCTGAGTCCTGGACAACAGGGATGTAAGTAAGACGGAAAGAGAACTGCATCACCACTACCACTGTGGAGCAGAAGTGTAGACAGTGACATCCATGAAACTCTGGCGGCTCAAGCTTTGGGTTGGCCACCATGGAGGCAGAAAGAGCTACTGCACACAGCAGAGCAAGGCTGGGGTGCAATGTGCTGGCTGCTCGGAAGCACAGCGTGGAGGCCGCGGCCCATCGTGGCAGTGTACAGATTATTGAAATAATTTTATTCATAAGCACATTTGAAAAAGCTCCCACCACCTCCCAGAAGTACTTGAAGCAGTGGAAAATACTGCAGTGAGCTCAGGTCTGAGCGTCAGTAAACCAGGGCCTGTCAGACTCAGCTGAGATACAATCAGGGCCTTTGCCCAAAGTTCATGAGACTGTGAAGGACAGCACCCAAGCTGGTGCAAATTGCAAATATTTGAGCGTGCATTCCAGCCAAGAGGGGCCATAGCTGGTTGGGGAAAGCGGAAAGGGTACAGCAGTAGCCATCCAAAGCTTCTGATCAATAAAATGTAACCCGTATGTTATGTACCAGTTTCTTGCTGTAATAAAAAGAAATCTGCAAGAGGATGGTAAACAATTAACTGTACCACACATAAACAGTTGTAGAGACATCTGCCCCCTGCCCAAACCTGCCTTGCCCTTTCCTGTGCCTGCTCGCCACCCAATCTCTGCATCCTCTGTAGCAGCAGAGCCTCTATTTTGTTCTGGTGGTAATGCGCGCATCTAGTCCTTTCAGCTTGTGTGGGTGGGGAAGACCACGCAACGCAGCACATTTCTGCGAGGATGTAGAAGTCTCCAGGTGATGCTTCTCTCTACAGAGGCTTTCTAAAAGGGGGCAGACTCCAGTGGTCTGTGCCTTGGCCCTTTGTGCCCTGCTTCTTCTAGCATGGAATGGAGGCTCCCCTGCTAGGCTGGGGTGACTGGCCCTCTTGTGAACATGAGGCTATATACCTTTAGGACGAAAGCCTCATACCTAGCAGGGATGAGCAGAAAGGTAAAAGCAGACTAGTGCCCCGATGGCATCATGGAGCCACTATACCAATCCTGGGTTTCCTACCTCCAGATACTGGCTTATGAGAGAAAAATAAACCTCCCATCAGGGTAAGCCACCATGCCAGCCTTGTCACTTGTAGCCAATGTTGTTACTGCCTTTGCACCTCTGCTCAAGACATTACCCATCTGAATGGCTCTTTTCTCTCTTCTCAGCTTAACAATTTCTTTGTCTGCCACTACAAAACATGCCTCTCTACCCCCCTAGAGTTCACTCTTTTTTTGTACATGACGCCTCTGCAACTACATTGTAAGATTCTGGTGACAGAGACCAAGGCTCACACTCTTTTTTTTTAAGCTTCCACACAATCCTTGCTCTTGGTAGAACATGGTTCCCACTGAGTGCTTCCCTTAAAAATGTAATTCCGGAACAGTTTTGCATTAAAGTTTATGAACTATTTGGTCTCTGCTTCAAACTTATAGTGCACTAATTATGATTCATTCAGCAGAATAACTCCAGACTCCAGCCTACACACGGACACAGCCGGGTACTCCTATGCTGTTAGAAAACACCAGTTCTGGGGGTTCCTCTCTGTGAGCACTCCTAACTGTTCCTGAGGAAACTTTGAGTGACTCATAGTCTCCCTTCTAACATTGCCACCTCTCTGTGCTCTGGCAGGTCCATCTGGCTTTCTATGGCCAAAATAGCATCCTGGGATGACTGTCCCAGAATGTACCAAAATAGGTAAAGGGAGAATTGTGCCTTCAGAGGCATTTGGATGACTGTCTGAAACAGAAAATAATAAGAGTTCTTTTCTGGGCCAGATCCTTTATTCGCCCTTTGTACTAAAGCAGGTTTCCCCCCTCCACCCCATCTGCCCCTTCCTAGGTCCTTTGCAATGCATTATTTCCAACAACAGTAAGCTCTGCCATATGGCCAATAAATACATTGCTCTAGAACGTGTTTCATCAGATGTTCATCTCCAAAGTTAGGATTGCCACAGTGAACTGGGTGAAGTAGACAGCTCTAATCTGCAACAGCACTATTTCATTGATTCTGATTTCTACCACGTTGCCTGACTGTGGAAAATTATCCCAGTACCCCAGGGTCTGTGTGTGCCCAGTCAGACCAGTGCTGCAGTTCACACAGATCCCAGGTGCTGTGGACGAACTAAGCCAAAGAAACCTGACCTTTTTTTTTTTTGGGGGGGGGGGGGACAGAGTCTGGCTCTGTCCCCCAGGCTAGAGTGCAGTGGCACCATCTCGGCTCACTGCAAGCTCCGCCTCCCGGGTTCACGCCATTCTCCTGCCTCAGCCTCCCGAGTAGCTGGGACTACAGGCGCCCGCCACCACGCCCGGCTAATTTTTTTGTATTTTTAGTAGAGACAGGGTTTCACTATGTTGGCCAGGATGGTCTTGAACTCCTGACCTCGTGATCCGTCCACCTCGGCCTCCCAAAGTGCTAGGATTACAGGCTTGAGCCATCGCGCCCGGCCGAAACCTGCCCTTTGACTCACGCTGGTTGCCCCAGCCTACTACCTCTACATGTGGGCTCAAGTGGGAGCTGCCATGAAAAGGTCTCTTGGTTTCTCCTTAGCTGGCTCTCCCACAGGTGGCTCTAATTCCAGGAGCCTTGTGAGAAGCTGCAGACCAGCCAGGGGGCCACTAGGGGGCCCCCTACAAACATCTGCCTGAGCCAGAGGGCTCAGTCCCTCATGTTTTCTGGTATATTCCACACAACTTATCAAACTGCTTATTTTCTTCTTCCATAGAGATTTGGAATACAATAACCATGTCGCATATGTCAAGTGAGGAGAAACTATTTTTCATTCATTAACTTTTGGAGAGAAAAGAAATTTAACTTTGGCCAGGAGTGCCCAACTGGGATCGGCTGCACGGCCACAGGGGCACCCTGTGGCTAAACCCCTCATGGAAGCCACTGGAAAGATCCTCTACCCCCAAACGCAGGGATCAGGGCATCGTCTTTCCTTGCAGAAGCAGGAATCTTGTTAGAGTTACCCAAATACAACATTTCAGTAGGAAAGGCTGGGTGTTCTTGCTTTTTAATTAAAAATTTTATTGAGATAATTGTAGATCCACATACATTTATAACAAAGAAATCAATAGAGATTGTAACTCATCAATACTTACTTGCTTTACGGATTATTAGTCAATAACCAAGAGTCTCATACGCACTTTATCCAGCTTCCTCCAAAGTAACATTTTTCAAAACTGTAACAACCAAGATACAATCTACTAATCAGATTTAGATTTTCCTAGTTTTACTGTTACTCGTGTGTGTGGGGTGGGGGGGGGCATGTTTAGTTCTATACATTTTTATCATCTGTGGATTCACGCATCTGGCACCACAGTCAGGATACTGAACACTTCCACCTCCACAGGGATCCCCGAAGCTGCCGTTTCATAACCACAACCCCTCCCTCCCATGTCTTCACCCTAACCCAAGCCTCTGGCACACACCAATCTCTCCTCCACTTCTAAAATTTCATCATTTCAAAAATATTATGTAAATGGCATAATATAGGCTGTTACTTTTCAGGATTACCTTTTTACTCCCCATAACTCTCTGCAGTCATCCAAGTTTGTACAAGTTGATTCATGCATCAATAGCTCATTCCTTTGTGCTTGCATGCACTTCAGCACATTTAACCATTCACCTGTCAAAGTATATCTGGGCTGATTCAAGATTTGATGGTCTGGGCTGATTCAAGATTTGACGGTTAAGCAAAACTGCTATTGAACATTTGGGTGATGTTTTTAGCACTGATGGCGAATGACGTTGAACATGTCTGTATCCTTACTAAGTATATTTTCTCTGTGAAATCTCTCTTCATGTCTTGTGCACATTTTCTAACTAAATTGATGTTTGACTGTTGAGTTTTGTGAGTTTTTTATAATGTTTGGATACTAACACTTTGTTAGATACGTGGTTTGCAAATTTTTTCTGTCTACAGCTTGTCTTTTCATCCTCTTCACCTGGACTTTCATAGAACAAAAGCTTTTTATTTTGATGAGGTCTAGTGTGTCAATTTTTCCACCCATGGATTGTGCTTGCGGTAGCAAGCTCAAGTACTGAAAATTTTCTCTAATTTTTTTTCTGAAAATTTTGTAGTTTTACGTTTACCTCTAAGACCATGATCCATTGTGAGTTAATGTTTACATAAGGTGTGAGCTTTAGGTCACAGTTTATTTATTTTTATCTATTGATGTCCAATTGCTCCAGCACCATTTATTGAAAAGCTATCTTTTATTCAGTAAATTGCTCTTGTACCTTTGTCAAAAACCACTTGTGCAGATTTGTGCGGATCTATTTCCAGGTTTTCTGTCCTGCCCCTTTAATCAATATGTCTGTTCCTCCACCAATACCACAGTCTTAATTATCATAGCTATACGGTAAGACTTACTATCAGATAGACTTAGTCCTCCTCTTTACTGTTCTTTGTCAAGATTGTTTTACCTACTCTGGAGACTGTTTTTCCATACGCATTTTAGAATAAGCTTGTTTGTTTCTATTAAAAAATTATCTTGCTGAATTTGACAGGGATTCTATTAAAACTACAGATCAATTTAGGTAGAATTAACATCTTACCATGCTTAACTTTTCAGTCCATGAACTTCTTTGCTTTTTTTCATCAGTGTTTTCTATTTTTCAGCCTACAGATCCTATACATATGTTGTTACATTTATACCTAGCATTTCATTTTCTTCAGAACGATTGTAAATGGTATTGCTTTTAAGTTCAGTTTACAAGTGTTCATTGCTAGTATATAGAAAATTAATTAATTTTTGAGTGATCTTCCATCCTATGGCCTGAACTCACTTATTCATCTTAGGAGTTTGATTCTTGTAGATTCCCTGAGATTTTCTACATAGACAATTTTGCCAGCTGCAAATAGAGACAGTTTCATCTTTTCCATTTTTACTCCTTATCCTTCGTTTTCTTATCTCATTTCAGTGGCTAGAACTCTCACCATTATGTTGAATAAGATAAATAAATGCAGACACTCGACTTTTTTCTGATCTTAGAGAGAAAGCATTCAGTCTTTATTATTAAGTATGACGTTAGCCATAGGTTTTTCGTAGATTCTCTTTATCAAGATGAAATAATTCACTTCTATTCCTAACTTGCTAAGAGTTTTTATGAACTCTTGCTAAGAGCTGGGATTTGTCAAATGCTTTTTTCTATATGAATTGATATGATTATATGTTTTTATTATAATATAATAGATTACATTGACTGACTCTCAAATATTGAACCAGCTTCACACATGTGGAATAAACCCCACTTGGTCATGGCATATAATTCCATTTATACATCATTGGATTCAGTTTGCTAATACTTTGTTGAGGATTTTCACATCTAAGTTCATGAGAAATATTGCTTTGTAGTTTCATTTTTTGGTATTGACTGTCTGGTTTGGGTATCAGTTAATACTGGCCTCAAAAAATGAGTTTTCTGGAAGAGATTATGTAAAATAGGTGTTAATTCTTTAGTTGTTTTGTAAAGTTCTTCAGTTTAGAGAAAATAATTAGCATAGCAGGAGTGGAACTGCTGTCATTACGAAGGCTCTCTTGCAAGGTTCACCCTTGGCTGGTATCTGAGAATGTGGCTGGAAAGGTAGTTCCCTATGGTGATATAACACTTTCCCTAAATGATAAGAGTGACTCATTGTACCTAGACTGCTAGCACAATGTGATTATGCTGAACTACTGCTTTCCTTCTGAGTGTCTGGAGTGTCCGTGACAACAGTCAGTCACACAGGCACTATGGGCCTACATGCCCAATCGTTATGAAAAACCCTCGAACCCAAGGCTCAGGTGAGCTTCCCTGGCAGACAACTCTTCACACATACTGTTGCAGCTCGTTGCTGGAGAAACTCAGAACGTCCTGTTTGACCCACTGGGAGGTGACTCAAACACCTGCACCTTGTGTCTCCCAGACTTTCTCCAGCATGCCTTTCCCTTTGCCAACCCCACCCTGTATCTTTGCAGCGTAATAAATCTCAGACATGCATGAGACAACATGCAGGACCCTGGGAGCCCTCCTAGTGAATCACTGAACCTGGTGATCGTCTTGGGGACCCCCCCGACAATGCAATGAAACTATCTGGGCCCAGACATTTCTTTTTCAGGATGATTTAACTACAAATTGAAATAGAAGTTGTTAATGGTTATAGGGATATTCAGATTATTTGCAGTATTTCCTCTTTATCTGCGGAGGATACGTTCCAAGTCCCCCAGTGAATGCCTGAAACCTAGGATAGTACTGAATCCTATCTACCTATCTATACTATGCACGAATTTCTTTTTCATTCTTCATCATTTCAAGGATAGAAGATTCATTTTTACTGTAGCAGCCTCAGTATATTTTTTCCCTTTATTAAGTTGAGAACTTTCATTTTTTAATTTCATTTTTAAAGGAAGCACTTTGTGGCTTTTCTTTGGCTTATTCAAATCACCACTGTTGCACTCTGGGGCTATTATTAAGTAAAATAAAGGTAACTGGAACACAAGTACTATAATAACACGACAGTCAATCTGAGAAAACAGCTACTAAATGAGCAACAGGTGGTGATGCAACTCATCAAGACACCGGACAAAGGGAGGATTCACATCCTGGGTGCAGAGAGCAGGACGGTAAGAGATTTCATCATGCTACTCAGAATGACACACAATCTAAATTTTATAAATTGTTTATTTCTGCAGTTTTCCATTTAATATTTTTGAGCCACAGTTGACTGAAACAGCAAAAAGCAAAACCACAGATAAGGAGTGACCACTGTATTTTACCTTGGTTAAGTTTTGCTAGTTTGTCATTTTCAAGTTTCATTTCTTCCAAGTTCTCAAATTGATGGGCATATAATTATTAATAGTATCCCCTTGTTATCTTTTCAATGTCTGCAAGCTCTGTTAGGATATCCTCTGTTTCATTCCAAATTTGGTAATCGGTGCCTTCATTCTTTTTATTTTTGTCAACTTTCATAGAGATTTTTTTTTTTTTTCGAGACAAAGTCTCACTCTGTTGCCCAGGCTGGAGTGCAGTGGTGCAATCTCGGCTCACTGCAACCTCCGCCTCCCAGGTTCAAGTGATTGTCCTTCCTCAGCCTCCCGAGTAGCTGGGACTACAGGAGCCTGCCACCATGCTCGGCTAATTTTTTGTATTTTTAGTAGAGATGGGGTTTCACTGTGTTAGCCAGGATGGTCTCGATCATAGATCTTTTTCAACGTCATTGATTTTTTTCAAAAAAAAACAGCTCTTTATTTCATAATTTCCCCATTGTTGTCCTATTTTCCATTCCATTGATTTCTGCTCTTATCTTTATTTCCTTTGTTATGCTTGCTTTGGGTATATTTTGCTATTCTTTTTCTAATTTCTTGAAGTAGGAATGTAGGTTATTCATTTGAGACATTTCCTCATTTATAATGTAAACATTTAGGGCTACAATTTCTCACTTAGCCCTGCTTTAACTTCTTCTCAGTGTTCTTGATATCTGTGTTTTCATTTTTCTTCAGTTCCATAGGTTTTTGTTAATTTCTTTTGAGACATTCTCTTTGACCTTAGGATTATTTAGAAGTATGTTGTTTAATTTCTATCTATTTAGAGATCTTCCTATTATCATTCTGTTATTGATTTCTACCTCGATTCCATTATGGTCAGAGAATACGCTCTGCATAATTTCAACTCTTTTAAACGTTATATTTATTTAGGTTTATTTTATAGCCTAGGATATGCTCTGTATTAGCCCATTTTCACACTGCTATAAAGAAATACCTGAAACTAGGTAATTTATAAAGAAGAGAGGTTTAATTGACCCACAGTTCCACAGGCTTAACAGAAAGCATGGCTGGAAGGCCTCTGGAAACTTAAAATTATGGCAGAAGGTGAAGGGGAAGCAAGGACCTTCTTCACATGGTGGCAGGATGGAGAAAGAGCAAAGGGAGACATGCCACACACTTTCAAACAACCAGATCTTGCAAGAACTCACTCACTAGCAAAAGAACAGCAAGGGGGAAATCCACCCCCATGATTCAATCACGTCCCACCAGGCCCCTCCCACAACATGTGGGGATTACAATTTGAAATGAGATTTGGGTGGGGACATAGAGCCAAACCATATCATTCCACCCTTGGCCCCTCCCAAATCTCAAGTCCTTCTCACATTTCAAAACCAATCATGCCTTCCCAACAGTCCCCCAAAGTCTTAACTCATCCCAACATTAACTCAAAAGTCCACAGTCCAAAGTCTCATCTGAGACAAGGTAAGTCCCTTCCACATGAGCCTGTAAAATCAAAAACAAGTTAGTTACTTCCAAGATACAATGGGGGTACAGGCATTGGGTAAATGCTCCCATTGCAGAGGGAGAAATGAGCCAGAACAAAGGGACTACAGGCCCCATGCAAGTCCCAAACCCAGCAGGGCAGTCATTAAATCTTAAAGCTCCAAAATAATCACCTTTGATTCCATGTCCCACATCCAGGTCACACTGATGAAAGGAGTGGAATTCCAAAGCCTTGGGCAGCTCCACCTCTGTGGCTCTGCAGGGACAGCCACTGTGGCTGCTTTCATGGGCTAGCATTGAGTGCCTACATCTTTTCTAGGTGCACAGTGAAAGCTGTTAGTGGATCTACCATTTTGGGGTCTGGAGGACAGTAGCCCCCTTCTCACAGCTCAACTAGACAGTGCCCCAGTGGAGATTGTGTGTGCAGGTTCCAACCCCACATTTCCCCTTTCCACTGCCCTAGTAGAGGTTCTCCATGAGGGCTCTGCCCCCGCAGCAAACTAATACCTGGACATCCAGTGTTTCCATACATCCTCTGAAATCTAGGTAGAGATTCCCAAACCTCAACCCTTGCCTTCTGAGCACCCACAAGCCTGACACTACATGGAAGCCACCAAGGCTTGGGGCTTGCACCCTGTGAAGCAATGGCCCAAACTGCACCTTGGCACTTTTTAGCCATGGCTGGAGCTGGAGTGGCTGGGACACAGGGCGCCATGTCCCAAGGCTGCACAGAGCAGAGGGGCCCTGAACCTGGCCCGGGCAACCATTTTTCCCTCCTAGGCCTCCAGGCCTGTGATGGGAGGGGCTGATGCTAAGGTCCTTGACATGCCCTAGAGACATTTTCCCCATGTCTCGGCTATTAACATTTGGCTCCTCTTTACTTATGCAAATCTCTGCAGCTGGCTTCAATTCTCCCCAGAAATATGTTTTTTTTTCTTTTCTACTACATGGTCAGGCTGCAAAGTTTCCAAACTTTTATATTCTGCTTCCCTTTTTAATAGAAGTTCCAATTTCAGAACATCTCTTTGTGAACACATGACTATACACTGTTAGAAGCAGCCAGATCACATCTTGAACACTTTACTGCCTAGAATTTCTTTCCACAGATCCCTAGAGCAGGGGCACAATGCCACCAATCTCTTTGCTAAAGCATAGCAAGAGTGACCTTTGCTCCAGTTCCCACTAAGTTCCTCATCTCCATCTGAAACCACCTCAGCCTGGACTTCACTATTCATCACTATCAATATTTTGGTCAAAACCATTGAACAAGTCTCTAGGAAGTTCCAAACTTTCCCTAATCTTCCTGTCTTCTTCTGAGCCCTCCAAATTGTTCTAACCTCTACCCATTACCCAATTCCAAAGTTGCTTCTACATTTTCAGGTATCTTTATAGGAATGCCCCACTTCTCTGGTACCAATTTTCTGTATTAGTCCATTTTCACACTGCTATAAAGAACTACCTGAAACTGGGTAATTTATGAAGAAAAGAGGTTTGATTGACTCACAGTTTCACAGGCATAACAGGAAGCATGGCTGGGAGGCCTCAGGAAACTTACAGTCATGGCAGAAGGTGAAGGGGAAGCAAGGACCTTCTTCACACAGTGGCAGGAGAGAGAGAGAGAGAAAAGGGGGACATGCCACACACTTTCAAACAACCAGATCTCATGAGAACTCACTCAGTATCACAAGAACAGCAAGAGGCAAATCCACTCCCATGATTCAATCACGTTCCACCTGGTCCCTCCCCTGATATGTGGGGATTACAGCTCGAGATGAGATTTGGGTGGGGACACAGAACCAAACCATATTATGCTCTATCCTGGTAAGCATTCTATGGGAGTTTTCAAAGGCATGTGCTCTGCAGTTGTTGGGCGGGTGTTCTATATATGCCAATCAATGCAGTTGGTAGATAGTGCCATTCAGATGTTCTATATCCTTGTTGATCTTCTGCCTAGTAGTCCTGTCAGTTGCTGAGAAGGGGATGTTCAAAGTTATGAACTTCAATAACTATTATACTATCTCACCATTTACAAATGGGGAGACTGAGGATTAGGTAGGTCAGTTAAAGCCTTTAAGAGGCAAGGCTGGGTTCTGAAACCAGGTCTTCCTGTTGCTAAAATCCACACCTCTTCTACTGCAGCTCCCACCACCTATGAATGGGTCCAGATTCCCGTCTTTGAAATCCGGGGGCATACTTTCTGGAAATGCAGCTAAATTGGCTCCTTGCTCAGATTTGAGCAGCAGTGAAGCCCCTGGGCTAAAGCCAGGGTAGGTGTTGACCAAGGGCCCCAAGCATGAGCAAACCCTGAACTTTCCTGCCAAGACCAGGGACAAGGAGACCTATCTAAGTAGTACTGATCAGGGGTCCTCTTCTGCCTCATCTCTTTGGAGTCTCATACTGGGCCTGGCCTGGATATAGCCTGGGATTCTCCTTCCTGCCCCCAGCCAGCTTTCTCCACCTGTTGTCCTTAACTGTATTCCCACACTTTCGGTGCAAGCGAAATACAGGTAAATAAATGTGGCTGGAATTGGAAGACAGTCAAATGGAATGAGATTGTCAAGAAGATATGGCTTGATTAGTGTAAATACAGCCTAGTGGGGTGGGGGGAAAGCAGAAACCTGACACTGTTTCTTATTATTAGATGCTGGGAAAGGCCGGAATACACTAGACAAATCCCCCCATGATCTCATCACCACTAAGCCCAACCTGAGACATTTATTAAAATAAAATTTTAAAATTCTTTTACATCTCTTTCTTCCTGGAGGGAAAAAAATCGTGCATAGCCGGTACACCCTATAATCATGGCTATAATGAATAAGTGAAACATTCTTGCACACTGGAGCTATGGCTGCCCCTTGGCTTTTTCACCTTGGGCTTCAGGCCAGGGACTGAAGGCGAGAGGTACTGACACAGCGTAAAACCCAAGGCCACCTGTTGTCAGCTCCTCTGCTGTATCCTTATCTACCATGTCCTGTGGGTGTCCACTTTTGTGGGAACTGTTACATTTTTAAAGTCAACTCTACCAAGTTTGTCTATAAATCTTTTATGGAAATTTAAAGATGAAAAACATATTTCTTCTTCACTGGTCTCATTTGTCTAATAAATGCCTTAGGGACTCACCACTCAATCAATGCTTCCAATCTCCTGAAATTAAATTATCTTGCTATTGTGAGCTAGATAAAAATGATTTAAGTAGGTGGAATAATTTGGTTCTTATCTTGGTGTTATTGAGGGAATGGCACTATCATCAGTGTTTTCCCCTGCCTGTGTTATTTATTTCAAGAACAACCTGGGGCTTCTGAAAGACAGAGAGATTATTTTGCCAAAGAGTATGTTTCCCAAATAGTCATAGTGGAGCAAAAGGTAGAAACTCGAGGCCAGTGGCCTTCATCAAATGCAAGTGGACTTAGTCTCCCCCAAACCAGAGAACTGATAATAAGGGCATTACATAACACAAGATAAACATATGAATTAGAATTACAGAAGGAAAACTTCTGCATCCTTTGGTAACATATCTTGATATATTTCATTTAGGTGTCTGTGGCACAAACATACACTTAAAAAATATTATGTATTAGACTCAAGCCCAGGCTTTGCAGGTTTTAAGATGAACAACCCAGGGTCCTGGAACTCACATAGTTTATAGTTGGAGAGGTCCACCTATAAATAGATAATGTTGATAAAGTGGGATCATGCCATAGTTGATGATATAGTTGAATATATGCTATATAATGCTAGCCATATAACTGGCCATAGTGGGAAGGAGTTTGGGATGGAAGCACACCTGGATGGCATGTATTCTAAACAGTCCTGTCCAGCAGAAGCATCTGTGATGACAGAAATGCTCAATGTCTAAGTGTACACTATGACAGCCACTAGCCAGCCACATGTGGCTATTGAGCACTAGAAATTGTTTGTTTCCTTTTAGTCACCTTTAGTAGCCATATATGGTGAGTGGCTATCATATTGGATATATAATTCTAAAGCAATGATCCTCGCATCTTTAGTATGCATCAGAACCACCTGAAGATCTCAGTTCTGATCCAGTAGGTCTAGGATAGGGCCCAAGAATCTGCATTCTTACAAGCTCCAGATGACTCTGACACTGCTGGTCCATGGCTCTCACTCTGGGGAGCACCATTCTGAAGGACTCCAGTCCCTCCAGTCCGTGGCAATAAGCCCAGAGCTGACTTCTTTCCTTTGCCACAGGCAGACTTACCATGAAGTGGATGAAGTCGACTGCTCAGCCCTCACTGCCATGGCCCCCTTCCAGGACCTATCTGGTGGTGTGGAGTGGCTGAGGGCATTTTGGGGATGATGCTAAAGTGAGATTGGTATTGGGCATCCATTTGATTGGTCAAGAGGGGTGTATTTTTGTGATTCCCAGTCACTTTTATGTAGCGTCAATGCTGGGGGTTCTGGTGCAGGAGTTGCTTCTGGGATAGTCCCACCACCCATTCTGCTGACGCACCAACACTGACCAGATGGCTCATGCCTTAGAGTCTCTCCATAGCACCAACCCTCAGAGACCAGTGGGTGGGGTGGGGAGAAACAAGGTTTGGAATGGAATCTGTGGGGAATGTTTCCAATCAGCAGGCTTGTATCATTGCAAGTGGAGGTTTCAGTCCTTACAGGCACCTAGGCAAAATGGAAGTTCTCTCCTATTAGAAATATTGTCGGTGATTCAACTAAAACAACTATAAACAAACCATCTTCTTTTTTCCCCTTTTTGTTAAGATAATGAATTATTTTAAAAATAATTTCAACTTTGATTTTAGATTCAGGGGCTGCACGTGCAGGTTTGTGACATGGGTATATTGTGTGATGCTGAGGTTTGGGGTATAAACGACCCCACCACCCAGGGAGCATAGCACCTATAAGGTAGTTTTTCAGCCCTGTCCCTCTCCCCACTACTCTAGGAGTCCCCAGCATCTATTGCTTTCATCTTCATGTCCACAGCACCCTGTGTTTAGCTCCCACTTACAAGTAAGAACATGTGGTATTCGGTTTTCGGCTCCAACTTGAAGATTTCTTAGAGATTAACTAGTATAGGAGAAAAGTTGGAAAGCCCTTGAATCTTATAATTACTGTATAAGGGAAACTCAGTAGACATTTGCCCAAATTTGACATTAATCCTGAAAATTTACCCATAACTAACTGGGAAACTAAAAATTCATTTGTTGTAAACTATCAGCAATAATAATAACAAATTCAATCAACAATGCTAGAGGGAAGACTTAATTATCTTCCTAGCTTCTTTCCAGGAAAATATTACAAAACTTTCATTTGAAGAGAGGGAAGCCAAAAATGTCTAAGAGAAACAAGTACTTAGAGAGGAAAACTACATAGATAACTAGCTAAAATGCTTTTTCATGTATTTTTCAATGTTTGTGGTATTGGTCAGTGTTTTAAATTTAATAAATTTAATAATATTAAATAATATTTTATTTTTTATCATTTTAAACATTGAATCGAAATATTCATTTGTATTTGCAATTTTATATTTTTTTCCAAGGGGGCCCATCAATTATAAACGTGCTAGGCTCCACAAAACCTGGACTCACCCCTACCCTTCTCCAAGTAATTTTGAAAGGAAGCTTCTATAAGCAAAAAGGACTTAGGAAATGCTTTCTTCCCTATTGCATTGCCAGTGCCTACCACAGTGCCTAACATACAGTAGGTGCTTAATAAAAACATGATAAAGTATAAATGAACAGTAAAGCCTATGTTCAAGTAGCAGTGAACAATTATCCAAGACAGGGCTACAAGCATCAGTGAGGTCCCTGGGCGGGTCAGGGGAATACCTATCCCATTCTGTTCCTCCTCATTAACTTGGATTTACGGCCCCTCTGAAGCAATGCTAGGTTCGGAAGGTCTAAAGCTGTATATGCCAATCCCTCGAGGAGCTCTAAACCAGACAAGGGCCCAGAACTTATACAAAACAGAGTGTGACCTCTGATAAATTCCAAGCCATTCTGCTAGTGCAATGGAGGTAAGAGAAGACAGACCCTCCAGGGTGTAGTTGGGAAAAGTCCACGGAAAGTAGCTGTGAAGCAGAGGAAAGGCGAAGAAGTCAAGGAAGACCTGCATGGACAAAGGTGGAGGTGGGAGCCCCGTGACTTGCTTATAAAGGGAAGAAAAGGCAAACCTTACCTTTATCCTCCCTGTGAAAAAGGAGGCCCAAGGAGCAAGGTGTGAAGACCAACTTTGGGAAAATTAACTCTGAAAGCCAATTCCAGACCAAGGACTTTGGCCGCCAACCTAAAAGTAGAAAAGAACATGCACAGGGATCTGTGCATAGAAAGACCAGTGTCAGGTGCAGGTCAGAGCGCTTTGTCTCCCTGACCCAGAGGAGGGCTTGGAAAGAGAGACTCCAGGCAGGACAGGACCAAAGGCTATTCCATAGCTCAGACTCCAGGTTGCACAGGCCAGGGCTGGAGAGGCAGTGAGAACACAAGGAGGGATGGAGCTGAGAAATGATGCAATAAGGGAAGCGTTGGTTTGTGTGTGCATTTGTTTTTTACATGTACTGAATGCCTACTTTGCAACAGATGCTTTTTCATAGACTGCTTCGCTGGAAGCTCAGACAACCCTGGGAAAATAGAAGTCGTCAACCTCATGCATTTAGAAGGATCAGGGGCTGTGTGCACAGACTCACCTCCTGGCACGAGATTCAAGCCAGAACTTCACAAACATATTCTTTTCTGGTTCCTCTTCTTTCCACACGCCACACTGAGGATGTGAGGAATGAGAGGTAGAGTCAAGAACAGCTTCTAAGTTTGCAGCATGGAAGCTAATGTTGAGTGGAACTCGAAGAGGTCTACCAGAGAGCTGGCTGGGGAGCAAGAGGAGGAATGGCCTGTTTTAAAGGGAGTCTTTTGGAGGCAACAGTTTCTATTTGAACAGCTGGAGTACTGCCTCTTTCTCCTTGTTCTCTTAGCCTGACAAGTATTTTGAGCCCTGGGACTTTGAAAGAATCACTCCTCAGCTGTCCCTGACATTTTAAAATCTGTTCCCAGTTTGAATTAAGTGGAGTCTTTAGTCTTAGATATGAAGGCTATTGCAAAAAGTTTGTAGGAAGCAGTTAATTTCCTCTCTTTTTCCTTGCTGCAGCTGACCTGGAAAAAAAAGTATTCAATACAAACAGGCTTTCCTTGTCTCTAAAGGAGAGAAAGTCTAGCACATATGATTCAGAGCCATCAGAAATTTGACGACCTCATATCTGAACTCCTAGAAAGAGTTCAGCTCTGCCATTCACCACAAAGGGCTAAGCCACCGGCACACCTGAGGTTAAGCTAATAAAACACAGTAATTCCTTCATGTATGTGCCCTCCATTTTTGCCAACTGTCTCCAGCTTTGTCCTTGGAGAAAATTCAAACATTTAGGTATGATCAGGGGAGATGTGCTTGTCCTGTTCAATAAAGGAGGAAATATTTATGTACGTCCACAATTTACATTTTAATAGACATGTTAATTAGTTTAAATATTTCCTGACATATCAGTTTTAACATGTTATATTAATCTGTCAAAGACAACTCACTACGGCAGAAAAACAGCTCCCTTTTGCAAAAATCAAAAAAGGTGATCACTTTCAAATTTTCTCTTGTCATGGAGAGTAAAAATTAAGGAAAAACAATAATGGTGATACTACACCAGGAAGCTGACTTTGAAGATCCTGCAGATATTTTTTTAAGGTTTGAGAAAATGACATTAAAAATGAAAGAAACCTTTCGGAGGCCAAGGCAGGTGGATCACGAGGTCAAGAGATCCAGACCATCCTGGCCAACATGGTGAAACCCCGCCTCTACTAAAAATACAAAAATTAGCTGGTTGTGGTGGTGCACACCTGTAGTCCCAGCTACTCGGGAGGCTGAGGCAGGATAATTGCTTGAACCGGGAGGCGGAGGTTGCAGTGAGCTGAGATCACGCCACTCTACTCCAGTCTGGCAACAGAGCAAGACTCCGTCAAAAAAAGAAAAGAAAGAAAAGAAAGAAAGAAGGAAAGAAAGGAAGAAAGGAAAGAAAGAAACAATCTCTACCTGCTCCAACTAATTCAACACCATTTTTAAATTTTCTTCATAAATTGCACAAGTGCTGTATGGTTATTATTTTTAAAAATGTGATAGAAGTATGCTACTAGAGCACCCCTTCCCTGCATATTTCAGAATATTGGGCTGTTATGAATATCACATGTAAAATTTCCAGCATACAATGTATAGTATATATCTCAGGGATCATATAAAGAATTTAGACTGTGTTGTATAGAATCTCTCAGGGCTCTCTGCCATTATAAAATGTCCCTGGTATCCTGGGCTTGGCTCCAAGTAGTTCTGAAATGCTTGCCCACAGATAGATGAAACATTTTTACCAGACTCAGACAAAACAAACAAAAAATAATAATATAAATGTCAGTGTGAGGTTACCAACTGTCCTGATTGTGAAGAACACTCCTTTAGTTTAAGATTGTATATTTTTCCCCCTTTTTTGGTGTTAAACTATCCTTTCTTTTAAAACAATTATAGCAATAGTAGATGGAATTTCCTTTCTAATGGCATTTGTTACAAAATAAAGTTAGCAATCCTAGTTTAGCCTAATTTTTAGAAACCTTTTTAACAATTTTTAAGTGTACAATTTAGTGGCATTAAGTACCTTCACAGTGTTGGGCAATCATCTCCATCATTTCCAGAATTTTATTATCACCCCAAACAGAAACTCTGTAACCATTAAACAATAATTTCCCATTTTCTCCTCCCCCAAGTTCCTGGTAACCACCATCCTGTCTCTATGAATTTGTTTATTCTAAGTGCCTCATATAAGTAGAATCATATGACGTTTGTCCTTTTATGTCTAGCTTGTTTCACTTAACGTAATGTTTTCAAGGTTCACCTATGTTGTAGTATATCATAATTTCACTCCTGCTTAAGGCTAAATAATTTTCAATTGTATGTATAGACCACATTTTTTTTATCCATCCATCCGTTAATAGATATTTGGCTTCCTTCTCACCTTTTGGCTACTGTAAATAATGTTATAAGCATCGGTGCACAAGTATCAGTTTAAGTCCTTGCTTTCAATTTGGGTGTATACCTAGCAGTGAAATGGCTGAATCAAATGGTAATTCTATGTTTAACTTTTTGGGGGACCACCAAACTGTTCTCCACAGTGGCTGCACCTTTTATATCTCTACCAGCATTTGAGAGAGTTCACATCCACATCCTTGTCAACACTTTTTATTTTCCAGTTTTTTTAAAATTAGCCATCCTAATGGATGTAAAATAGTATCTCATCATAGTTTTAATCTACATCTCCCTGATGACTAATGATGCAGAGCATCTTTTCATGTGTTATAGATCTTCTTTCTACCTATTCACACCTTTTGCCTGTTTTTGAGTTGGATTGTTTGTTTTGTTTTTGAGTTGTAAGGGTTTTTTTTTTATATATTCTGGATATAAATCCCCTATGAGACATATGACTTGTAAATATTTTATCCCATTCTGTGAGTTGTCTCTCTTCACTTTGTTGATAGGGTCCTTTGATGCACAAAAGTTTTTAATTTTTATGAAGTCCAATTTGTCTATTTTTTTCTTTTCTTGCCTATGCTTTTGGTATCATTTCCAAGAAATCATTGCAAATGCAATGTCATGAAGATTTCTCCCTATGTTTTCTTCTAAGAGTTTTTATCATTTTAGATCTTAAATTTGGGTCTTCAATCCACTTTGAGTTAATTTTTGTATGTGTATAAGGTAAGGGTCCAGCTTCATTCTTTTGCATATGAATACCCAGCTTTTCCAGCATCATTTGCTAAAAAAAAAACATATATATACAAAACAAACAAAAAAAAACCCTAAAACTGTCTTTCCCCATTGAGTGGTCTTAGCAGCACTCCTGTTGAAATTCACCATGTATTTGAGTGTTTATTTGTGGGTTCTCTATTCTGTTTAATTGGTCTATATGTCTATCTTTATGCCAATAACACATATTTTGATTACTGTAGCTTTGTTGTAATTTTTGAAATCAGGCAGTGTGAGTCATTCAACTTTGTTCTTTTTCTTCAAGACTGTTTTGGATGTTGGGGGTCTCTTGAGATTTCATATAAGTTTTAGGATGAGTTCTCTATTTTTGCAAAATAAACATTAGGATTTTGATAGGGATTGCACTGAATTTGTAGATTGCTTTTGGTAGTATTAACATCTTAACAATATTAAGTCTTTCAATCCAAGAACACAGATGTCTTTCCATTTATTTATGTCTTCTTTAATTTTCTTCCAAAAATATTATGTACTTTTCAGTGTATAAGGCTTTTGTCTCCCTGGTTAAAGTTATTCCTAAGTATTGTATTGTTTTTGATGCCGTTGCAAATGAAATTGATTTCTTAATTTCCTTTTTAGATTGTATGTTGCTAATGAATAGAAACACAGCTGGTATTTGTGTGCTTTTTTGTATTCTGTACCTTTATTGAGTTCATTAACAGTGTGTGCAGTGTGTATGTGTGTGTGTGCATGTGTATAATATTTACAGTTTTCTACATATAAGAATGTCATCTGCTAAGCAGGATAATTTTATTTCTTCCTTTCCAATTTGAATGACTTTTACTATTTATATTGCCTAATTTCTCTGGCTAGAACTTCCAGTACTATGTTGAACAGAAATGGTAAAAGTGGAAATCCATGTCTTGTTACTGGTGTTAGGGGGAAAGCTTTCAGTCTTTCACAGTTAAGTGTGATGTTACTTGTGAGTTTCTCACATATTGACCAAAAGTTGTTTATTTTATTTAGTTGTGAAATCTGCCAGTTACTGGTATAGGGGCAAGATCAGCTTGGGAACCAGGCAGATTTAGGTTCAAATGAAATAATCTTCTAAGGTTTCTAGGGGCTTTTTGTCATTAGGAAGTAATGAGCATCAAACATACCCACCACCCTGAGCAACTGTAAAATGGGAAAAAATATACGAAGCAATTATTTTCAAGAATTGGACAACAGGCAGCATGGGGCTGTAACACTTGAAATAAGAGAAATACAAAGTGATGTCCTCATTATTCTGACTTTCTGCCTGGCACAGGGAAGTAGCACCCAAAACACAGCAGCAGTCTAACTGGAGTGAGAAAACAAAGATTGGAGTTTGGGGATACTTAGATAACTGGATTTTCATGAGCCCTCTGGACTCTTTGGCTAAATACTAAGTTATACACTATGCAGGGCAAAATTCTGCAAAGCCTCACAAAGAACAACTAAAGAAAGGCTGGGAACTGACAGAGATCCTGGAGGTTACTCATTATTGACAGACATTTGAATTTGATCAGCCAGAGTAAAGAGACTGTAGGAATTCAACTGAAACCCAAGAAAAGACACATCTCAGAGACAGAGCCCCTCTTAGCCCTGTAGTGAGGAATATGCTAGGCCTACACTAACAAAGCCTAAACCAAATTTCAGCTTAATCAACCTGAGCTGCTGTGGGTTCACTACTCAAGATTTTTTGCTAACAAGACTATGTTAACAACATTCAATATTCTTTGAGGCAGGTCCACATAATTCAAACTCTTGACATAATTCAAACTCTCACAATGCCCAGCATAGAATGAAAAAATTACTAGACACTGTAAAGAAGCAGGAAAATGGAACCCATAATATATCAGTTAATAGAAACACAAAGACGTGTCTCAGATATTGAGTTTAGCTGACAAGGACTTTAAGACACCTATTATAAATATAATTAAGGACTTTAAGAAAAAGATAAACATAATGAATGGATAGATGAGTGGTCTGAGCAGAGAAATGGACATTATTAAAAGAAGCTACATGGAAATTTTGGAACTGAAAACATATTATTTAAAATAAAAGATATTATATTTTAAACTTCAAATAGAAATTATCCAAACCGAAACACAGAGATAAATAAAATGAAAAAAAACAGAGCCTAAGTATTTGTGTGATGATATCAGTCTAACATACAAGTAATCAGAGTTCCAGAAAGAGAGGAGATAAATAATATAGCAAAAAAATACTTAAGGAAATAAAAGCCTTAAATATTCCAAACTGTAAGTAATTCAACTCATAGCTCCAGGAGATTCAAAGAACTCCAAGTAGGATAAACACAGATAAAATCATAGCAAGACACATTGCAGTCAAATTTCTGAAAACCAAAAATAAACAGGCAATTTTAAGAGCAATCAAAAAAAAAGAAGCACTAGATACAGAGGAACAAAAGTAAAAATAATCCTTAACTTCTCATGAGATTTAATGTAAACCAGAATACAATAAAACAAAATATTTAAAGTTCTGGAAGAATAACTGTTATCAAAATTCTATATACAGTTAAAGAATTCTTCAAAAATAAAAATAAAAGAAAGACATTTTCAGGAAAATAAAAACTGAGATAATTAATTACCAGCAGATCTACACTTCAGAAAACATTAAAAGAAGTTCTTCAGTTTGAAGGGAAATAACAATATATGGAAACTAGGATTCTCACAAAAGAATGAAGAGCACCGAAAATGGTAAACATGGGTAAATATGAAATCATTTTTTTCCTCATTTGTTGACTTTTTTAAAGGCAATTGATTGTGTTGAGTAGTCTGCCATGCACCATGAGCATCTATGCAAGTTCTTGCAGCATATGCCAGATTTCAAAGTTTATCTGTCTCCCGATAAGCAGCAATTTCTGTAGCTAATCACGAAGGTGACTAAGTAGCAAGGTAATGACAGTGTAAATACTAGGAAACTACTCCCTTTCTAATGGTAGGAAGACTGGCCTGTTAGCTGCTTTCTGCAATGTTTACTGCTTGCTCAAAACATGCTAGGCACTAGACCCTGAGTTCCTTAGCTTCATCACAAACCCTCTGCTATGTAGTATCTATCTGGGCCCATCAAATCACCCATGTGGAACTTAGGGGAAAGAGGAATCAATGCAAATATACTGATGCTCATGCTGCTCACTGTTCTTTGAGTAATAAACTCCTTTGTCTCTGACCCAGGAGTCTCATGTCTCTTGTCAACATCCATCAAACAGCAACAGGGTACCTATTAGCTTGCAAGTGGGATCAAGTCTCTGAAACTTCACAGTTCTTAAAAACTAGTTAAGAAAAAAAATAGTGACAATGTATTGGGAGATTTACAACATATATAGAAGTTAAATACATGCAATAGAATAAGAAATTGGAGTGGTTAAGTGGAAATGTATTATTGCAAGTGTCTTATATTATTGTATTATATTCTAATTATTCTAATATATCTTATTAACCCATTATATTATAATGTAATATAACTATTGCATTAATTATATAATTATTATATAATTATTGCATTAATTATATAATTATTACATAATATAATGTATTATATTATTGATAATTATACAATTACTAATTGTATTGTTATTATAATATATATCTTATATTCTATTATTAATATAATATCTTGAGAGCTCTACTGTCCAATAGAAATATAAACCACAAATACAAGCCACATATATCTTTAAATTTTCTAAAAGCCACATTAAAAGCATAAAAGAAATAGAGGAAATTAATTGTAGTATTATATTTAACCTAAGATCTTCAAAATAGTGTAACTTCAATATGTAATCAACATAAAAAATTACTAGTGAGCTATTTATTTTACACGTTTTACATTAACCCTTCAAAAGCTAGTCTGTATGTTAAACCATCCACACATCTCAGTTCATTTCAGCCGTATTTCCCATGCTAACGTAGCAAAGGGCTAGCCTACTGGACAACACACTAGAGCAACCACTAACAACATAAAACAAGAAGGTATAGCTAAACTGCTGGAGGAGATAAAATGGAATACCGAAGGAATACTATATTAATCCAGAAGGAGGTGGGAATGAAAAAAAGCAAAGAGTAGATAGGACAAACAACACTTCTAGGCATGACAGATTAATCTGTTATCTTCTCCAGCTGGAATAGGGTACAGCCAAGGAAGCTGTGGCGGATGGAGTAATGCAAACAAAGACATTTAGTTACAACCCACTAACGGTAAGCTTTGTGAACATGGACAAAAAACCTAATCTTTCTTATCCTGCATTTATTCCTTTACCACAGAGCTTGTTTGCCTGCTAATTTATTCACTTGGAGCAATAGAGTGTTATAGTTAAGAAAACGGATTTGGATATTAGCTCTGGATTTGAATCTTAGCTCTGTCATTTTGAGACCTTAGACAAATTACTTAATTGCCCTAAACTTCAGTTTCCTCATTTGTATAACGGTATTATACAATACCTGCCTCAAATTCCTGTAAAACACAGTGCCTAGCACCTTGGAAGCTCTCCAAAACATAAGTCAGTTGTTTCTTTTTATTATTGTTCAGTTAACAAACTCTCAAGACCATGAACTGCAGTCCAGACACCATTCAAGACAGAAAGGATTCAAGGGTGTATGACAAAGACCTTTTCCTTAACAGAGAAGCCAGACATGTAATATCTGACTGCCTATTTAAATGGCTGTTATGAGACAGAAATAAAAAAGCAGACAGAAGCACTAGGGTAAAAATATAAATGTTGCTATATAAGTGTCTGTATTATGATGTGTAATCTTTTTCCTTGGCAAAACACAGCAACCAAGCAGCCTGGAAAAATTATGGATATAGTTCTGATCCAGCCATTCTCTCCAAAAATTAGTAGGTTTTAGTCTACCAATGAGTGGGAAGTAAATTATTCTCATTTAACTTTAAAGAGTAGTTTTCTACTTGTTCACCAAGAAGCTCCAATCTTCTGAATCATATTCAACACTGTTAGAAAATACTATTTTGTTGGTATTTTCTTCACTAGCATTTTTTAAAGTATTGTATTCATTCACATATATGTCCCAACCCCTAATTCTAATTTAGACTGAGAATTATTTCCTAATGAGGGCTACCAGGTGTGTGTGTGTTTAAGTCGTGTGTGTTTATTCTTAGGTCAGGAATTATTTTTATTTTTATTTACATGTTGTAAGCACTGTATACTTTATTAATAGTTGGCATCATCCTCAGAGTAAACTTAAGTCTCTCTCACTATGTATGTGTGTGTGTGTGTGTGTGTGTGTGTATATATATATATATATATATATATAAACACTGATACATGTTCAATCTTTATCTTGTTTTGTTTCCAAATCTGAAACATGGATTTCATAAGCTTCATTTTGCCGGTGAGAGTCTGTGACTTGCCAAAGTCATATAGTAGTCATTAGTGAGACCAGAATGTAGACACAGGTCTGCCTGTCCGACTCCACCCACCTCATGCAACCTCCCTTATATAGTGTCCTCTGCTGGTGAGTGCTTGGGAGAGAGCAATTGTTGAGCAATACTATTTTATATTTGTTCAAAATATAAGAAATTGATGGCTAAGCATGATGTTTCATGCCTGTGACCGCAACACTTTGGGAGGCAGAAGTGGGAGGGTCACTTGGGCTCAGGAGTTCAAGACTACAGTGAGCCATAATCACACCACTGCACTCCAGCCTGGGCAACAGAGTGACACCTGTGTTTAAAAATAAAAAATTAAAAAACATCTAAGGAATTGGTCACACAACTTCAATTGCCTTTACCAAACATTCAGAAGCTTCTCCAGAAGACCATGTACTCCAAGTTGCAGCTAAAACTGCAGCAGCAGTCTCCAATCGTGTGTTTGCCTTGAAGAGTCGCAACTAAAACAATGTACCTGAATTCACCTTTTCCCACATGACTTCCAAGTTAATCATCTACAAATATAGACAAATCACCCAAGCAAATGCAATACCTTAGGTCAAGAATTATTTTTCTTTTTATTTATGTATTATAAGCACTGTATATTTTATTAATAGCCAGCATTATCCACAGAATAAACTTAAGTCTCAAACAAATCTCACTGCAGGGTTTTCTTTACCTGCACCAGATCATAACAATGTTTGTCCAAGAATAAAAAGCACTGGGCAAAACGGAGGTAACAATAAATGCTGGTTAAAACAAATTTTCACGAAGGTTTAAATTCAGCAATCTCTTACCTTTTGTTTCTTTCCTTTAAATTTGATTTTATAATAGAAAATAGGCAACAGCCTTGCATAGAAATTTACTAAGGAAGAAACACAAATGTCCAGTAATAATAATGTAAAAAAAAATTCAACTCTATCAGTGCTGAAAAAAAAAAACCCAACTGAATATAAGGAGAACCAATGCTTAACATTTATCTGACAATGTTTAACAAAAAATACTGTAAAATGAGAATGCCTAGCGGCTGATGGGATGGTTAAATTTTTCAATGTATCTGGAAAACAACATAATAGCATGTATCAAACTCCTGAATAATCTGGTAACTCTTTCACGGAGCATTTCGCTTTCAGGTATTTACCAGATGGAAAAAATAATCATGGCTGCACAAAAATATAGCCATAAAGCAACTCTGTAGCATCATCTCCTATTAATTATTTTGTTATCAAGTGTCTACATGTAAAGTGTTTAAATAAATTGTGGTCAACCCATACAGTAGAATACTATGTAGTTATTAAAAGTCAAGTAATGGAAGAATTCTAAGTGACCAATGGAAGCACTATAATATGTTACAGCAATATACAGTTGGTACAGTATGATTGTGTGTCTGTGTGTGTGTGTGTGTGTGTGTGTGTGTGTGTGTGTACTGGAAGGATATTTCACAAGATGTAAATAAAAGTGATTTCTAGGTATTGAGATTATGGGTGATTATTTTTCCTGTCTCTCCAGTTTCCCTGCCCCAGAGGGTTGGCCTGTATATCCCCCAAATCCTTCAATTAGAATATACTACTTTAAGAATGACAAGCAAAAAAAACAGGAAAAAGGAACTGTGATCTACTTTCAGGGGAAGATGACACCCATACTCTGTTAACTTCCTGAGGGCCAGACCGCCTGGGAGGGAAGCCTCTCGCCCCAGCTCTCTTTGCCCTGCCTGCCAAATCCAGAGGTCCAGTGGCCCGGCTAGAAAGACAAGTTTGTGGGGCTGTCCTCATCCTCTATATTTCGTCCATTTAGCCTAAGTATCTTGCCGAATACCTATTATGTGCTAGCCATGGGGCACGCAACAGTGAGGAAGGAAGACAGAAAGGAAGAGAAGGAAGGAAGGATGGGAAGAAGGTGGGGAGGAAGAAAACTTCCCTGGCATATTATGCAGGAGTCTAACCTTCATCAAATGACTGACTCTGAGCCATGCTAGGCAGAGGCAGGGTCACAGGGCTATAGGAGCTGAGTTTAGTGGGAGCTGCCCAGCCCTGACACAGCATCTTTCTTCAGGAAGCAAGCACTGAGTTGAACTCTCAAGAAGTGCAGGCAATATGGTAAAGGGGTAAGGAAGGGCATTCCAGGATAGGCACTAGAGATGCCAGGGCAGGGGAGAACAGGCAGCAAGGCTGGAGCACCCAGGATGGGAAGAGACCAAAGCATGCGAGGCCTCAAAGGCACATGCAGGGGGGCATCGAGAGGCTTTGGCAGGGCATCCCTTAGCAGATGCGCCTTCAGACAGGATAGCTCTGGGTGTAGACTGGATAATGGATTTGGGAGGGGGCCATGGTGGATCCCAGGAGACCATGAGGAGTCCCATCTAGAGCGGTAACACACACGTGGAATGAAGTGATGTATTAGTCTGTTTTCATACTGCAATAAAGATATACCTGAGACTGGGTAATTTATACAGGAAAAAGGTTTAATGGATTTACAGTTACACATGGCTGGGGAAGCATCACAATCATGGCAGAAGGCAAGGAGGAGCAAATCATGTCTTACATGGATGACAGCAGGCAAAGAGAGAGCTCGTGCATGGAAACTCCCCTTATAAAACCATATCTACTGAAACTTATTCACCATCACGAGAACAACATGGGAAAGACCTGCCCCCATGATTCAATTACCTCCCGCAACACGTGAAAATTTAAGATGAGATTTGGGTGGGGACACAGTCAAACCGTATCAAGTTGAAATACTATTTTTCAGTGACTTTGATGGGGAGTTTCCAATCTTACACTTCCAAACGGTAACAAAGATTGAGTGCAGTGACTCACACCTGTAGTCCCAGCTACTTGGGAGGTTGAGCCACGACAGGGGGAGGATTGCTTAAAGCCAGGAGTTTGAGACCAACCTGGGCAAGACAGCAAGACCTTGTCTCTAGAAAATAAAACATTAGCCAGGTATGGTGGTGCATGCCTTTAGTGCCATACTCGGGAGGCTGAGGCGGGAAGATCAGTTGAGCCCAGGAGTTCAAGGCTGCAATGAGCTATGATCACACCACTGCACTTTAGCCTGGGCAACAGAGCAAGACTCCATCTCTTAAACAAGCAAACAAACAACAACAACAAAAACAGTAACAAAAGAAAAGATCAGCGTTTTGGGCAAGAAGTGACAGCTCAGGACCAGGGACTTTATAACACAAATTCCAGGTGAGCAGAAGGCCACAGCCAATGAAGCACCATTTTGTCTGAAAAGTACAAAGTGCTTCCCCTTCCACCCTCTGAATGCCTGCTTTGTTCATCAATAACCTTACAATTGGAGCCCACATATCCAAACTTCAAAGTAAAAGCGAGAGCTCAATTTGTGTCTAGGAAGCAGTGTGCCATGAAATCATCTGACCCTTTGTTTTCATCTGTGTGCAGTGGAGACAAGAAAGGCACCACTCATCAGACTCCTCCAGGAGCCATCTACCAAGCCTCTCTCTTCTGAATTGAGTCCTGTTTTCCATGGCTATTTTACATTTCTAATGAGAAGCTATTATGTATCAAATAGGTTCATCCATGTAGTCCCTCACTATGGAGGACCTGGCCCCAGCCAAGTCTGCACACTAGATTACAAAGAAGCTTTCAGCTTTAAGGCACCTCCAGATATCTAGTTTCCTCTAAAAATAAAAATAGTAATAAAGCAGTTACCATTTATTGATTATGATTGACTTTTTTGGAGGTAAATTAACCTACATGAAGGGAATGTAACTTATGTGACCTACCGATACCACAGACTAGAGACAAGAGTCAGCCCAGGCCTACAAGACCACAAAGGCCATTCCCTCTGAGCCCCCTCCCCTCAGCCTTTCCCCTCTCCCTCCATTTGAGAGAGACAGAAGCTTGGGTCAGACCTGCTTCTTGAAGCTACATGGTCCAAGTCCCATCAGTTTCCAAGCACTTGGGGATCACTTGTGGGATATCACTACAGTGGAAGATAAGCAAACCACTGGGCATAGTAGTAGGAAAGAGGCCATTTTCTCAGAGGCCAAGAACTTAAGAAGGGAGTTTCACTGCCTGACCTCCAATGGCCCTACTGTGTGTATGATCTTGGATGCATCACTCACTATGCCTCAATTTCCTCATCAGGAGAACGAGAATCATCATACGACAGGCTCAGAATCCCTTCCCTGAAATCCTTTGGTACAGATGTGTTTTATAATTCAGAATTTCTTGATTTTAGAAACGTAATAAGAGTTTACATTTTATAACACCCCTAACAGAGTCTGGTACAGTACCCATTAACCACAAATCAGTCATATTAATAGTACGTAGCAAAACATAGTGAAATACACCCAGGTGAGATAAATTAAAACTATAAACAGTATTATCAGTTTAGATGAAATTTTTCCACCAAAAGAACTACCTTTAAAAAAACATTTCCTCCTCTGCAGACTTAGAAGACTTTGGAATTTATTTCAGAGTTGCAGAGCCAGGGGTTGGGCAGGGAGGTGGGGCAAAGAGTGGATGACAGAGCTGTGTTTACCTTGTAAGGTTGCTGTGAGGATGAAATGGATCAAAGAATACATGGAAAGCACTTAGAAGAATGCTTGAGACATAACAGAAGTGCATTTCGGATATTCTCATTCATTCCAAAAGAGGAAAAACACAGGCTACTTCAAAGGCCATTATTTGTATGCCAAAATTACTGCTGGGATGTTTACTACTACAGGGAATTAGAAAACATCTTCAGAAGAATTCTGAAATAGAAAGACCTCATCAGACCTCTTCAGAAGAATTCTGGGTGACTCTGCCGGCTGCTGCCAGGAGAGAGAACTCAACAACATCCCCATGAGTCTGATCCAGAGAATAAGTAAATTATTTTATTCCAAATACCACCTGCTAGTCCAGCAAAACGGGCTCTCCAATACTTTGAATTAAATGTGGCAAGTGCAAATCCCATAATGGCAGCCGGAAGTTCTGGAATTAGCCAGAACTGGAGGGACTCACTGAAGCCAGAGCCTGGTATCCTATCCACAACAGCGAATGAGGACCCCTTCTTCATAGCACGTAAAAGAACTCTTTGCATTCTTCATCCCATTTCTGGTTCCCTCCCCAATGTTTTTCCTTTGGCTTACTGAAATCACTTCAATCTTATCAAGATGAGATCTTGAGAGCGTTCTCAATTTGAGGAGCAGAGTCGTAGCTACAAGTTGCTAATTTGTCCCATGCTGCAGAGGATTTTTATACAATGGTCGTCAGTCCTTTCATGCTAGAGCTCCCCTCTCCGCAGCTCAGAGCAATTTCTTTGACTTTAATCAGATGCTGCAACGTGTTGCTCTTTTCATCAGTGGAAAATTGATCAGACGGATCTGTAAGTGCTCACCTCTTTCCTGGCCCAGCATACGTGTTCCTCACATCAACAAAAACCATTTCTGTTTGTAGTTTGCCATGGTATACGTAGACTTATTTGAAAAGCAAGTACTTTGCATAGTATGTCCTCAGAGTAACAAAATATTAATAATAATAACAAATGGGGTAAAAAAGAAATGAGGAAAGGGTAGTGTCCAAGATAGGCCTACTACAGTTTGTCCATTGGAGCAAACAGTTATTGGTAACCCTAATGAGCTACCAGTCTGGAGCAAATTAAAGAAAAAAAGTTTATTGTGTATACACAATAAACAGCCAGCTGAAAATATTTCAGAACACTTACTCCAATTTTCCTTGTGAAATCCAAGAAGCTTTTCAAAAAGCAAAGTCTCTTCTCTTTTATTAAACAACTGTACTAAAAATATTGTCTGTCTCTTCCCACTAGAAGGTAATCTCCATGAGAACAAGAACTTTGTTTTGCTGTATTCCTGGTGCTGGGAAATGTAAGCATTTCAGAGGTGCTTAATAAATATTTTTCGGATAAATGAGTGGGAGAGCCTGAAGCAAGCAGACAGACAGATGAATTTTCCCTAGTTGTGTAGAAAGCAGCCAGTTGGTTTCTATACATTTCTATCACATACATACACAGAGTATGTGACATCAAGAGCCCAAGCGACTTTGGGGGCATCTCACACTTTCTGTGCAGTGAGTCTTCCAGAAGTCTGAGAGATCATGAGAAAGACTCTACTGAAAAGCTTAGTAGGCTGGCATCAATTCCACAAAATATTTGTATAACCCATATAACATAGGGTTTGAAACTAACTAAAAAGTAAAACCTCAGCAGTCAGTCAAGGGGGCTGTGAAATAGTGTTACACAGGAAGTAGCATGGTTTCCTAACTTCTACACAGGAGGGGAGCAGTTTTCAGGTTGCACTCAATCTAGAACAGCAGTCCCTGAACTTTCTGGCACCAGAGACCAGTTTTGTGGAAGACAATTTTTTCATGGATAGGAGGGTGGGTAGTGGGTAGTTTCAGGATGATTCAAGTGCATTACATTTATTGTGCACTTTATTTCTATTATTACATTATAATATATAATGAAATAATTACACAACTCACCATAATACAGAATGAATGGGAGGCCTGAGCTTGTTTTCCTGCAACTAGATGGTCCCATCTGGGGGTGATGGGGGACAGTGACAGATCATCAGGCATTAGATTCTCATAAGGAGTGTGCAACCTAGATCTCTCGCATGCACAGTTCACAATAGGGTTTGCTTTCTTATGAGAATCTAATGCCGCTGCTGATCTGACAGGAGGCAGAGCTGAGGCAGTAATGCGAGCAATGGGGAGCAGCTATAAATAGAGACGAAGCTTCACTCACCTCCTGCTGTGCTGCCCGGTTTGTAAGAGGTCATGGACCAGTACTGGTCTATGGCCCAGGGGTTAGGGACCCCTGATCTAGAAGACAAAGGCAGGATGTGATCAAACCTGTCTCTTTCCACTGCAGTGTGGCAGAAACTCAGAGACAGGCCACAGAGAAAAAACCAAAGTGGCAGTGCTATGCAAAGGGAAATTTTTGCCTAATATAATAAAGATCTGAGGGAAATTAGAGGAGAGCAGCCACAGTCAGATACAAATGATGAGGAAAGTACGTTTGCCACTGGAGACAGAGTGCTACATCATCATTGTGTAGCGTCAAAGAATAGTTAGGACTGTCTGCCATCTACTGGCACATGTAATGTAGGTTACATTGGCCCAAACCCCCTTCCCTGACCTTTTGTGGGTCACAGAGTGTAGAGGGCTGTCACATTGCACACTGCACAGGAAGCAATGCAGAATCTGTTCCTAAGGGACCTTTGCTTGTCCCACCTGGTGGCAGGCTGCCTCCCTCCACTCCACACCAGCCATTCACGTGCTTACCTCTCCTCTCCCCTCTTCTCCTCCTCCCCTCTCCTCTCTTCCCTCCAGGCCTTTCTTTTTTCTCCCCTCACTCCCTGGAGTATTGTATTTTCTCTTGTGGCACAGCTTCACCCTTACTTGCCTACATACATAGCTGGACTCCTGCCCCCAGAGTCTCACATGTGATTCTTTAAGTCTCTCCTCAAACAAACACTTTCTCCTTAAGAACGGCTTTAGGGATGGTCATCTTGATAAGACTATTTTTACTCTGCAAGAAAAGAAAGCCACCATCCCCAAGAAGACCTCTACAAAAGGAAAGCAAGGGTGGGTGCAGTGGCTCATATCTGTAATCCCAGCACTTTGGGAGGCTGAGGCGGGTGAATCATCTGAGGTCAGGAGTTCAAGACTAGCCTGGCCAACATGGCAAAACCCTGTCTCAACTAAAAGTACAAAAATTACCTGGACATGGTGGTACACGTCTATAATCTCAGCTACTTGGGAGGCTGAGGCAGGAGAATCACTTGAACCCGGGAGGCGGAGGTTGCAGTGAGCTGAAATCATGCCACTGCACTCCAGCCTGGGTGACAGAGTGAGACTTCATCTCAAAAAAATAAAATAAAATAATATATATATATATATATATATATATACACACACACACACACACACACATATATATATGAAAGAGAGCAGTGTGAGACATGGAAGAAAAGGAGGACTGTCCAAAAAGTTGAAGAGAAATCTGAATGAGACCAGAGCCCAGCTTCTTCAGCTACAGCTTGCTAAGAGATTAGAAGTCAGCATCAAAGCCTGACAGTATGTGTGTGTTTGGTTACCATTACATAGACATAACCATATTTTAAATAACTATCATAAACCGATGCTAATTTTATTCTATAATTAAGGAACAGGACATTCTCAAAGAACACTTTGGCTGTCTTTATAAAGGTTCTAGTTAAAGAACTCTTCAAGACATCATTATGGGTTGATTTCTGAACTAGATGGGCCATAACTAATGATTTCAATCAAATCCCATTTTCAGTAGGCAGAACTAGTAAGTAGAATTCCTTGGAGAATGTGGCTTACTCTTAATCCTATATGGGTATGTTATATGTGTGTTATATAAAATGCCATCTGTCATAAAACAAAACATTAAGATTTTTTTAAATCGTACATTCTGCAAACGATCAAATTCTGTAAGCTAAACCAGAGGTCCTCAGAATGTGGCCCCAGATCAACAACACCGCCATCATCCGGGAACATGTTAGAAACACAGGTTCTCAGGCCTCACCAGACACAAAGGAGCAGAAACTCTGGGGTGGGGCCCAGCAATCTGCATGTTAACAAGCCCCCCAGCTGATGCTGATGCCCTGAAGACCACTCTAGCCTGAAGACCACTGTCCTAGGGTTACCATGATCACAAGGTTCCTGATTGGTCCATATGGAATATTTCTAAATGCTAGTGAGATCCCTGAATTACGATTCCCTTCATTTCCAGGTCTTTTGATTCTCAAAAATCTGTAGCCCTGTCTTCAGATGACACTGTTTCTGCAATAAAGCCAATGTTTCTGTCCCCGCCCAAACTCATATATTGAAATCCTAAGACTCAAGGTGATGGTATTAGGAGGTAGGGCCTTTGGGAGGTGATGAGATCATTAAGAATGGAGCTCTCATAAACGGGATTAGTGCCTTTATAAAAGAGGCCTAACAGAAACCCCTCGCCCCTTCCACCACGTTGAGGGCACAGCCAGAAGGCACCATCTGTGAACCAGAGGCCCCTCGCCAGACACCGAATCTTCTAGCACCTTAATCTCCGACTTTGGACCTCCACCCTCCAGAACGGTGAGAAATAAATGCTTGTCATTTAAGCCACCCAGTCTAAGGTATTTCTGTTATGGCAGCCAGAACAGACTAAGACCATTTCCCTGCCACAGCTGCCCACAGCTCTCTGCCAGGTTTTCTGCTCCCTGCCCTGCACTCCTGGACTCCTCCTCCAGTGTCAATCATGACACACTTTGCAGGGAAGGAAGGTCTCACCCTCAATTGCTCTCCTCACTCACATGTTCAGAGCTCTCTTTACAACTTGCTGGAGCACTCACATATCCCAAGGGAAAGCTTCTGTGTTCCATCCTGGACCTTCTAGGGGCTACCACCCTTCCACCAGGGGCCCCGCTCTCACCATGAGCTTCAGACTCTCATCACCTGAGATCTTGCTCACAGCGCAGCTGCCTTCCACTCACACAGGCCAGAGGGGCTACCTTCTCTCTTCTTAGAGCAACTTCCCACCACTCCCTTGGGGCTCAACCTTCGCTTTGTGTTCTGTAAAAGCCAGCAGTTCTCAAACTTCAGACTGTATCAGGCACACCTGGAGCGCTTGTGAAAATCCAGAATGGTGAGTCCTGCCCCTAGAGTTTCTGATTTAATAGGTCTTGTGAGTAGCCCAGAATTTGCATCTCTAACAAGCCCCCAGTGGAAGCTGAGGCTGTCATCTTCCCAGGCCGTGCTTTGAGAACTGCCGCTGAAAGCCATCATCACTGAACTTATTTGCAGAGGTACCTAAAAATAATCAATCCAGAACTGTTCCTTCTCCAAATGACTACTATCTGATGTCTATCAAGAAATCCAAATTATTTACCAATCAATTTATTGGTAATTAAGTTCCACCTATTTCAAAAAAAGTTTTGAGCTAACTCTAATTTTTGATTAGCCATCAGCAGCAATAGTAAATTTACCTAGTGCATTCAGAAAAATGCTGTTCCTCCAGGGAAAATAGTGTTTTCTGTTGCTCCTGATATCTGCTGACCTTGGCATTGACTCTGGTCCTCTTACACTAAGGTGGAGCTGGGGCAGGGTTGGGGAATCAAGACTGAGAAACCTTTCTGTCCTGCAGCAGAATAGAGATACATGGAGGAAGGAGGACAGAATCTTGGCTTTGAAGAAAAAGTGAGATGTGATGTCAATGATCCCACTAACACCAAAACCATCAAACCAGCGTCCTTAAGGGTGGCCCCACCTCCCCACCCTTCCTGCTTTTTCTACCAAGCCAAACCCAGAAATAGAACACGGCTCACTTCTCAGGACTATTGCCTCTGCCTCATCTCCAGAGACCACATCTGCAGCTCCCAAAACAAGGTCTGTTCTGCAGCTGGACAATTCACTGCTAAAATCCCAAACCTAAGAACAGAGCCAAAGCCAGAGGAGAGGAAAGTGACAATAGGGCCAAAGCCTCACTCCAGATTCCAAATGTCATTCTGTAGCCCTCCTGCTATCAACTGCTGCCTGCTAGCTGCAGCCAGGTCCCTGGTCTGTACACAGCCTGCATCAAGAGCCTGCAGAGACACGGGGGCTGGAGATGAGAAACAGATGATGGCCTGTGCTTTGTCTTTCCCAAGTTTACAACCTCACCTGGGGGTGGAGGCTGTTCTGAGGGGCCCCGGGAGGTAAGTTCACGCATCACTACTAACCCTCTCCCTGTGAAAGCAGAAAGTCAACACGCATCGTACCCAGACCAGACCAGCCGCACCTGTAGATTCAAGGTCCCGGGGGAACAGTATTCAAATGTCTCTGCTCACAGCCTTTTACTTCTGCTGTGGTTCCCAGCGAGCCTAAAATCTGAGAAGTGAAACTTAACATCCCACTGCCTTGGTGAGGGGAGAGGAAGAAACTTTACGGGCTTTTTATTGGCCGGTTATTTTTCTGTGTGTCCCATACAGGCCCTCACCATGAAGGGTTTCACAGCCACTCTCTTCCTCTGGACTCTAATTTTTCCCAGCTACAGTGGAGGCGGCAGTGGGAAAGCTTGGCCCACACACATGGTCTGCAGTGACAACGGCTTGGAAGTGCTCTACCAGAGTTGCGGTAAGCCCTTGCAGTACACCCATGTGTGTTTCTGGGGAAAGTAAAGCCCACAGATGTGAGCTGCTAGTGCTCAGTTGGAGTTGGAGTTGGAGTTGGGGTGGGTGAGGGGAGAGGGGACCAGCAGCTGAACACTTTCTCCACCTGCAGCAGGTCTGGGAGGGCCTTTGGGAGAAGCAGGTGTAGGGCCGGGAGTGGAAGAGAGAATGGCAGAGCGATAAAAAGTACAAGAAAGAAATTGAATCTAAATATAGCCATTTATTAACACCGCAGAACCCAAAAAAGAACAAAATGATCAGTGAGTCTACCAAATCATCAAACCTCACCAGTTGAAAATTAGGAAAAGAAGCTTCCAGTAGGCCCTTCCCCAACACTGCACAACTGGGCTACCTTTCCATCTGATGTACTTTGCAAGTGAAGTGAAAAGATCACTTCTGCCCAAAGAGAAGATTCCTGTCCCTCTCTGGACACTTTCAGAGCTTTCACTGCAGCAGCAGCTCTCATGAATTCAGCAAGAACTTCGCATGCAGCTATCAATGCCAGGGTTTCTCAGTGCTAGAGATAATAAAAGTGCTTACGCTAGGCCTGTCACTCCAGCGGGCCAACCCAATATGCCAATAGATAAATTGCAATTCAGTGAAGAGAATGCAGTGAACTGTGGTAAGAAGTGTCAGAACCAACCAATCGGGCTGTGTCTTAGTCAGCTAGGACTGCCATAACAAAGTACCACAGGCTGGGGACTTAAATAACAGAGATTTATTTCCTCACAGCTCTGGAAGCTGGGCTGGTTTCTCCTGAGACGTCTCTCCTTTGCTTCTAGGTGGCATCCTCTCCCTGTCTCCTCATGTGCTCTTCCCTCTGTGTACATCTGTGTCCTCATCTCTTCTTCTTGTAAGGACACAATCATATCATATTAGGGCCCACCTTCATGGCCTCACTTTAGCTTAATCAGCTCTTTAAAGACCCTATATCTCCAGCAGGGCATGGTGGCTCACACCTGTAATCCCAGCACTTTGGGAGGCTGAGGAGGGTGAACCACTTGAGGTCAGGCATTCGAGACCAGCCTGACCAACATGGTGAAACCCTGTTTCTACTAAAACTATAAAATTAGCTGGGCATGGTGGCACGTGCCTGTAATCCCAGCTACTTGGGAGGCTGAGGCAGAAGAATCGCCTGAACCCAGGAGGTGGAGGTTGCAGTGAGCCAAGATCGTGCCATTGTACTCCAGCCTGGGCAAGAGGAGCAAAACTCTGTCTCAAAAAAAATAAAAATAAAAATAAAAAAGACCCTATCTCCACATACAGTCACATTCTAAGGTACCGTAGTCCCCCCAGTCTGCTAGGAATTCGTTCCAAGACTCCCAGTGGATGCCTGAAATCATAGATCGTTTTGAACCCTACATATACTATGGTTTTTGGACCCAATAAATGAGACAGCTACTAAGTGACGGACAGGCAGGTAGTAGAGACAACATGGATATTCTAGATAATTCATGTTCCTGGCGGGATGGAGCTGGACAGCGTGAGATTTCATCATGCTACTTAGGGATGCTCAATGTCAAACTTACGATTTCTGGAATTTTCTATTTAAAATTTTTGGACTGCAATTGGCTGAGAGTAACCGAAACCTTGGAATGTGAAGTCTTGGATAAGGGGGCTGTACTGTGCTGTACTGGGGGTTGGGACGTCAACACATAAATTTGAGGGGATGCAATTCATCCCATACAGGGCTCCCAAGTGGGGAGCAACTCAGGAGCCCAGCCTCAGGATCACATCTGCTGTTAGAGGGACTGGCTTGTGCAAACGCATGGCATTGTGGTATCTGCCACTTTGGAGGGAGATGGGGGCAAAATGCCGTTTGAACTGCAGGAGATGGGAAAGAGAAGTTGATGAAGCATCTGAGTTGGCCTCACTCTAAGCTGGGGAGTGATGAGGATGCAGTGCTTGAGCAAGTACCTGATCCTACAACTGCCACCCAAAGAGCTGCCCAGAGAGGTCCAGATGGTCACTCTAGTCACCAGGGCCATTTGTCCAATTTGACCTTACTCTTTTAAAAATAAGGGACATTGAAGTGCACACACACACAAAAATTAAAAATAAGTAAAAGAGAATGAATGACTGGATGCTGGAAGTGCTGATCTTGTCACTCTAGGTTTTCCCATGGCCTCAGGACCACTAGTATCCCATTCATTTTTGGTGCAGGATGAGAAGCAAGATGTGAGATAAATGGACTGGTCAGGGTTGGTTTTTCCAATTCATCCTTGCAAAAAAGGTTGCCACAGCTGATCTGTCTCCCAGACTCACCCTCTGCCTGCAGCCAGGCCGGTGCATCCTTTCAAGTCACTTGCAAGAGGACTGGGCATGTCAGGGAAAGAACAAGGACATATCACCTGCCCACTGGAGGATGGCTCTTTCCTCTGTAGGTGAAGTTGCCCCATGGAGTCAGTGAACGTCTTAGCCAAGCCACTCAGAGTAAGAGATGGAAGAGATGCAGTTCTCATCCAAGGGAGTGGGAAGATCAGACAATTAAGCAACAGGGTAAATGCTTTGTGTGAAAGGCTGTAGTGAAGGCAGGCATTGCGCACCAGAGACATAGTAGTCAGAAGATGGTGAGGTTGGCATCTGGATCTGTTGGGAAAGGAGTCACCAAGCCTAAGTTGAGGCTTAAAGACTGATGAAAATAGTAATGATAACACCTCATGTTGGTGGAGGCCACCAGGCTAAGTACTTTACACGCATCATTCTTATGTTGCAGATGTGTAAACTGAGGGATAAAAATGTTATTAATAGTTAACTTTTCCAAGGCCACACAGCTAATAGTGGCAGAATTATATCCCCAGGGTCACAGAGAAGGTAAGGAATTGAGGTACTATTGATGGAATTAAAGCAAATTGATCCCCAGCCTGCCTGACTCCAGAATCCCTGCTCTAAAACTCCCTGTGGTCTAGAGTTTCATCAGCAGGCAAAGTGGACTAAAGGAGGGATGAGAGGAGAAGTTCGGCAGAGAGAATGACATGCGTGAAGGCAGGGAAATGGGACCAGGCACAGGGTTCAGGGAACGGCAGGAAGGCTGAAAACACAAAGGGCTGAAAGAGGAAGTGGGAGATATGAGCAGGACCCCAGACAACGGTGGGCTGCCTCCCTTTGGCCAGGAGGAGGTTGCATTTTGGAAAGATCCTTGGGCAGTAAGCAGGAGTGTAGATTTTGAACTGGAAGCCATTTGAGGCTGAAAATAGGGTTTTCTCCACGTGGAGCAATAATTCAGGAAAGAAACCACTAAGGCCCGACTTGACATCATTTCCGCAGTCTTGATAACCTTGAGGAGAAGGGAAACTTCACAAGCAGTTACTGGGCTCTGATTACTGACTAGGAAGTAAGCATAGTTTTCTGAAAAAGCGGAAGTCCTGGCCTGGCCACCTCTCAGTGACACAGGAAAAAAGACAGCCACTGTCTTTACTAAAGCAAAAGGAGGACCAAACACAGTCAGGGCCTTGCGTTTGCTAAATCACAACTCCCAGGGTTACAAAAGCCCAGGGACTCCACCCCATGCACACAACACAAACACCCAACAATATATTTATTTATATGCTGCCTCCAGCATATACACGAAGATGTGAGGAGATGACAGAAATACTTATGATTGGAAGAGCAAATAGGCAGCAGTGGAAGAAGCAGGGTGAGGGGAAGCATAAGGGAAAGTGCTATGGACTGAATGTTTGTGTCCCCTGAAGATTCATGTTAAACCCTCATTCCAGTGTGACAGTATTAGCAGGTGGGGCCTTTAGGAGGTGATTAGGTCATGAGGATGGAGACTTCATAAATGGGATTAATACCCTTAAAAGAAGAGGCCAGAGATCTCCCTTTTCACCACATGAGGACACAATGAGAAGGTGGCTGTCTGTAAAGCAGGAAGCGAGCCCTCACCAAGAACCTGCCCCTGCTGGCTCCCTGATTTCAGATTTCCACCCTCCAGGACTCTGAGAAATCAATGCTGGCTGTTTAAGCCCCCCAGTCTGTATAATTTGTTAAACCTGCCTGAGCTGGCTAAGGGAAAACCAGAAAGGCAGGAGAGGTTAGTACACATGTGACAGGGCAGCATGAGAGGTAAGAGCTTAGAATCTGGAGTCAGCAAAGCTCATTCAAATCTTGGGGCAACACTCTAGATCTCATGTTGTTGTTTGTAAGGAGGGTGTATTAGTTTCCTGTTGCTGCTGTAACAAATTTCTACTTGGTGGCTGAACACAACACATGTATTCGCTCATAGTTCTGTGGTCAGAGCCCAAAATCAATTTCACTGGGTGGGCAGGGCCTGGGCCTTGCTCCCTTAGAAGCTCTGGGGGAGAATCCCTTTCTTTTCTTTTCCAGCTTGTATAGCTGCATTCCTTAGCCTGAGGCTTCTTCCTTCATCTTCAAAGCTGACAGTGTAGCATCTTGCTTCCTTCCATCATCACATGGCCTTCCTATTCTCTTTCAAAGCTCCCTCTGCCTCCTTCCTGTAACAACCCTTGTGATAAGGATCATATCCCCAACTCAAGATCCTTAATGACATCTGCAAAATCTCTTTTGCCATGTAAGATAAGATTCACACGTTCCAGGGGTTCAGAGGTAGACATCTTTGGGGACCATTATTTAGCCTAATATCATAGGGAGAATATATTACCTACCCAAAGGGCTGTGTGGAGATTATGTGAGAAGGACTACATGAAAGGTGCTTATTAGCACATACTATGCACTCAATACATCTTTGCTGCTGATGACTTTCTACGGTATTTTACAACTGATTGAAGTATAATAGACTCTGAGCTTCCTTGAAGCCAAATCAAACAAGGAAATGACATTGTTTCTGAAATAAAATTAGTTTTTAAGATGCTCAGCTTTTCCTGATACAGGGATGAGTGATGAGGGGAATTTCTCCCCAGAGTAGATGGCATCCTGGACGGCGTCTCTACTGAGATGCCATGGTGACTCAAACCCGCTGTTTCTCATGATGCCCCTTGGTGCAGGTCAAGAACCCAGAATCAAGATACATTCTGCAAAGGGCCAAGGCAGAATCCTCCACGAATACAGCAATCACAGGTCAGGCTTCTTTGAGGAAGAAGGTTAGACTGTGTACAGGAATGGATACGCTGCACGTCCTGTGGGGAATCCTCCATAAATATTATCATTGCCATTGTTTTTGTTACTGGATGTTCATAAGGGTCAGATAGCAGAGCTCTGGATTGTATTTTTTGGCAAGAGCCCAGTGTTGTAATTTCACATGCTTTGACATCAACCAGGCAGAGGAGGACCTGTGACACATGCTCAAATGACTTATGTCCCCCTTTGGTTTCCCTGATACTCACAGTCTACCTGGACAGAGGAGTGGCTCCTAGAAGTTGTGTAAGGCAGACACTTGCGAACTAGAGCCCACAGGCCAAACCCCACTAGGTGCCTGTTTGTGTATGGCCTGTGAGCTAGGGATAATCTTTACATTTTTAATGTTAAAGAATTCAAAAGAAGAATATTCATGACACATGGAAATTACCTGAAATTCAAATTTCTGTGTCCATAAATAAAGTTTTATTTGACACAGCTGCACCCATTCCTTTAGATGTTGTTAATGCTACTCTTGTGTTACAATGGCAAGGTAGCGTGACAGTGACCACATGGCAAGGCTCCACAGAGCCTTACATATTAATCATCTAGAACTTTATAGAAAAGGCTTGCCAACCCCTGGCCAAGAGTAGGAAGGAATCTCTTAAGCTCTTCACCGGATCAGAGTCTCAAGTTCCAGGCCTTCCAGATGATTCTAGCCACAGAGAGGCTGCATGGGCAAGTGAACTGAATGGTAAACCCATCATGATTGCAAGGAATTTGTAAGATCCCTTTCATAGAATCATCATTGTCATAATAACCTCTCCCTTCTGCATGACATTTTAAAAGTTTTGAAGTCCTTCCATTGACAAAGCCTCATTTAATCCTTACAAACAGAGGTACATAGGACGTTTATCTCCATTTTCTGGATATAGAAACTGAAGCGTACACACATTAAGCATTTTAATAAAGTAATATACCTGAGCCATGATACAAATCTATGTGTCCTTACTGCATGCTCAGTGACATAGAGCTATGTCATAGAACTCTAGTAGGGAGTAAGCCATGCCATCAGATCCCAGAAATACAGGATGAGACCAGGCAGAAGGCACAGCACAAAAGATAAGTCTTCAGGTAAAAAAGTGAAAACCCCAAGCAGTCTGTGGACCAGCAAAAGGAGGAGGATGGGGAGGAAGAGGAGATCAGGAAGAGAGGGAGGAGGTAAGGGAGAGGGAAAGAGAGAAGGACAAGAGAAAGACGGGGAAGGAGGAGGAAGAAAAGGAAAAGGAAGATGGGGAGAAAGAAGAGGAAGGGAAAAAGGAGTAGGAGGAGGGAAGAGAACAAGAAGGAGGGAAGGGGAGGAGGAGGATGAGGAAGAGGTGGGGAAGAAGAGAGAAGGAGGAGGAGGTGGAAGAGGAGGAATAGGAGAAAGGAGAAGGAGGAGGGGAGAAGAAAGAAGAGAGGGGAGAAGAGAAGGAGGAAAAGAAGATGAAAGGGGAGAAAGAAGAGAAGGGGGAGGAAAGGGAAGTGGAAAAAGGAGAGGGAGAGGAAAGGAGGGGAGAGATTCATCTCCTGATGAAAGAATGGTTTTCCTCCTGCCCCACCCCACCCCACCCCAGCCCCATCCTCTCTACGCACATCCAGAACTGGGCCAATTTGGCTCTTCCCAAGTATCCCTCAGGAACATACGGCTGCCTCAGAAGAGAAGGAGCCCTATCACATCTCTGTTTTTCAGCCATGTGCACCAAGTTCTTGTTTGTTGCAAAGTGATGTCTAGAAATGCCATCTTCCCAATGAAAAGAAGTACATGTAGGGCCATTCTCTTATCATTAAGAACAGCATATTTTATACTCAGAGCCCTCCTGCACAAGAGGTATGCTAATTTCCTGAGGAAGCCCTACTTCCCATCCCCAACCGTTCCACCCTGAGGTAGTTGGTGAGCGGGGAGGGGAGGGAGCCCTATTCAGCAGTGTGTGGAGGGCTGTGGGTGGTCCCTGTGGGACCTGGCAGCCCCCTGGAAGCATCCAGGGTCAGTTTACCATGGCATCTGGTCACCAGGCTTCACACTTGCAATCAGCACCTGCTCTTCTCCCCTTAAAGACAGTCGGCCTTTAAGTCCACCTCTGCCTAAATAGGCTTCCCATGCTGCTGCTGTTTGCTACAGGGCAGGTGCTTTAGCTGACCCCCAAAAAGCCTCTTAATTACAAAGCCTGAATCAAGTCACATATGCCTGAAACATCCACGAAAGTGGCCAAATGGGACAATTAATCAGACTTCAAGAATGTAAAACATCTCCATACAGAAGAGAGGGTAAGCTGCAAACAACCTCGCCATGTAGCAGAACCAACAGGATATATTGAAAAAATGTTCATAGAAAACATTTTAAAAGCTGCCCCAGGAGAAAATGGATGGGGAACATGCTACTTTCCTCAGAAAGTAATAATTCTGAAGGAAATGGAGCATAAAACAAACATGCATGAAACAACATCAAAAAAAGAAAAGAAAAACGTCATAGGTCATCTAGTCACTTAGCAATACCTTCAAATATTGCACACAGACAGCAATTTCTCCCTTCATTTATTTTCCCAGATTAACAAGGATATAAAACTATAATTTAGGAAAAGTAGACAAATAGCTAGAGAGACAAAGATGCAATTTCAGAGGGATGACTCCGGGCGCACAGGATTGAACAGCTAGGTGCCTTGAGCAGGGCAAGGCCTTTTGGCCCAAATTTAAAGATAGGAAGTTGATAAAGAAACACAAGAATAGCCACACTGTGGTGCAGATTGTTTTAATGCTAGATGAAAGTGAATGCTGCCAGAAGGGAAGCAAACCATGTAGGTGTGTTCCCGTGACCACGCCACCAAGATCCTCTGGGTTTCCATTGGTAGGAACATTTTACAGCACAACCTCCAAGCCGCAGTTAATTCTCCAAAGTACTTTTTAAATGAGATGCTAAGTAACTTAGTGAATAGGAACCTAGAGAGGGAAAAAAGCCAAGAGTCTGTAGTTCTAAAAAGGCCTCTTCTGCAGGCAGGAAACGCTTTCCCAAACGCGGTTCACAGCTATTTCCATCCTTAGGCAAAATCTTAATGGGCAGCTCTGCTCATGTTTTGGGAGGAGAATCTTTGGAGAGGTAGAAATGGGAAGGGCTGTCCTCCAGCCCAGCAGCTATTTTTGTAGAAACTACAGCATAGGCAACACATTCCTAAAGCAGCAGCAATTGTGAGGTCCTGGGCATGGTTTCAGACCCAGGCCTGCAGGAGGGGGAGTGTGAAGACCAGAGCAGTTTCTGTTTTCTCCAGAGCCCAAGGAAAGCGAAGGTGGAAGAACCCATTCCCAGCTCCAGTAGTGCAGCTAGCGCTCCTGGCAGAACCTGACAGCACCAGGTGCCCCATGAGGCAGGAGCTCCAGGTGGACAGAGGTTGTCGATCCTAATTAGAGCAGTCGGAAGGCACAGAACCGGAGCAGGGCTGAGGATGGAGTATAGAGAGGCAGATGCTTCCTCCAAAACCTGAACAACAAGGCGGGGTTTTCACTGAAATAAAAGGGTGACCCATCCGCAAGCTGTGTACCATCTAGGTTGGTGTTCATTCCTTTCCTGGGATGCCATGTAAGGCAATATCTGAGGCCCCGATCCATTAGCTTTGACTAGGGTTCTAGAGACACAAAGTGGGCAACAGAAGAATCGTGCTGGGATCTATCAGGAAACCAGTATTTGCACCTCCGTCTGTGGGATTCGTGTGCAGTAGGTAGTGTGCACGTCAGCATCCACCAGCCCCTGCATGGGACCCAGGAAGGCATCACTGTGTGTCCCTCCTCCAGTGCTCCCTGCCCTCAGCAGAAGTGAGTGGTAACCAACACAGTGGCCAGAAAGAAAAAGAAAATTCCCAGCCCAGAAATCTCCACTTGCGTTTCCAAGCACAGTTTACAGTCTAAGGTTCAAATCAAAGATCAAAGATCGAAGGCTGCCTGATCAGCCAGAATGCCCTCCAAGGGCTCTCTTATTTGAAACCTGACACCTTCCCTTCTGGCCAGTGGAAGCTACACCAGCCTCAGTGATAGACCTAGAATAGAATTATCAGGATTCCTTTGGCTTCCTAACCATTAGAATCCTTCCCCATAGCTGAGATCTTTCTTATTCAAAGGGCGTCTCTGTGTGCTTTAGTGCTCAATTTAGTATTCCTATATTGTATTTTTAAAATATCCCTTTAAACAATTCAACACTACTTACACAACTAATAAGTCAAAACTTTGTAAATTTAACAAATTAATTTTTGCAGACATAGTACACTGGCCACAAATTTGTCTTAAACATCTAATCAAATATAGCAGATGTTTTTAATTTGCTTTATAAATTTCAAAAGCAGACAAAGCACACACAAATTATCACAAGATTATTCAACTCATTATTCTTTTTCTTAACCTCATTTCAAAATACTGATACCATGAGTTTACATTTATCTCTTTATTATCTTTGTACTGACATTTATTTTTACCTATACTCTTAAACTTTCCCAAGATTACAGTAATATTTATCTCAGTATTTTTCTGGGTGTCGAATACATTCCAGACCAAAGATAAAGGCTATCTCTTCAGATCATCTGAGGATGCAGGTTTTGATTTACCAACCAACTGATTCTGGGCTTGGTGGCCAGTCCACAAGTTGAGCTGTCTTTACTTAACTTTTACCTATTACATGCTTAAGACAATTTATGCCTCTTCCTTCACAAAGTTCCCTCTACCCTGCTGCTTTTTTTCTCAAGTCACATGCTCTTTAAGTTGTGCTAAGTCAGTGTCTTGTAACTCATTGTCCCACCCTTACTGTATATTGACCTGGCCTGCAGGCATCATTGGAAACTTACGCCTGCCCTTGCCTTCTCCACATATCATTAGAGGGGTGATTTACAGGACATGATGAACTTTGTCTGCATGGTCAAGGTTAATCCTTACAACAACTTAGCTAGTTCATCATCCTAGAACATGGCATTGGCCTGTCTTTCCATTTGTATATTCTGTGCCATCACTAGAGCTGATTTGACTGTTGCCTGATATTCTGCCTAATTTTTATATGGGACCACTTGAGCTGATCGGTCCTTCTGTTCCATTTTTCCCAAGACTATCTGGCTCATTCACAACTCTTTGTCCTTACTCCTACTTGCTTACAAAGATAGAAAAAACTGCATAGTTGTCTCTGATCTATCCATATGGATGGAAATGCTTGGAATCTCCAAATAACTAAGAATGAGGCTCCGTGCTCATCTAGTGCTTGGGACATGACCCAATTTCCTTCCCATCTTTGTTATCACCTAGACATGCCTGCTAATTCTGAAAGACAGAATCACGAGAGATGAGGTCTTCAGGAGCTCAAAACAGTAGTCTTCCTATTTCTAGGAACTGCCTGGTATTGTTAATGCCATTCACTCCAACCAGCAGAGAAGAGGACACTTGAGCACCTTCCCTTAACCTACCCTCTAGCATTCCATCAGTGCAGTCGTAGAGGACTTTGGTCTTTTCGGTCAGTTCTTAGTGGCTAGGGATAAGAGGGAAGCACGCCCCAGTGTGGGGTGAGACCCTGGAGTGGTTCCTGAATGTCAGCTTGATGTCCTGTGAGGCTGAGTGATTGGTTTTTGACAGTCTCTGCCTTGCGGCTGCTGGTGAAGCATTGGGTTGCAGGAAGCTGTCACATGACGACCTATTTCCCTACAAGCCTGGTGCTCTGCAGGCACAAAGAGAGGGGTCAGCATTCTGCCAGTCCCTGCCCACAGGCAGACGGGGTTCCCTTATAGGACTGGAAAATGTTCAGGCAAGATAGAGCCTCAGGGCTTCAAGCCAAGTGCCTCCTTGTTTAGAAAATGAACATCTGAGCCAGAAAACCAATGTGTCCTAACCATGGTCACAAAGCCAGCCAGCCAGCAGCAGAGCCTGACAGCACCCTCCCAGGCAAGCTCTGCTTCTTATTCAAGCATAAAAACCATCACATGAAGCAAATTCACCCAATGTCAGGTGAAAGATGCTACATAATAAACCAAGACCAGACCCTCACCTGCACACCCACATCCCCAAAGCACAAAGGATCCTCTCGCTAGGCAGCCCTCCTCTTAGGGCAATTTCCCCACATCCTGTTTTGCCCAAGAGCCTACAAATAAGGGCCTTTGAATATGTAAGAGACCACTGGGGGCTCCTTTATAATTTGAGAAGATAAGCAATTCCATAATTGTACTATTATTGTAAACTTTACACAGAAATGGCATTTTCACAGGGCAGTGAGAGCAAGAGCTTATTTAGGGTAAGGGCTGCCTTCCTCTGTGATAGGAGCCTCATTAAGGAGTCCAACAGCCTTTAGTAAACACATAACCATGACAGGGAATGCCTGATGAAAATATAGCAGGCCGACCAGGCGCAGTGGCTCATGCCTGTAATCCCAGCACTTTGGGAGGCCGAGACAGGCAGATCACCTGAGGTCAGGAGTTCGAGATCAGTCTGGCCAACATAGTGATACCCTATTTCTACTAAAAACACAAAAAATTAGCCAGGTATGGTGGTGGACGCCTGTAATCACAGCTACTCGGGAGGCTGAGGCAGGGGAATCGCTTGAACCCGGGAGGCGGAGGTTGCAGGGAATGGATATTGCACCACTGCACTCCAGCCTGAGAGACAGAGTGAGACTCCGTCACAAAAAAAAAAAAAAAGAAAATATAGCAGGTCACTTGGGCCCCAACACCCCAAAGCTTGATGCCAGGGCCTACTTCTTCTGGTCTTTTCTCCAAATGTTGAAAAGCTCGCTGCATACAACCAACTTCATCCATCAGATGAACACCAAAATCCTTCCACTTCTCTCCACTGGGATCATTTGCCACGGGTCTGGATCACTGGATGGAGGATATTCCTAAAGGGAATTATGAGGATCCTCAAGTCTCCAGAGAATAAATTCTAGACTGACCTACACTGTGTTTTTTGGAGAGAAGACAGGAACATCATTCTTCCAGGATGAGCAATAGCTTTTCTGCCTCACACTTGGCTTCAGTTTTGACTAAATTAAAGGGCAATTCATGTGTAAATAAGTGGGTACATTTCCAAAAAATACCTGAGGGGAAAATTGCCAGTGGCCCTTTGTTTATTTGAAGCAGTGGCTGCACAGAGTGCAGGCTTGCTAGCAAGTATCAAGTATCCTAACAAAAATGCGCCTGAGGTTTTAGAGCCAATAACAAAAACAATGAACAGGAGACTCTTATGTAAATACTACCTAATCTCAGGATCTCAGCAGAGCTTCTTTCCTGGGGGAGTGGATCTTCAGCATTTGGGGGAAGCAGTGGTAGGAGAGCAGGCAACAGAGAGAGAAGGCCACAGTTCCCTTCCTACTAAACCACAGTCATCCCCTACGTCTCAACCACGCCAGAAGATGGAAAGTGAGGGTCAAACACGGAAATATCTTCACGGAAAGGGCAGATGTTGAACAAATAGAGTAAGCTGCAATATACAATAGAAAGCAGTTGCAATATAAAATAGAAATACACAATAGAGGCCAGGCGTGGTGGCTCACGCCTGTAATCCCAGCACTTTGGGAGGCCAAGGCAGGCGGATCACGAGGTCAGGACATCGAGACCATCCTGGCTAACACGGTGAAACCCCGTCTCTACTAAAAATACAAAAAATTAGCCAGGTGTAGTGGGGGGCACCTGTAGTCCCAGCTACTCGGGAGGCTGAGGCAGGAGAATGGCGTGAACCCGGGAGGCGGAGCTTGCAGTGAGGGGAGATCGTGCCACTGCACTCCAGCCTGGGAGACAGAGCAAGACTCTGTCTCGAAAAAAAAAAAAACAAGAAATATACAATAGAAAGCAGAAGGGACCATGGTGCTTGCCTCATCTCAAGAGGGAAACTGCTGTTTCCCTCCATCTGATTGCCATGTGGGAATGCAGGACCTGGGATGTCTGACTTCCTCATTTTTCAAAAGAAGCTAAAGTTCTTCACCTAGAGGTGCAGCCTCCTAACTTATAAATATGGCAACTATTCTAAGTGTGTTTAAACATTGTGCAGACCAACAAAACCCATCTGGAAGCTAGGAACAGTACAGGGGCCCCCCATTTGCAGCCTGTGCTATGGAGAACGGGTTTAGCCAGGTCATGCCTTTTATGCCACCTGACCCTACCACCTTCCTTCCCCTTCCTGACTCAAAGCATTTCCAGGAAACATCCTTCAGTTCGATTTTACCATCACCACCCTCTGTATCAACATGGTGTCACCACAAGTCCTGAAGAATGCTAACTATATAATAGTTATGTATCCACTTGTTCAGTTTGGAATATTCTCATCAGCCCAACAATCAAGTATTCAAGTATACATAGTCCATGCCAGTCTCATCACCATTTGAACACCTGGAATTGCTAGATTTGATAACTAGCAGACCCAAATTTATTAAAAATTCCTCTTGATACCCACAAACACCACTAAAACATGCATTTCCAAAACAAAGCCGAAAGCAAGAAACCTGGTGTAAATTGCTCTGGTGATGAAACCACATCTGAATTAGTACAGTATACATAGTCCATACTCAATGTAAATTACAGGTATTTGTTTAAATATTGCTTAAGTTTAGAGTTTCCTCAGAAATGGACCCTGGCACTAAGAATTGAGTGCAAGTTTGTTTGAGAAATGATCCCGGTAGGCACCAGGAGAGTGAAGAAGCGACACAGGCAACAAAAGCCAGCGCAGGCCACCGCTGTGGGTAACTGGGGTTCAGTCCTTCTGGGGACCCTGGGGAGCCCTTGTGAAACATGCCCTAGGGATGTCATATGTCAAGGGGGAGAAACTGGGGTATTGATCTATCAACTCCCACCTGTTATTTGTTGAGAGCTGTTCCTGGAGGCATTAACTCTCAGCACTCCGGCTTAACTGTGTATTGGACAAGCTAACTCCCACAGTCACACAAAGCCCTCGAGCAAAGAGTTATAGGTGTATACACGAAGAAATCTTTGAGGAAAATAAATACTGGTGTCTTAGTTCATTCAGGCTGCCACAACAAAGTACTCATAAACAACAGAAATTCATTGCTCACAGTTCTAGAGGCCAGGGAGTCGGAGATCAAGGTGACAGGAGGTTCAGTGTCAAGGGAGGGCTCACTCCCTGCTTTACAGATGGTCCTCCCGACTGTCCTTACATGGCGGAAAGGGCAAACAAGCTCCCTCAGGCCTCTTTTATGAAGGCACTTGTCCCATTCATGAGGGTGTGACGCTAGAGATCCGAGTGCACAAGGACACTGCAGGGTGCTATGGTATGAATGTTGGTGTCCTCCCAGGTTTATATGTTAAAACCTAATTCCCAATGCAATCATATTAAAAGGTGGAGGCTTTGGGACATGATCAGGTCATGAGGGTAGCACCTGTCTAGCATCACACTAAATCACTTGTCCCATTCATGAGGGTGCTGCCCTCATGACCTGATCATGTCCCAAAGCCTCAATCTTTTAATATGATTGCATTGGGAATTAGGTTTTAACATATAAACCTGGGAGGACACCAACATTCATACCATAGCACCCTGCAGTGTCCTTGTGCACTCCGATCTCTAGCATCACACTAAAGCATCCATGAACAGGACACTGGCAAAAGAGAAGCCAAGACAGTTCACAAAACAATTACCCACACATCTAAGGAAACTGTATGGGCAGTCTTCTTATCTACATAAAAACCTTTCTGTCATTAAAAAAACTGCCTCGCTATAAAATATCTGAAAATAGTGGATAAAATATGACACAAACCTTTTAAATATATAGCTGAGCTTGCAATAAAAAAAAAATAGCAACAACAACAACAACAAAATGGTGAGGTCTCCAGAATCCAAAACAAAGCCAAAGCCAAAAAAAAAAAAAAACACACACACACACAGAGTGGAAAACCAACAGTGAAGTTGTGTGTCTACCCACAGAAAATGTGTCGATCTCCATTAGCCAGAACTTAGGCTTTAATGGCTGTGCATGAGTTTGGTAACGAAGCCCTTCCCCATGTGAGATGGAAAGTTGATCCCTCCATGAAGCTACAACCTTCTAAGAGTTACAGTCACAGTAAAAAAAAAAAAAAAAAAAAAAAAAAGTAATAAATTAAAAAATAATAAAAATAAAAGGAAAAGAAAAAAGCAGGTGAGGAAGAAAAACACTATTATGCAAAACAGAAGACAAAAAAAACTTATCTAACTCTGCCTAATCTCTTGGGAAACTAAGTCTTCCACACAAATATGTCCTCTAAGCATACTATCATCTAGGTTTGGGCCCCAAATGTATATACCACCTTCATAGTTCAAAAAAATCTTAAGCCTAGAAATTAAATGTAGAGTGGTTCTTGATTGGGAACATCTGAGGCATATAGGCAGAAGGAAATATTAATTACCTCTATGGGGTCATATACCCTCAATTCACATTTCACTGGGTCTCTAAAGTTTTAGCCATAAGCTCACAGTCCAAAATTTTAAAAGACAAGGAAATAAACCACCATGAGGAAGAGTCAGCAGAATTCTACCCAAACTGTAGAATTCGACTCCCAAAGATATTAGATTTTAGAAATAAAAGCTATAGTATATAAAAAATAAAATGTACAGCTTCTTTAACTTAAAAAAACTCAAAACATGAGAAAAAAATAATATCAAAATAATCAGGGAGGTTTGAAAAAAAATAAGACCATTTAAAATGCAACATTTAATTGTTGAAATGAAAACATAATGGTTATGTTAAAACATTGCTTTTAAAATAGCTGAAGGGAGAACTGATGGACTGGATGAAAAGTCTAGAGCTATGACTCAAAACCTACCACAGAGAAATAAACGAAAAATATGGAGCTATAGCTACAGAAGAAAATAGAACAAATAGGGGAAAAGGCAATTTCTGAAGAAAAATGCTGAAAATTTTCCAGAACTGCAAAAGACATGCATTTCAGCTTCAATAAATGCAATAACTCTTCAATGTTTATTAGCCAGAGATATCAGTGCCTTACATTGGGGGTCTCTCCACCAGGCTACCCACATGGCAACGTGCTTCCCACAGTTTCCCACAGAGATTCGTAAAAGGAATTTCACAATTAGACCAACCAGGATAAAACCACAAATCACCAAAGGAAAAAAAAATGGTAAAAGTTGCAAGAGAAATTACCTAAAAGTAGTTATAGACTGACAGCAGGCTTCAGCAATACTCTCATGGAAAAGAGAAAATAACAATCAACCTAGAACCTAGAATTCTATATACAGTATAGCTAGAATTCTATATATAGTTAAAAGTCACTAATAAAAGTTAAAGATTTTTTGGAGAAAAAAAAAATCTAGAGTGTTTGCCACCAGACTGAAAGAACTTCAAAGGGTACTTGAGAAGGAAATGATCCCAGAAGTCAGTTTTGAGATATAAAATGGAATGACAAGCAAAGAAGTGGCAATTTTATCAATGAACGTAATGATAACGACGAATTTGGAACAAGAACGTATTAGATGTCTATTTCTGCATAACAAATACCCTAACATTTGGCAGTTTAAAACAATAAGCATTATAACCTCACCTCGCAGTTTCTTTCCTCTGGGGCAGGAATTTGGGTGTGGCTTAGTTGGGGGTCTCTGGCAAAGGGTGATGAAGGTGGACTGCAGTCAATTCTAGGCTCGGCTCAGCTGCTTCCTGGCAATTAACAGACTCCCAAAGATCCCCTTCTGAGAGGTGACAGCATGCTGGCGGTCCTCACAGCCCTCACTCGCTCTCAGCACCTCCTCTGCGTGGGCTCCCACTTTGGCGGCACTTGAGGAGCCCTTCAGCCCACCGCTGCACTATGGGAGCCCCTTTCTGAGCTGGCCAAGGCCCGAGCCGGCTCCCTCAGCTTGCAGGGAGGTGTGGAGGGAGAGGCGCCAACAGGAACCGGGGCTGCGTGCGGCGCTTGCGGGCCAGCTGGAGTTCCGGGTGGGCGTGGGCTTGGCGGGCCCCTCACTCGGAGCAGCCGGCCGGCCCTACAGGCCCGGGCAATGAGGGGCTTAGCACCCGGGCCAGCGGCTGAGGGGGGTGTACTGGGTCACCCAGCAGTGCCAGCCCACCAGCGCTGCGCTCGATTTCTCACCGGGCCTTAGCTGCCTTCCCGCGGCGCAGGCCTCGGAACTGCAGCCCGCCATGCCTGAACCTTCCCTGGCCTCCGTGGGCTCTTGTGCGGCCCCAGCCTCCGCAACAAGCACCACCCCCTGCTCCAGGGCGCCCAGTCCCATCGACCACCCAAGGGCTGAGGAGTGCGGGCGCACGGCGCGGGCAGGCAGCTCCACCTGCAGTCCCGGTGCAGGATCCACTGGGTAAAGCCAGCGGGGCTCCTGAGTCTGGTGGAGACGTGAAGAACCTTTATGTCTAGCTCCGGGATTGTAAATACACCAATCAGCACCCTGTGTCTAGCTCAGGGTCTGTGAATGCACCAATCGACACTCTGTATCTGGCTGCTCTGTTGGGGCCTTGGAGAACCTGTGTCCATACTCTGTATCTAACTCATTTGATGGGGAGGTGGAGAACCTTTATGTCTAGCTTAGGCATTGTAAACAAACCAATCAGCACCCAGTCAAAACCGACCACTCAGCTCTACCAATCAGCAGGATGTGGGTGGGGCCAGATAAGAGAATAAAAGCAGGCTGCCCGAACCAGCAGTGGCAATTCGCTCGGGTACCCTTACCACATTGTGGAAGCTTTGTTCTTTCACTCTTTGCAACAAATCTTGCTACTGCTTGTTCTTTGGGTCCATGCTGCTTTTATGTACTGTAACACTCAGTGAAACCACAAGCCCACCAGGGAGGAACAAACAATTCCAGACGTGCTACCTTAAGAGCTGTAACACTCGCCCCAAAGGTCCAAGGCTTCATTTCTTTTAAGTCAGTGAGACCAAGAACCCACCAATTCCAGACACACTTCCAAGCCCACTCACAAGGCTATTGGTGGAATTCAAGTCTAAAATGGCTATTAGCCAGAGATAACAGTGCCTTTCCATAGGGGGCTACCCACAACATGGCAATGTGCTTTTCAGAGTGAAAGGGCATGACAAATAGCTGTCATAGCCTCATGATAATTGCAGTCTAATCTCAGAAGCAACATCCCAATGCTTTTGCCATGTTCTACTGTGTCTAGAATTGGTGGGTTCTTGGTCTCCCTGACTTCGAGAATAAAGCCACAAACCTTCACAGTGAGTGTTACAGTTCTTAATAAGCATGTCCAGAGCTTGTTCCTTCTGATGTTCAGATGTGTTAGGAATTTCTTCCTTCTGCTGGGATTCATGGTCTCACTGGCTTAGGAGTGAAGCTGCGGACCTTCACAGTGAGTGTTACAACTCTCAAGGTGGCGTGTCTGGACTTGTTCATTCATCCCAGTGGGTTCGTGGTCTCGCAGGCTTCAGGATTGAAACTGCAGACCTTCACAATGAGTGTTACAGCTTATAAAGGAAGTGTGAACCCAAAAAGTGCATAGCAACAAGATGTATCACAAAGAACAAAACTTCCACTGTGTGAAAGGGGACCAGAGCAAGTTGTAACTACTGGCCCAGGCAGCCTGCTTTTATTCTCTTACCTGGCCCCACCCACATACTGCTGATTAGTCCATTTACAGAGACGGCTGAGTGGTCCGTTTTGACAGGGCACTGATTGGTGTGTTTACAATCCCTGAGCCAGACACAAAAGTTATCCACCTCCCCACTAGATTAGCTAGATACAGAGTGTGGACACAAAGGTTCTCCAAGTTCCCATCAGAGTAGCTAGATACAGCGTGGATTGGTGCATTCACAAACACTGAGCTAGACATAGGGTGCTGATTGGTGTGTTTACAAACCTTGAGCTAGATACAGAGTGCTGATTGGTGTATTTACAGTCCCTTAGCTAGACATAAAAATTCTCCAAGTCCCCACCAGACTCAGGACCCCAGCTGGCTTCACCCAGTGAATCCTGCACCGGGGCAGCAGGTGGAGCTACGTGCCAGCCCCGTGCCGTGTGCCCGCACTCAGCCCTTAGCTGGTCATGGGACTGGGCGCCATGGAGCAGGGGGTGGTGCTCGTCGGGGAGGCTCGGGCGGCACAGGAGCCCACGGAGCCGGGGGAGGCTCAGGCATGGTGGGCTGCAGGTCCCTAGCCCTGCCCCGCGGGGAGGAAGCTAAGGCCGGGCAAGAAATTGAGCACAGCAGCTGCTGACCCAGGTGCTAAGCCCCTCACTGCCCGAGGCTTGCCGGTGGACCTGCAGCCCCGAGTGCGGGGCCGCTGAGGCCACGCCCACCCAGAACTCGCGCTGGCCCGCAAGCGCCACGCGCAGCCCTGGTTCCCGCCTGTGCCTCTCCTTCCACACCTCTCGGCAAGCTGAGGGAGCTGGCTCCGGCCTTGGCCAGCCCAGAAAGGGGCTCCCAGTGCAGCGGCGGGCTGAAGGGCTCCTCAAGCGCGGCCAGAGTGGGCGCCAAGGCCGAGAAGGCGCGAGAGCGAGCTCGGGCTGTGAGGGCTGCCACCATGCCGTCACCTCTCACTACCGCTTAGAAGCAAGTCACTGGGGTACTCCAGAGGAGGGAATTGCACAGGACGTGAACACTAGGAGGGGATCCCTGGGGCCATATTGGAGGCTGCCTAGTGCAAAACGGCAGATAACAATAGCACACGGAGGAGGGGCTGGTGAGTGAACATAAAGCATTCTCATGTCCTTGACCTGGTCTTTTTCAGGGAGGAGAGTAAAGACAATGTTTATTTATGCAAGACGAAAAAGTTCTAGAAATCTGTGGCCTAACAATGTGAATATACTGAAGACTTCCAAACTGCACTCTTGAAAATGGTTAAGATGGGAAATTCAATGCCATGTGTTTTTTGCCACAATAAAAACAAATATGTACATACTTATATAACAAGGTTTTAAAAATAGGAAAAAGAGAAGTTTAAGATTTAAGTAACATATTCGTGTTAAAATTTCAAAGGTAAGTACTACAAGACTAGAAGTATAGTATATGATTTCCAAACTATAAACAAAACAATAAAAACAGAGAAAAATTCAAAAATTAAAATATTCCAATTAATCCAAAAGAATGCTGGAAAGAAGGGAGGAAAGGCATAAAGAAAGAAAACCCAAAATAGGATAAAATAATTATTAAAATATCAGAAGCTTGGCTGGGCACAGTGGCTCACGCCTGTAATCCCAGCACTTTGGGAGGCTGAGGCAGGTAGATCACCTGAGGTCAGTTGTTCAAGATCAGCCTGGCCAACATGGCGAAACCCCGTCTCTACAAAAAATACAACAATTAGCTGGGCGTAGTGGCGGGTGCCTGTAATCCCAGCTACTCGGGAGGTTGAGGCAGGAGAATCGCTTGAACCCGGGAGGCAGAGGTTGCGGTAACCGAGATAGTGCCACTGCACTCCAGCTGACAGAATAAGACTCCATCTCAAAAAATAAAAATAAGTAAATCAGAAGCCCTAATAGATATAAATGGACTATATTAACCTGATCTTACAAAACAAAAAAATGACAAATTGCATTTTAAAAGTTAGCTGTCTGTTCTTTAAAGAAATACACCTAAAATACAGATCTACAGTGAACAATACATTTAATGGTGAAACATTGGAAACATTCCCTTTAAAATCAAGAGTGAGACAAATACGCCCATCACTGCCACTTGTATTCAACATTGTACTGAAGGGCCTCACCAGTGTACTAAGACAAGAAAAAGAAAATGTTTAAGGATTTGAAAGGAGGAAACAAAAATGTGATTGTGTGCATACAATATGACTTTGTCTACACAGAAAAACCTAATCTACAAATTACTGGAACTAATGAAAGTTGAATTAGCAATTTATTTGGGGACTAATTTATTACATTATTTCAAGAGATAGCTAGCATGCATCACGTTAGTTAATTCATTTTCACGGAGGTAGAGTACATCATTATATGTATCGACTACAATTGTGTCCCTCCTCCTTTTGATAAAAATTTAGGTTGTTTCCACTTTTTTGCAATTACAAACTGTTGTGAATATCCGTTATTTATGTCTCCTGTGTCAGAAAATGTTTACCAGACCAGTACTTTTTTTCTTTCTGCAGTTTTCAGCAGCTTAAGCCTGGGCAAAAGTATTTAGACTAATTGCTCTAGTTGTATCAGTTTTGTCTAGTAATGTTTCCATGCACACTAACAGTTTTTAAATGTTATGTTCTGAAGACACATGAACAGATGGCAAAAAAAGGCTGAACAATATCCAAACGGTTACAGCAATGGTGTTACAGAGAAGGGCATAGCGTTGAGCCAGGCCTTCTTTAAACTTTGCTGTGAAGCAGAAGAAGCTCACATGTGGTGTTTAACTTGTGTGCAGGTCTGCGGGGGAAGGACGGCTGTGATTGTTCAGCGGGTGAACTCTTCTCCTTTATTCATCTGAAATCCAGTTTCCTGTCTTATTTTTCATGGCAGCTTGCTATCTTTCAGTATAATTCTTTTTATATCTTTAGCAAAAGTATTTTTTATTCCCCTAATCAGGAAGGGAATGATAGGGTGTGTTGATTCTGGAGGCAGAGAAATGAGTCCTTTCCTTGGTTAGGAATTTATTTTGCTGGCAGAGGGACCAAGCCAGCGGCAGCTCTGCTTTTCCCCTGCAGCATCCACCTGTAAGAGCTTGTAATCTTTTATTATTCATGGCCCCAGGATCCTACTCCCGGATGGTCTATGTGACATGAAGAGAAAGTACAAGCAAGTTCAGAGTTTCCCATAGAAACACCTCCCTCCTTCCTGTCCAGGAGAGCTCTATTGCAGAGTTGGGGCATCCAGCAGACCCACCCTGGCTTCATCTCATTGACATAAGAGATGTAGAAAGAAAAGGCGAATTGGCTTTGGGAATGAAGAATTTGACTTCCCTGGTTCCAGTTCAAGACATCCAGGTGGGAACTCCCACTGGGTATCCACTCTGCTTTCTTGGGAAAGCTTCACGGTATCTTTAGGAAGGAAGCCTGGGATTCCACACCCTGGAGATACTGGATCTCTTATTCTCTATGGACTTCCTTACACACTTTCTCTTCCTTCAAGGGCCTCTCAGTTGAGGCACTCTTCCACCTTAAATCCAGGTGGCCACATTCAGAAGCAGTGTCACGCTGGCCTCTCGGCAACATGCTAACACAGAAAAGGAGGGTGTTTATGAGTCAGCTCTGCCAACAGGATTGCTTCCTAGGAAAAGTGCAAAGTGATTTTTTCCTCCTATTGGTCTGCTGGGGGATTGGAGGCAGCCAAGGACAATTCATTAGCACACGTAGGAAGGCCAGGGAGAAAAATAAGCTAAGTTGCTCTCATACTAGAAAGCATTTAGGAAGCAAACCCATAAATATGGATAATTATTGTGTGTCCATTAAAAGTTAATTAAAAAAAAAAATCATGCTTGTTCTGTAGGCCTCTGTGTATGATCAAGATTGGCTACAGGGCCCTGAACATTGCAAGAAACGTTTGCACTGGCAAGGAAGGGTGCTGGCCTCTATTTTTGTAGAAACAGGGTCTCTCTATGTTGCTCAGGCTGGTCTTGAACTCCTGGGCTCCAGCGATCCTCCTGCCTAGGCCTCCCAAAGTGTTGGAATTACACACATGAGCCACCACGCCCAGCCAGCATCTGTATGGTGGTGCTTACATGCAGTAAAACTGCATAGAACTACAAGAGCGAACACGTGCGTGCGTGTGAAAACTGCTAAAACCTGAGTACAGTCTGTAGAGTACACCAGTGTCAATGACTAGGTTTTGATACTCGGTTATGTAAGATGTTACCATGAAGGGAAGCGGGTGAAAGAACACAGGACACCTCTGTACTACTCTTTGTGTAGCTTCCTATGTCTATCATTATTTCAAGATAAAAAGATTTTATTTTTAAAAAATGGCCTGAAGCTCTTGAGCCTGAGGCTGTGCCTCTCCCTCTGCCTTTATGACCCACAGTGCAGGCCCTGAGCCCCCAGAGTCTGGGCTCCACTGCCCTGGCCTCTGGGGCATCTGAGAAGCCTGGTACAGGAAGGAAGCATGAAGCTTAAAGTAGTGCTCAGTTCCTCCTTTTACAAGTGAGAAAATGGAAGCCTGGTGGGGGCAAGGTGAGTGCTAGCTGATGCCCTGATTTACTGCCTGAGTTACATGGAAGCTTCTGTCCCTAGGAACATACCAAGACAGGCTGCCCTAAAATGGTCAATCTAGAAAGCCAAAGCGAGGGAGGGCTGGGGTTTTGTTTTGTGGTGTGTGTGTGTGTGTGTGTGTGTGTGTGTGTGTTCTCGTGTGTATTTAAGGGCTGCAAAAGACATACAGGTTTTGATATCACACTATGAGCACAGATGGTGTAGAAATTCTATTCCACAACATGAGCGATGTTCAGCAAAGTCAGTAAGAAGGCGGCCATGTCTGCGCTTACCTGCAAGATGAAGGCCTGTGATGACAATGGAAACTCTTTCTGACCCCACCAGCCACAGAAATTTGTATTTTGCCAAGGAAGGCTCCTTCTTTGAAAACACATAGGAAGAAGAGAGAAATCTACCTTTCTGATACCACTTTAAGCAACAGAGGAAAAGAAAAGTATCTCGTTTTTCCACTGTCCTTTTTCCACTGTCCTTCCAGGGGCGATTCTAAGACCTTTAAGGTCTGTCTGTGTCTGAGCACACACCAGCCACCTCCGACCTCCAGCCTTTCAAAGAAAGAAGCTAGACTGTTTACATTTATGTGATTCAAGATGAAGGTCACAAAAGCACAACTGACTTGATTTTATGAAGAGCTTTTGTTGACAAACGTGAAGTTCCCAGAATACACAGTCTTGGGGACTTGAGATTTTTTTGTATATATTGTTCTCTGTGCCTGAGTTGGTAGAAAAGAGTCTACATATATAGGCTCCTACTCCAGCCCAGTACAAGGTTTTCAACCTGCACACTTTCCATAAACCCTCTCTGCCTCAGTTTCCTCAATTCTGAAACACAGATGATAGCATCCTCTTAAGGCTTTTGTGATGATTTCAGCTAATACACATGTAGGGCTTAGAACAGAACCTGCTGTGGAAAGAGCTATAGAAGTGACCACTGTTATTACACTCATCTGTAATTACTGCAAATATTTGGAAATACATAGGAATAAACTTAAGATGGTCACAAAAGCGCCTCCACAGCTTCCAAGGCAAAGCGCTGGCACCTGTCCACCGTGTGGCAGTCCCTGTCACCCACACTGGTGCCTCCCCGTTCTCTCACCACACCTTGTGGCTACACTGCGTGCCTGTCGTCTGTTTGTCCCCCCTTTCTCCTGAAAGTTGGAGGTTAGCCCTAAGACTAAATCATCTTTGTATCCCACATCTACCACATTGCCTATCAAACAGTAGGGCCTCAAAAAGCTTTAACAATTGGACTAATAAAATAGCAGGGCTTTTGTCTCTCCTGTCAAACTAGCATCTCTCCATTTTCTCTGCTCCTACCAAAAACAAAAATCAAATTCCTGCTGTGTTCTGCTCGCTGCCCTTGACTTCAAGCACATGTCCCAAACAATCTAATTGGAGGGATATTTACCCCCTTAACTCTGAGTACTGAGCACTGAACATTATGAAAATGAAAATCATCTTTATAGTTTCGTATTAGGAGGGCAAATTGAAGTTAAGATTTATTAAAAAGCCAATGGTGTTAGCACGATTTGAGGAGATCCAAAAACCAGCTCAACCACTCAGTAGTAAGTGTGTCCAGAATTGGTGGTTCTTGGTCTCGCTGACTTTAAGAACAAAACCACGGACCCTCACGATGAAGTTCTTAAGGGCAGCGTATCCAGTATGTTTCTTTGAGGTTTGAGTGTGTTTGGAGTTTTTTCCTGCTGGTGGTTTCCTGGTCTCGCTAGCTTCAGGAATGAAACTGCAAACCTTTGCAGGGAGCATTAACAGCTCTATAGAGGCAGCACGTACCAGAATTTTTCTTTCCTCTCCCCGCCTAGGGGGTTACGTGGTCTCACTGGTGTCAAGGAAAAAACTGCAAACTTTCAAAGTGAGTGTTACAATTCACAAAGACTGTGGATCCAAAAACTGAGCACCTGCAAAAGCTACCACAAAAAGCACAGAATCAACCGTCTCACACCACGGAGAGAGGAAGATTACCACTGGTAACCCCGGCAGCCTGCTTTTATTCTCTTATCTGGCCCCTCCCACATCCTGCTGATTGGTCCATTTTACAGAGAGCCAATTGGTCTGTCTTACAGAGAGCTGTTTGGTCCGCGTTGACAGGGTGCTGATTGGTGCGTTTACAATCCCTGAGCTAGACACAAAATTTCTCCACCTCCCCACTAGATTAGCTAGATACAGAGTGTCGATTGGTGTATTTACAAACCCTGAGCTAGACACAGAGTGCTAATTGGTGTGTTTACAAACCTTGAGCTAGATACAGAGTGCTGATTGGTGTATTTACAATCCCTTAGCTAGACATAAAGGTTCTCCAAGCCCCACCAGATTAACTAGATACAGAGTGCCCACTGGTGCATTCAAAAACCCTGAGCTAGACACAGGGTGCTGATTGCGGTGTTTACAATCCTTGAGCTAGATACAGAGTGCTGATTGATGTATTTACAATCCCTTAGCTAGACATATAAAACTCTCCATGTCCCCACAGACTCAGGGGCCTGGCTGGCTTCACCCAGCGGATCCCGCACGGGGGCTGCAGGTGGAGCTGCCTGCCAGTTCCATGCCGAGCGCCCGCTACTCCTCAGCCCTTGGGCGGTCTAGGGGACCCGGCGCTGTAGAGCAGGGGGCGGCGCTCGTTGGGGAGGCTTGGCCCGCGCAGGAGTTCACGGCGGGGGAGGGGGGAGCGGGAGGAGGCTTCAGGCATGGTTGGCTGCAGGTCCCGAGCCCTGCCCCGAGGGGAGGCAGCCAAGGCCTGGCGAGAAATCGAGCACAGCAGCTGCTGGCCCAGGTGCTAGGCCCCTCATTGCCTGGGGCTTGCCGGCTTATCCCAGTGCGGGTCCGCCGACCCCACGCCCACCCGGAACTCGCGCTGGCCCGCAAGCGCCGCGCGCAGCCCCGTTCCTGCCCGCGCCTCTCCCTCCACACCTCCCCGCAAGCTGAGGGAGCTGGCTCCGGCTTTGGCTAGCCCAGAAAGGGGCTCCCACGGTGCAGCGGCGGGCTGAAGGGCTCCTCAAGCGCCGCCAGAGTGGGCGCCAAGGCCGAGGAGGCGCCGAGAGTGAGCGAGGGCTTCTAGCATGCTGTCACCTCTCAATAGGGCCCCTTACTTTCCCTGCCTGATGGTTTATCCGCCTTCCTTCAGTCACTCCTCGAACACTTAACCAGCTCCCACGGTGCAGTGCAAAGAGCGAAGCAAGGTGTTGCTAGAGGGGGGAATTCAGAAATAAGGAAGGGACGTTTTTAGCTCATTCTCAAATTTTTATGGAGATATTTTTCATACAGTTTATTCCTTAGAACCTTCTACTTCTATCCCCTAAAAAATAAGTTGTTCTTTATAGCCTGTATTGGTGCCCGTGTTCAGGAACACAGGCAGGCTTTCCAGAAGAAAATCAGTGTTTAGGAAACAGAAAACGGATGAGTTGACTTTCCATCTCCAAAAGTCATGGCGGCTTATGGAGAGGCACGAAACACACACAACGCAACACAATCCGCCCAAGTCACAGCCACGGAAGAACCACACCAAAAATTGCCAAGAGTGTGAACCTTGACTGCCTTACAAACACAGACCGCAAAGAGAGGTAAAGCTTATTCGGCTACAAAAGATGCTGCTTGTCTCTTAAGTAGTTCCTTCATTGACGCCAAATGTCTTTTATTTATAATCACGTCTCTCTTTTTTTTTTTTAATTTGAGTGCATGCTTGCATTCCCACCTTCAAATCATCGCTCTCCGCCCGAGCACAGAGCTCCCGCGAGCCTGCAGGCAGCCCAGGACTCCTGCGCACACCGGGCTCCCTGGTCTTGGCTCTCCCAGCCCCACGCCGCCCACTCACATCTGCCAAGCTCTGCTGTTCTTCCACGTTCTTCTCCACATTGGGAGATTTTTGCAGGCGTGCCCTGTCTCATGCTCCCCATCCTCCGCTAGCTCTCCTTGCTCATCTCTTCAGCTTTGTTCTCTTTGTCCCTGAACTCTCATCTCAAATCTTTTCATGCCTAAGATCGTGTTTGGCAGAGAGTCGATGCTCAGGAAATGAAACAGAAAAAAAAAAAAATGCTTTTAGGGGCTGTTGCAGGAATCCTACCTAAGCAGGGCCGTGCCTTTCTTGAAAGAATTCTTGAGAGTCGCTTGGGTAACTGCCAAGGTTCCAACTCCTCAGGACTGAGCCAGGGGGAAACATGGTGTCCTGTAGAGACAGGAGCCAGAGACATGAAAAAAGAGGGAGAGGCCAGGAGCATCTCACCGGGTCATAAACGGCTAAGTGGAGGCGGCTGCCTCTTTACGCTTCATAAATTCTATACACCTTGTGAAATGGTTTGTAAGGAGATTTCTTAGGACGTCTATGAAGGGGTTAAACTTTGAGCCTGAGTGATACACGGTAGACGTAGGATCTCACGTTTAAGATCATATACCAGGAAATTAGCCAAAAAAACTTGGTGTGGCTTTTAACAGTGGGTTTCAAACTAGGCAGGGCAATAGAATCACCTGGGGAGCATTTGAAAACCAGGCAGCACCCAGACTTATTAAATCAGACTGTCTGGGGTGGAACTCAGGCATGGGTATTTTCACAGCACTCTCCTATTGATTTCGACGTGCAGCCACATTAAGAACCATCAGCAAAGACATCCCAACCATGAGGTTATGTTCCACCAATCCTGTTTAGTCTCAAGGGCTGGGAGGCCCTGACATCTAGGTTTCATCTCAGAAATATCTACTTAACTTAAAGCTTGGCTGAAGGCCGGGTGCGGTGGCTCACGCCTGTAATCCCAGCACTTTGGGAGTACGAAACAGGTGGATCACTTGAGGTCAGGAGTTCAAGACCAGCCTGGCCAACATGGTGACACCCCATGTCTACTTAAAATACAAAAATTAGCCCATGGTGGTGGCACACACCTGTATTGCCAGCTACTGGAGAGGCTGAGGCATGAGAATCCCTTGAGCCTGGGAGGTGGAGGTTGCAGTGAGCCAAGATTGTGCCATTGCACTCCAGCCTGGGTGACAGTCAGATGCTGTCTGAAAAAGAAAAAAAAAAGCTGGGCACAGGCACAGTGGACCACATCTCTAGTCAATGCTCCTTTTCCACCTCGGTTCCACCACGGCTAGGACAGTGTCCAGCGCATATTAGACAGTTAATAAACATATTGTAAGAAAGAAGAGTGACACTGTTATTAAGATGGTGTTTAAAATGAAGAGGGGCCAGGCAAGGTAGTATAAAGTGAATCCGTGGGAAACATGCCTTGCCTACAGAAGACTATAAAATGTTGATGATAATGAGACTATAATGTGTTGACTATTAATGAGAGATTTAGAGTATATATAAAGTATACCTGCATCTTTTGTTGAGTTTATTATTCAGTAGTGTGTTATCATAATCAGATGATGGAAGTATTATACATACGATGATACCAGAAGCATTTCTGATTTGTCTTTCTATCCCCAAGACCTAATCCCCTTCCTGTCACAGGGTGAGGAATGATGAGCCAAGTTGCTCTTCCTATTGCATCTTCCAGCCACTAAGATGTACTGTCTCTCACCTGTAAGACAGGTTCCAGTGTCCTCTCACCTTCATGTTAGGATCCTATGCTATGTGGTGCCATGGCACCCTCTTGGTAACACACAATAAAATTTTGCACTTAGTGCGTTTGGTTTTGTTTTGTTTTGTTTTTTGTTTGTTTGTTTTTTGAGACGGAGTCTCACTCTGTCGCTCAGGTTGGAGTGCAGTGGCGCGATCTCGGCACACTGCAACCTCCACCTCCCGGGTTCAAGCGATTCTCCTGCCTCAGCCTTCTGAATAGCTGGGACTACAGGCACATGCCACCACACCCGACTAATTTTTGTATTTTTAATAGAGATGGGGTTTCTCCATGTTGGCCAGGCCGGTCTTGAACTCCTCACCTCAGGTGATCCATCTGCCTCGTCCTCCCAAAGTGCTGGGATTACAGGCGTGAGCAACCGCGCCTGGCCAGTGCATTGTTGATCTACTCCTAAGATGCAACGATCAGACAAAACTGCCTCAATTAGGTCATTATTTTCCTCGAGACATTTGGCAAGATATTTTTGGCAGAAGACTGTCTTCATTGCCACTCATCTCTTATGGTCTCTCATGTTTATATCATGATAGAAAAGCCATCTCCTCCTATGCTGATGGAAGCCAAACTTAGGTTATTCTGGGAAAGTGGAACTTCGAGACCAGAGGGGCCATGCAAGATTCCTACTCCTTTTCTGTCAATAAAAAGGCTTATTGTGAATTCAATTTTTTTTGCAATTAAAAGCAGACAAGCTAGGGATCCAGAATTTTGAGTTTGGCAGCCCAAACATACCTTCTCACTCAAAAACACATTCACCAAGGTTGCCAGGCAGCTGGCAGGATGTTTCCGTTTTTACCGTCTCGTATCACAAATAGTCGCTATTCCATTATGATGGTGTTCATTTTATTTTTGTTGCATTTGATAGCAAGAAACGTGTTTAAGTATTTTGAACACACCATTTACATATCTGAGATGAAGAAACAGGAAGCCAGTTCATACGTATGACTTCAATGTGTGAGTCAATTCCTGAGGAAATGCTGACCAACGAGAGTGAAATGGGAGTGGAACTACTGTCATTTGAAATAATGACCCACTGGGGGAGCCTTGCTGTGCTACAGTAATAAGATTTGACACGTAGAAAAAAGAAGAGATGAGGACATAATAGAAAAACACAGCTAGAATACATTTACCACACTGTAAGTTATTTCTTTTTCCACAAAGGCGGGGAGGGAGTATGAGGGGAGGAGGAGGAGGGAACACAGTGGCATTAAGGACAGAAAAGAAGAAAGTTAATTTTGCATTGTGCTGGTAATGGATTTCCAGCAATGCGATTTTACTGAAGCCTTATGCATCATCCTCCTGTAAAGATCTACGGTGACCCTTGAATGTCATCCTCTGAATTCGCCAAGAAAATTAAGACACTCTAGTAAAAGTACAGCCATGAAAGAAGGCAGACTTCTAGATCCATGCCCAACTAGATCTGTATGATAAACAGAACACAAGCCGGCAGAATTGGCCATCAGCCAACCTAAAAGAAGAAATCAAAAGCAAGGTCTGTTTGTTATTTTGTTACATTTGGGAAAGAATTCTGAAAGATGTAGAGGAGTATCTGCTACCATTTGGCCCGGGACTAGCAGTTGAAACACACTCAGACGCTCCGTCTCCAGTGCCAAGTGGTTCTGTTTCTCTAGAGAACCCTAACACACCCCCCATTATTAAACAACCATCCAGTACTATTTTATTGAGCAGTCAGAAGCAGACCAGCTTTATTCACATTCTGTTAACCCAATTTTTCCTTCCCTCCATAAACTGTTTGCTAGAGGCAGTCTTGCCAGTGCAGCTAAGCTGCGTGTGGCTGGTAAGGTCTCCTGGGCCCTCTATGCCCTTTCTCCTCCCCAGGTCGTGCCTCTATTGGAAGCATGCTTGTAATACCTAACATCCTCCTGGGGCCAGCCTGTGTTCTGCCAACAGCACATGCAGGAAGCAATACCAGCTCTTAGACTAATGTGGGCCACAGGGAATGAGCCATGAATGTTAAGATGTGTTTGAAGAAAAGTCAGTGTTCTTAATCTCAGGATGGTAGCCAGATCTAAGTACAGGTATGAGAAGAAAAAGAGAAAGAGAGAGAGAGAGGGAGGGAGAGAGGAAGAGAATGAGAGACAGGAAGAGAGAAGAGGAGAGCATAGGAGAAAGGGAGGGGGAGAAAGACTACCTTTACAAAGCAGGAAGGACATTGCAATCTTGGGGTTGCACTTGGCCATGAGTATGTGGAAGGCTGGTGGAAGTGAGATTGGAGGGAGGTCAGCTCCTTTTCACAGTGACTCTGCTGTAAGAATTCTACCCTCCCCTGAGAGGAGGAAGACCAGTTTCTATCCATTTTAAACTCAAGCAATAGAACTGTAAAAAACAGGCACATGCACTTGTACACACACACACACAAGAATGATTGTTAAACTGGTGACATCTGAATAAACTTTGTGGATTGTACCAATGTCAATGTCCCAGTTTTGGTATTGTCCTCCATGTAAGGTCTTACCATGGGGGAAGATGGGGAAAGACATTTGAGACCTCTCTGTGTCTTTTGGCAACTTCCTGTGAAAATATAATTATTTCAAAATATAAAGCTAAAGAAAAAACTCAAGTAGAGCTAGAATATGGAAACTGGGACTAGCTGCATAAGAGTCGGGCCCTCCTCTATGCCTCAAACTAACCAGCCAGCAATGTAGAGGCCACAGGGGGCGGAGCTAAATCCATGGCCTCCAGGACTTAGGGACATACATCCAAGCTTTCCGGCTGCCTGAAGTCAAATCAAAGATTGGTCCAGTGGAGTGCACCCGGGCCCCCACCATCCTCTGCTGAGGAATTTCACTTCCAGAGTCTGTGTCGTTGGATTTTGTCTTCTTCCTACTGATTCCAGTTGAAAGCCCACTGCTAGCTGTTAATAGAAGCCATTCTGACAGCTGCTCAGGTCTAGCCCAGCCTAGGCCATTAATGGAGGGTGGAAGGCACAAAAATAGCTTTGGAGCTGAGATTTGTTCAAAGGCTGCTCACTCTAAACCTGGCTTGTTTATGCAACTCTATTTTACTCCATGAATGTCCAAGAAAACCTTTCTAGAAGAGATTTGATTGTTGCTGCCCTTAGTATGCAAAACAGATGCTGCTGGCTGCTCTCCTAGAGCTCTTCCTCACCTCTGGCAGGGTTCACATGCTGCTGGTTTGGAGAAGCCTGCCTTCGAGGGCCCGCATGCCCGGGGGAGAGGGGATCAGGGACAGTTTGGGGTGTGCTGGATTCACCCACTATAACGCCGTCCTCCCTTGGGCTGAAGCCACAGAAGTCAACAGAACAGACAGCAAGGGAGTGCCACATAGAGGCCAAGGAAGAAATATTGAAAATGAACAGTCTTCTATTTCATGATGAAGCTTTGACTTCTTTCCTCAGCTCATTTGCTGAAATACAGTGAAGTATCCGGAGGAAACACTTATCTCTGCCCTCGAATTCCCAGAACGCCAACTCTGATTAACTTTGCGACGTTATTGTTTCAGAAAGTCCAAACTCAGATGATCCGTCTTACATGTATTCAAAGTTACTCAGGCAAGGGTCCAAGGGAAAGTCTCTTCACTCTCAGCCTGCCCATCACTGTTCATACTGTAGAAGGAGAACTACTTTAAAATGCACCTACCGTCTTTTATTTTGGTAGGTGATTCTGAGGCATTTGCAGGGTAGGTAAAGCCTGGAAATTGATAAAGTGATTATTTAAAGCAGTGATCGCCACCAGGGGTGAGTTTGTCCCTCATGGATACTTTGGTAATGTCTAGAGATATTTTTGGTTTCACAACTAGAAGGTATGGGGGTGCTACTGGCATCTGGTAGGTAGAGACCAGGGATGCTGCTAGACATCCTACGATGCGCAGAACAGCACCCACCACAAAGGATATCCAAAACAAAATGTCAATAGTGATGACATTGAGGAATCCTGCTTTAAGGTTCTCAGCAAATTTACTACAAATAACCACTACTATTCATCCAGCCAACAATCACTGGAGATTTAGTATAATATTAAGACATTATGTATAGCCCTGGCACTGGGGAGTTAGCTTTGCAGTATCTAGTGGAGGAATGACAGAGGTATACAAACAAATATAATGTAATATAAAACATGCAAAGTGCCTGAGTGGAAATGCAAATAAATACAGAGAAGGATTTGAGTTTGAGAGGGTGGGGTTGGGGGAGGAGGAAGAACCAATGTCACTTTCCCCAAGAGGACCACAAACTGCATGTTTACACTCAAAGATATCACTCTTGCATATAAATTTGAAATAACTGCTAGGAAAGCTCACCAAACCCTTAAGCGCTTTTTAAGCAATCTGTCTTTCTGCTTTTATATACATATCCTTGGAGAGATGCAGCCTACAGCTTTCTTTGTGACTTTGTTCTTTATTGAGATTATTTTCCTAAAAACAATGTGTTTCTAGTACCAAGAAAATGCTCTATTTCCTTCTCCCACCCTTAGTTGATTCTTTCTATCTATACCTTTAAAATATTGATAAACGTACAGTGTAATTCTATAGCTGCTAATCAACAACACAATACATACTTAGCCTCTTTTATTTTGCCTGGATAGCAACTTAAATTTATCCACAATTTTGAGGATGCACCTTCCTAAGCATCTGTTCATTGGCTTCTATCTTTTTCAATACTGAGTGCCAAGGAAGTAGCAGGAACTATCGTCTCCAACCCCCTGCTCCTATTTTCCAGGCTGAAAGAAACCCTGGGACAGCAGAGATACTTAGGAAGGAGTCTAATGAGCATAAGACAAAAGGGCTCTTTCCCACCCTTAGGAAAATTAGTGACTGGACCAAAGGGGTTTTGATCAAACAAAAGTGTACTTACGTTAGATTTGCAAGGCTGAAATTGCCTAGTGATCATTTCCATTGCAGATATCATAGACAATGATGCATCTTCCAGGTTAGCAATGTGGATGATAAAACTGTCTGGGACACTATCATTGGCAAATGTGAGCTCATAGCTAAGCTGAAATGGAAATCAGTTATGAAACAGAACTACCAGATGCCATATGCCTGCACACAAAATATTCTGGGCAATCTTACAAATCAAATAAGTAACATATGTAGTTGAGGTTCTACTTTGTGAGTTTCACTGCACAATACCAGGGAGCAATTTGTTTGTTTGTTTGTTTTTAACTCTGGCTTTGAATCTTGACTCTGACACTTTCTAGTGTGGGGATCTAGATAAGTTAATACAACATCTCCGAGTCTATATTTTCATAACAGTAAAATGAGGTAAATCATACCTATCTCTTCAGATTATTGTTTATTCTGCAGGTCTGGATGCTGTCAGGAAAACGAAGACCATATCAGTTATTTTAACGGAGAGAATTTGATATAGGAAATTGGTTAGAGAACCAGTTGCTGGAGAACCAAAAGAGCAAAGAAAGGACCCCTGAGGGCTGGGAGAGCAAAAGGCAGAGGTTGTGGGGATTAGAAACTGGATGCTTGACAGAAGGACCTGTGGAGCTGAGACCCAGTAGTATGAAAATATACTTGTAAGAATATTGTGTGACATTACTATGCATTCCTTCTGATGTGCTGTTATTGCAGTAGCTTAGGGCCCCACAGAGCTGAGTCTCAGCTGAAGCTGGGAAGGTGCAAAAGAGAGCTGGAAACTGGAACCAACTGCCACTGCCAACGTGATGGGCCATCACCAGTGAGACTCCCAACAAGTACTCACGAAGGAGCAAGTCCCTTCTTCAACTCCAGCCTCCATCTCTCTGCTACCTTGACTGGCAGACAGTGAAGGAGAAACATGATTACCAACAGCCCAGTTAAAAGCAGAGGAAAGAGGGCTGGATTTGGAGCTGAGAAACAGCCCCAATATATGGCCCATCCATTCACTCAACGTGTACATTTATGGAGTGCTTACTGTGGGTCAGACTGTGAGGCTGTGAGGCTCTCTGCTAGGTGCTGGGGAGCCTAGAGAATTAAATGGAAAACACTCCTAAAGTACAAGGCTCAGCCATGCAGAAAATATTATCTTTATAGCCCCATCATATCTAACACAATACCTTGTACATAGTGGAATATTTGGAGGGGGAAGCATTACATCAAATGGGATGAGATGGGATGGGATGGGATGGGATAAAATGGAATTACAAAGGCAGGTCTTAACTTTGAAAATCTTTGGAGAAAATATTTTGAACCTAAGTATTAATGTCTACTCAAGCTCTCCTAACTTTTGTATCTCCCTCTGTTTTGATAATAATAATAGATACTTTCTTAAATCCTCTATGCAATCCATGAGCAATTTTAAGTCCAAACGTTCAGGAACTAAAATAATTCAGGCGATGATAAACATTTTCTATGATAAAAACGTTAACAAGTAAAGCTATAACCCAACTAGCAAGACACTGTTCATTCCATGGATGGAGGCCCCCTGTTGTCAGAGTGAACATGACATTGGCTTTGAAGACACTGGGGGGAGCTGATGAAAATATCATGGGCTTATTTTAAGAAGTGTTGGGCAATATGCTTTTGAATAAATGTAGCAATTCATGTGAAAACAAAATTGTTGCAAATTTTGAATATGTTTGCAAAATATACGATGTACTCACAACTAATCTATTGCTTTCTTCTTCACAGATCCATTACAAGATTTTGGCTTTTCTGTTGAAAAGTGTTCCAAACAATTAAAATCAAATATCAACGTTAGATTTGGAATTATTCTGAGTAAGTAAAAAAAAAATGATTAGCATGAAATAAAACATTGCACAGCCTCTTCCAACTACACACACCCAATGACTTATGTTAACTGTAATGACTGGCTAAACTACTGTTCCCTCACCACTCTCTGGAATTAACTCTATTTATATGTTCATTTTCAAATCTCTCTCTGGGTCATATCCAGGTAGGGTAGAGCTCTCACTTAAAGCTGTACTTTTGTATTAAAAAGACTCTAGGCACTCATTTGATGACATAAGCACCTGGAATCAGTATACCCAGCAAAAAAAAAAGGAAAATATTTTCAGATTAAGTATTAATGTCTATTCAGGATCTCCTAACATTTTTAGTTATCTCAGCAACAAATAAACCTACTACCAGCAGTACTGTTTGTCTTTTGTGTTATTTCGTATCCCAAATAGTTAATACAAATTCTTAAACCTTCACATAGGCAAGGAGGAGATGTAATATTTTCTCCCCTACCCCAATCAGTAAGCTAGAGCACTTTCTGATTGTTTAATTTTCATATGATCATGCAATTATAGTTGGCCAATATATTTTCTACAGCTACTAGATGATCTCCTTTTCCAAAACAGTGATATCAAAATCAAAGTAGAGAGGCTTAATAAACTTAGCATGTGGAATCATTCCAGAGAAATGGAGGGAACATTCACAGAAATCAAGAACTCTCACGCATCTTTGTATTTCTAGAATCTTGCAAAGTATCTGGACTCTAGCAGCAGCTCGAGAAATGTTATGGGGAGAGAAAAAGAGAGAAAAGAGAAATAGAAGAGTGGGTGGAACATAAAAGGGAGGAATGGAGAAAAAGAGAGAATTGGAAGCCACCATCATGGAACCCGCTGAAGCTTCCTGTGCACCTGTGCTGCAATACCTCCCTGGCGACAGCAGCAGGTGTATGTAGGCGTGACCACACCCCACCGCCATCGTGGGGAACAAATGATACTATGCAGCTGAGAAATTCCAGAAGCCAGACCTGCAGACATCACATTAAAAGGCCACAGCGTCAGGGTGGGGAGCTCAGCTGATTAACTACCTTGCTCCAAGCAGGTATTTTGAGAAACAGCCACCTTTTGTACCCAGGGTCCCATCATAATCCCCTGTAGCATTGCCTAAATGCTGTTTTACCAAGGAAAGAAGAAAACTGTTCCCCACACAGAGCAGATTAATGGAAACAAAAGGTTCTTTAGCTCATGCTGCTGTATACTGTGAATGCCTTTGATACACAGTGAAACACGCAGTAAGAGTAAAGCTGTTCTTCTCTTTCCTCCAGGAGAGGACATCAAAGAGCTGTTTCTTGACCTAGCTCTCATGTCTCAAGGCTCATCTGTTTTGAATTTCTCCTATCCCATCTGTGAGGCGGCTCTGCCCAAGTTTTCTTTCTGTGGAAGAAGGAAAGGAGGTAAGCCATCTGTCTTGCTCACTGCTTGCAGGGGCCTGCAGAGAGATAAACGTGAACTTGCGTCTGAGGCCAGGACACCCAGACCAGAGCTCTGTCTCTGCCCCTCACCTTTGGACGAGCTTATCCTCACTTATCAGCATGTGTTACATAAAAATAACAATAAGGCCCGTTCCATAGGCCTACCTTACAGGGCTGTTGTGAATATCAAAATGAAATGAGACGTATGAGATGCTTTAAAACAGAGCATTGTTACTGTGAGTAGCAGCATCTTATAAAAAGGGCTGGCAGCAGAAAGAGCCAAGAGCTTCCAAAAATCCGTTGAGGTTCAGAGTGCTTCCAGGTTTTCCCTCCACAACTTCCTTAGTGGCCGGATGTCCTTAATATAGTAATGGACTTCAAAAAAGAAAAAAAAAATGAAGCTTATGATATATCACCACCTTTCCCACGTGGGTCATTGAATAACAGGGGCATCAGGTAGTTACACTCGAAGTAGAGAGGCAGAAACCCCATTATATTAGCTACCTTTTCTGCAGTGCACCAACCCTCTACCCCCTGCCATACAGCCTTGAAGAAAGGGCAGGTCACCTTCCCCCACCTGTCCCCACCTCTCCTTTCCTTCTTATCTTTACCCACGGCTTCACCAAGGCCCTGAGATGCTTCCGCGGTGTAGTTAAAACCTGGCTCTATTCTCTGACTGTCCTTCCCCAGGAGTGGTTCTCTCCCAGCTGCTCTCCCCTCCCAGGGTCTCCTTCCTATTCCCACTGGCCAAGGCAGAGAATACCCCCAATACACCCCTCACCCCACATCTCAGAAATACTCCTTTATCTATTTTCCCATTCAAGAGAGCTAGAATTTTAAACAGTAAATTCCTTGTGATATGATGCAATTACTCCTTTTAAATGAAAGATCTAGAAGAAATTGGAAACTCCTTCCTACAGTGAGGGATGCAGACAAAAGAAAACAAGGAACTTAAGGGAGGATTGGCCAGATGGAAGCCGGGGGAACTTTGCTGGGATCTGGAGAGGACAGAATCAGCCTGGCTCCCTCACCACCCTCGCCATCTCTCCTGAGTGTGTGGCACATCAGTGTATCCTAGTGTTTACCATGTTGGACTGTCCTGGTTTACTGCCGTTATCTTCCGCATTGGACTATGGCTGCGTGAGGGTAGGGTCATATCACCTTTGTCTTTTTATTCCCAGTATTTCAAATATGGCTGACACACAGAGAGCTCTGAATACAGACACACACAGAGCAAAATGCCTGACACGATTGAGCATTTGTACCAGGCCCTGTTATAAGAGCTTTAGACCCAATAAGTCATTTGCTTCCCACACCAACCTTACAAGTTAATACTACATTAATATTCCAACTTCATAAATGTGTAACTGAAGCACAGAGGGGTTTAGGAACTTGCACCAAGTCACAGGGCTTGAAGGATCCATGGCTTGAACCCAGGCAGGCTGACTCCAATCTTAGCTTTAATGAATGAATGAATAAAAGAACAAACAATACAACAAATGAGTGTGTCTTGCTTTTGGCCAGGGGTTTATTTAAAATTATCATCTCAGAAATCTTTCTGCCCAGTGATCTGACTTTGTTTCAAATTGGGACTTTTTTCTTTCTTAGCTAACCCACCTTAAAATGATAAGTCAGTTTTCCTCTCTCAACTTACTGGAGACATTTCTGATTAATCAAAGACGTTCGTGCATTTCCTCAGAATGATGAACTCATCATTAGTCCGTCCCTATTTAACCTTTTCCACCTGCCCTCAGCTGGGCCAACCCCGAACTCCTCACCCACAGTCAGTCCTTTCTCCCTCCTTCCCTCTTTCCCTTCCTCCCTCCTTCCCTTCTCTCCCCCCATCCCTCCCTCCTTTCCTCCCTTCTTCAGCCACATCTTGCTCCACCCCCCAGACATACCTTAGGCATCAGCCTTAAGGAATCTTTTGCCACTTTCTCTTCAGAGCCTGCATTTTAACACCTGCAACATTGTTTGGATGGTCCCCTTAGCATGTGTGGCCCACTTGCCATTTGCTTTTCATGCAGACCTACCTCAAGTATCCCTTTCTCTCTCTGTCTCTCTGTCTGTCTGTCTGTCTGTCTGTCTCTCTCTCTCTGAAGCTTCCTCCAGCCCCAACAGATGAAGTGCTCCCTCTGGGTGCTGTGGGAGCATTGTGTTCCTCCTTCTGCTGTAGTTCTTATCTCAGATGGAATTGAATTTTAAGGTTAGTGTGTGTGCCCCTCCCAATTAAACTTCAAACTCCTTGAAGGAAGGCATATTTCTTGCTCCTATCTGTCTCTGCTGACATGGCAAAGAGACCTGGCACAAAGTAAAGACACAACAGATACTTGTTTTATTGCATTTGCATGTTAACATATGATGGATTGAACACAGGTATCCCAGTTCACCTTAAAAAAGACTACTTAAGGCTGCTTATGCATGGCATAAAGACACAACATGCATCAAACCTTAGCAGAGAGTACATTTTCCTGGTCCTCCAAGTATAAGAAAACCTTGCTATTTTTGCCTGTGTATGGTTTTAATAGGATTGATAAAACAGAAGACAGATGGTTCCCTAAATCAGTTTGAGGTATTCAATTCAGTTTAGCAGCTCAAAAGGCTGACGTTTGCCTTATTTGAATGTTGGACAGCTCTGCAGCTATTTATCTGCTTTATTGCAATGGGAGTGATGACTGCATAGGCAAGCTGAGAAGCTGGCATTGGGCAAATTGCCAGAAAACTTCATATAGTGTAAAATATCATATGGTGTAAAATTATCAGAAAAGTGATATACAAATGCTACATGAACAAATAATTATGTAAACTACATAAGCCAGAGAAACTAAAATCTTAAATTCAGAGGCTTTTTGGATTATTAAATTTTTTTAACCCACCCACAAACCTACTGCAGGAATGACTCTATTCCAAAGAAATGGTTAATAGTAAGACCAGAAGGGGAAAAAATAGCACCAGGGAGAATTAAAGTCAATCCAAATCCAAGTGCAAGCTGCCGTTGACATGTTACGCATAAAAAGGCTTGCTCTGGGGCTTGCAGGTCCTTCTTAGCAGAGCAGTGAGAAAACTTAATGTCCACTGTGGGCAGCACATTGTGGCATCACTGGCAGTTGAGCTGTTTGGTGTCATTGCCATGGCATTACTGTGCATTCCTCTGCAAGCTGCATCTCACTGGCTTTTCTCCAAGCCAGATAAAACTACAAAATGGGTCAGGCTTAGTGAGACTGAAATGTTGCCTCCTTTCCCTCTGCCTTGTCCTCAGCTAGCTTTAAGACAAGCATCACATTGGATTCAAAGACCAGCTGATGCTCTTTCAGTATGATTACTTACGCTATGATTGACAATGTGGGGGAAATAGCGTATATGGCCAATGATAGGGCATTGACTAAGTAGGTCATTATTCAGCCAAACAAAGGTACAATATGCTGTGATTTTAAAATGATGCCGTAGATTACTAAATTACATGAAAATATACTTGTAAGAATATTATGTGACAAAGAAGCATGCTATAGAAGTATAGTCACTGTTGAATCCTATTGTATAAAATGTGTGTAAGTGTGTACACCAAAAAAATTCTGAAAGAGTACACACTTCGGTGCTAAGAGTGCTTATCTCTGCAGATCTTTATTTTTGTCTTTTTTGGAAATCTCGCTTGCTTTTATGATAAATTTGCAAGGTTACTCTTTTAAGTGTTAGTTTATCATTATAGGAAAGAATAGAGAGAATAAATTCTCTTCCCCTGGGAATAAATCTAAGCGTTTTCAAAGAGAATTACAGCCTATGTAATATCCAGTGATATTTGGACTTGAATAGAAAGTTCTGAATCAAAGAGTTGCGTAGAGTATCAAGGGATGATCTAAGAGCCATCCTCTTGCCTGGGATACCCACAGCCCCATTTACTCAGGCTGTGGGCTCACTAAGAAGGAGACAACATTGGCCACTGTTTTACTTTCTGCTCTGTTAAAGCTGCCTTGGTCCTTCTGTCTCCTCTGATAGCATCGACTCATTTAGATTTATTTGCTTTAGTTGATCGCCATGCTTTCAAACAGGTTCCATAAGCTACACATCCACTTTTAAGACTAAATTGAGCTTCACTGAATGTCCTTAATGACCACACCTAATTCCTAGCCCAAAGGAGGGAAGCTGCAGCCACCTCCCTCAATCCTCAAGAACAATAATGCCAATAGAACCCCTGTGTGGTCCGGGAGCTTTGGTCTGGTCTGCAAACACCAAGCGCGCCCTCACCACAGTGGCTCTCCAACTTGGTCGCACATTAACTACTCCTGTGCTTTCTGAAGCAATGACCACAAGCCACAGGTCGCGACTGAGCCCTGAAATGTAGCCAGTCTGAATAGAGATGTACTGTAAGTGTAAAGTACAGACTGTTTCAAAGCTTTAATCTGAGAAAAAGAATGTAAAATATCTCTATCATTGTTCCACTGGTTATATGTTGAAATGTTAATATTTGGAATATGCTGAGTTAAGTAGAATTTATCATTAATATATTATTTTAATTATTTATCAATGATAAGATATTAGTATTATATTAAAATTAATTTCACCTTTTAAAACGTGGCTCCTAGAAAACATAAAATTATATGTGTGACTCTCTTTAATATTTTTATTGGACAGTGCTGCATTATTATCTCCCTTTATAATTTTGAAGCTCCCAACATCCAGGCCGTACCCCAGACCAATGATATCAGAATCTCCAGGAGTGAGAGCCAAGCCAGGTGGTGACCAGAAGTGCTCTGTGTTGAGAATATGGGAGGAAAAAAACTGTTTCTTCCTATATACACCCTCATCTCAACAGATGAGGAAATGGAGTCTAACTTACCCAAGGTCACAAAGCCAGCAAGTGGTGGAACTGGGTTTCTGTCCAGCTCCAAACCCCTCTGCTGTACATCTTCCGTAAACATAAAGAAAGCTTTGCTAGAGAAGAAGTAAATTCATTTCAGCCCTCCACTAAGACAGGAAAAAGATTTAAAGGGCATAACAAAATTATAGAAATCAAAGGATCATCTTTAGGCATAACCAGCCATTATTATAAGGCAGTGGTTCTCAAAGTGTGGTCCTCAGACCAGCAACATCAGCATCATCTAAGAAATTATTAGAAACGGCAAATTTTTGGTCCCTACCCAGACTTATTGAATCAGAAGCTCTGGGGCTGGGGCTTAGTGATCTGTATTTTAACAAGCCCTTTGGGCCATGTGTTGGCAAACTTTTTTCTGGAAAGGGAAGGGTAGTAAACATTTTAGGTTTTGCAGACCATATGGTCTCTGTGGCAATTGCTCAACTCTGCCCTTGCAGAGATAATATGAAAATGAGTGGACATGGCTGTGTGCCCAGATTACATGAAGTGAGGTATGTCTATATCTGCTGCATGTATTTTATAATTGATTTGGCTTTGTTTAATTTATTTATGGACACTGAAATTTAAATTTCATTTAATTCTTACATGTGGTGAAATATTCTTCTTTTGACCGATCAATCCTGCTCTAAGTGGTTCTGTGGCATGTTAACTTTTGTGAACCACTGCTAGAAGGTAAGTCAGAATCCAGGCTCTTAGCCAGAGTCACTGAGCACAGGTACGCTGGGGCTGTCACCAGGTGGACACTTGACCTGAGCTGCAGCATAAATTCAGATCCAGGACACCAAGGATAATGCCACACCTGTGCTTTGACTCTGCTTTATAAGGCCTGTGCCAACAAATTAGATTTGGGGCAAAAGGGACTTAACAGTAAGACTGGTCAGAGTGGCAGCTGGCAGGAGGAAGAGCACCTTAGGAAAAAGCCAGAGAGCGGGCCTGGAGGTCCCCTTCCCTCCCCACAGCTGCCATGGACAGTCTGGAGGGCCATTTCATTTCTCTATTTCTCAATTACTGCATCTATCAAATGAGATTGGCCATAATTCATTATTGGGTAAGAGTGGAGACTAAATAAGATATGCAATGTGTCTGATGCGTTAGGAATCACAGCACTGAGTCCCTGGGCTTCCTCCCCTACCTGAGGGACCTTGAGGCAGAGGATTGGAGCATTTTGTGAAAACTGCAGGGCTGATTGATAAACTCTGGTGGGTCTGTCATAGAAACAGGCCAGAGGACTCAAACTGGTTCACCGTAGCACCAGAGGAGCAGCCAGTCCATAACATCTCACGCTGCCAACCTGCTCAGATCGCAGAATTTCCTGACCAGTAACTGAACAAGTCTTTCATGGCTATGTTGTTCTGTTCTGTTTTGTCTTCTTCCTTTGATCTAAGGTCAGCCTCTAAAATTTTTATTTTCTGCCACTGGCTTGACTTCCACCCAGAATGCATAATCTTAGGAATGTCTACTCCCTTCAAGGGAACCTGACATCTATCAAAGTGTGATCTGTCACCCTAGCCCACAATAGTCTGACATAAAGACTTTTCCCAAAGTCTGGGTTTGTCAGCACTCACCAGCACCACACATGAGACACCCACAGCCCTGTCTAGCTTGGAATGGAGTCAAGTTCACTGCAGTCTCTTTCAGTCTCTGATTTATCAAGCGTTCAACGCATCTTGATGTCCACTCTCAATGAGGTTCATTTTGTTCAAGCAGTTTCCTAGAATATCCCATGTCAGGAAGATGAAAGTGAAATAAGTTAAATAGAGCAGCCAAAATTTGGTTGTAAGATGTACTGTGGAGCCTGAAACTCAGGTATCACCCTGGGAAGTACAAGCAACACTTCATTCTTGCTCCACAAGCTCCACCCAATTAAAAAGTGGAGAGAAATGACCTAAAGGTGGCTCATGTTTGGACTGTCAAGAATATATTGTGTAGGGCCATGGAGACGTGAGGTTCTCAACTGGAAGTGAACCTGGAGATTTGGGTAGAGACTCAGATTAAAGCCATAAAGTAAATAGAATGAACACATGATTTTCTTTCTTTTTAAAAATTCTTTTATATTATTTCCAACTTCTATTTTCAGTTTAGGGGTACATGTGCAGGATGTGCAGGTTCGTTACATAGTTAAACGTGTGCCATGGTGAACGTGTGCCATGGGTGTTATCCCATGATAACACCTAGGTATTAAGCCCAACATCTATTAGCTATTTTTCCTGATGCCCTCCCTCCTCCCATCCCCCACCCTCCAACAGACCCCAGTGTGTGTTGTTCGCCCCAGTGTGTCCAAGGAACATATGATTTTCACACTTGATAATGAGAGACATGTCAACTGTCAAACCTGGTTCTGGCCAAACCTCTATGAGTTCTGACCAGGGTAGATCAACCCAGGCAAAGTGGCCTTGGTTCCGTAGCACCAAGTGAGTAATACTGTTTCAAAAATAATTTGTGTATTGATTCACAGACTGACTTGCAGATATCAATTGCACACAATCTACTGCCAAAATCAACTGAAATTAAAATAAAGGCTTAGGCGAGTTCAATAAATAAATTGTGTGTGTGTGTGTGTGTGTATATACACTGGGTGTGTATGATTATAAATTAGAGTATCTGTAGGTCAAGGAATCTTCTTTGAAACCTTGAAAGCTGTGATTGATGTAATCCAACCAATGAAAACCTTGGAGGACTTAATGATGCCTTATTCATGTCAGGATCCCAGAGAGGTGCAGAAGATAATGGTGCCCACAAGAACTGCTGATTCATGGCGCATCCATGCCTGCACAAGCCACTTCTCAGTATGAGCAAAATCCATTATGAAACACATTCAACGGATAAACATACCTCCCCGTGTGCAATATGCAAGCTAGAGAAAATAATGAGGTTTAAACTTGATTTTAAATGCATTAATATTTAAAGCTTGCAATTAAAAGAAATATTATGATGACACCTTTTGCAATCTGAAGAATCCTCTAGTTGAGAAAATAACTGGTCCCTGGTTTATCTTTTGTATAAATCTGAACTTTTCTACTGTTTGACCAAAGTGAGAAATACATTATAATTAGATGAATTTCCATATAAAACAGAGTAGATCCCCTGAGAACTGTATTTAAAGTCTGGCATAATATTGCCCATAAGGCAGATATTTTTCTGACAGCATCCAAGAGATTCTGTTATAATACTCACTGATTTTACACATACAAATAAGTCAAAGGTGTAACCATGGTGGGTGCTTCTGGTTACCCATCCTCCCTTCCTTTTCATTATCTTCCTTAATTAGATGTTTCTCTTCTGGTCCTGGTTCATGCTGAACACTAGGACCTGGTGATCCTCCCAGCATTATTCATTGCAGAGCCTTCTCAATCTCACTGTCTGTATCAATTTAAAATTCTGTCTTAACAATAGTATCTAGATCAGCAGTCAGATTCCATCAGTTAGATTTCTATGGCCTCCTCTATTTCTGTTTCAATGTGCTCCTTTCCACAGATCTAGGAAATGAAGGGAATTTGGGGGGAGTTCTGGGAATGCAATCTGTTTACTGCCTAGATTTGGAAAAAATCCACAAATGCTTTCTGCAAAATGCCTTACCGCCTGCGTTGCTGGAGTAGAAGACAGGGCTAAACCACCTTCCCAGCAGGTGCTACCTTGAAGAAATTAATCTATGCTGATGACCTGACAACCTCTCGAAAGCATGCCCCCAGCCATGGCCCCACTACCATGGGCTTCATGATTCAGTTGTTTCATGTTCACTACACATACATTAACAAATGCAAGCCCCCGGAATTCAGGCATCGATTTAGGCTATAACAGAAGGGGAATAAGCAGCTTAACAGAAGCCTAAATTTTAAAATACGGTAGTCCCCTCTTACCTGATAGGGACATGTTCCAAGACCCCCAGTGCATGCCTAAAGCCATGAATAGTAACAAATTTTATATTTATTATTTTCCCCATATATACATATACCTATGATAAAATTCAATTTATAAATTAGCCATAGTTAGAAATTAACAATAACAACTAATAAAATAGAACAATTATAACAATTTACTGTAATAAAAAATATGTGAGTATGGTCCCTCTTTCTCTTTCTCTCTGTCTTTCTCTCTCACTGTCTCTCTCCCTCTTTCTCTCTCTCTCTCAAAATACCATAACATTTTCAGGCCACAATTGACCACAGGTAACTGAGACTGCAGAAAGTGAAACTGCAGATAAGGGGGACTATTGTCTACTGTACATGTTTTCTAGGGTATCACCTATGTTATACTTGTTTGCTCACCTTTGATTTCTGGGCCATTTTAGACTTCCTGCTCCTTCAAAAGCTGCAGGCTTTCCATCTCCGCACTTCATTCCCAACCTCCCCCAATCCTAGCTTCTGGTCCTGTCCTTCAACTGCTGCCAGTATCCCCAGTGACAAAGTGGCTGAGATGGGAACTCATGTGTCTTGGCTCCTCTTCTCGTGGATGGATCTACAGACCCGTGGAGGGAGTGCTAGCTTTCTGTGACCTGGAAAATTGCACTATTTCTCTTGCCATTATTATCCCCACTGTCATTTTGTAGCTGCAGGCAGCATGTCACCAAAACCAATAGCATTAGGGAAGCATTTCCTGTCCCCTGACTCATCAGACTGCAGTGCTGCCGCTGGAGATCAGAGACCTTAGCCCAGTCCAGTGGTTCCCAACCTTGAGCAGGCATCAGCATCACCTGGAGCCCAAGTTCAACCACACTTGCTGGACCTAGCCCCAGGGTTTCCAGTTCCGTACATCAGGCAAGGAGTCTGAGAATTTGCATTTCTTACAAGTCCCCCGGTGAGGCTGATGATGCTGGCCCAGGGACCACACTTTGAGAACCACTAGCCTGGTGGTTACACACAAGATTTGAAGCCAGACCTACACAGAGCTGAATCTTTACTGCCACTTACCATTTATGTGACCTCAGACAAGTAACTTAATCTCTCTGAGCCTCAGTTTCCTCATCTGTACAATAAAGAAAATACAAGTGACCTCATGGGATAGTCATAAGGATAAAACGAGATAATGCACATATAGCCCATAGAATGGTGTCCTGTACACAGCAAGCATTCAATAAGTGATCCATGGCAGCAACTTTGTGCAGCTGATGACAGATTTCTCAAGCAAGCGCTCTGAGCCCCTCAAGTCATCATCCATCTCAGATTGGAAGTCTGCATTTTTACAAGGCACATGAAGAGGCAGTGGAGTCACTGAGGCTTAGAAGTTTAAGACCTTTTCCTTACAGGTAGCAGGAAGATGCATTTGGTCCAAGCCTGCATATTTTCTGATGGTTGAACAAGGCGAAGTTTCCCTGGCCCTCTTGTCCCTGTGGGGAGACAGTGTCATTTGCATCTCTCATGGAATTGTAAATCTGAAGCACCATCATCTCCCCTTCATTCCTTTCTACTTTTCATGTATTATTCCTTGTCTCCAGACTTCAATGGTGGATTTCCTGCTTGTGATTACCAGGCAGCTGCTGCTGCAGCAAATTCATGCAGAATCACCAAAAACAATGGTTTACTTATTGCATTAGCAGAACTCCTACCCTCGAACTGCAAAAAAAAAAAAAAAAAAAAAAAAACTGAAAGCAGTAGCCACCCTACAGAGGGTACAAGCAATGACTAAGCAAAAGAGCACTTTTTCTTGCTAAATGGAGTGAAAGGAAGTGAGAGGTGACAGCGTGCTGGCGGTCCTCACAGCCCTCGCTCGCTCTCGGCGCCTCCTCTGCCTGGGCTCCCACTTTGGCGGCACTTGAGGAGCCCTTCAGCCCACCGCTGCACTGTGGGCGCCCCTTTCTGGGCTGACCAAGACCAGAGCCGGCTCCCTCAGCTTGCAGGGACGTGTGGAGGGAGAGGCGCGAGCGGGAAATGGGGTTGCACGTGGCGCTTGCGGGCCAGCTGGAGTTCTGGGCGGGCGTGGGCTTGGCGAACCCCACACTTGGAGCAGCCGGCCGGCCCTGCCGGCCCTGGGCAATGAGGGGCTTAGCACCCGGGCCAGCGGCTGTGGAGGGTGTACTGGGTCCCCCAGCAGTGCCAGCCCACCAGCACTGTGCTCTATTTCTCGCCGGGCCTTAGCTGCCTTCCCGCCAGGCAGGGCTCGAGACCTGCAGCCCACCATGCCTAAGCCTCCCACCCCCTCCATGGGCTCCTGTGCGGCTGGAGCCTCCGCGACGAGCTCCACCCCCTGCTATACGGTGCCCAGTCCCATTGACCACCCAAGGGCTGAGAAGTGCGAGCGCACGGCGCGGGACTGGCAGGCAGCTCCACCTGCAGCCCCGGTGCAGGATCCACTGGGTGAAGCCAGCTGGGCTCCTGAGTCTGGTGGAAACGTGGAGAACCTTTGTGTCTAGCTCAGGGATTGTAAACGGACCAATCAGCGCCCTGTCAAAACAGACCGCTGGGCTCTACCAATCAGCAGGACGTGGGTGGGGCCAGATAAGAGAATAAACGCAGGCTGCCCGAGCCAGCAGTGGCAACCCGCTGCAATGCCCTTCCACTCTGTGGAAGCTTTGTTCTTTCCCTCTTTGCAATAAGTCTTGCTACTGCTCAGTTTTTGGGTCCACGCTGCTTTTATGAGCTGTGACACTCACGGCGAAGGTCTGCAGCTTCACTCTTGAAGCCAGCAAGACCAGGAGGCCACCGGGAGAAATGAACAACTCTAGACGCGCTGCCTTTAACGCTCACCACGAAGGTCTGCAGCTTCACTCCTGGGCCGGTGAGACCACGATCCTACCAGAAGGAAAAAACTCCGAACACATCTGAACATCAGAAGGAACAAAACTCCAGACGCGCTACCTTAATAGCTGTAACACTCACCGTGAGGATCCGCGGCTTCATTCTTGAAGTCAGTGAGACCAAGAACGCATGGATTCTGGACACAGAAGCATATTGGTGTTTTTTGTTTGTTTTTTTTTTAAATGAGACGGAGTCTCACTCTTGCCCAGGCTGGAGTGCAGTGGCGCATTCTTGGCTCACTGCAAGCTCCGCCTCCTGGGTTCATGCCATTCTGCCTCAGCCTCCAGAGGAGCTGCGACTACAGGCGCCCGCCATCATGCCCAGCTAATTTTTGTATGTTTAGTAGAGACAGGGTTTCACCTTGGTAGCCAGGATGGTCTGGATCTCCTGACCTTGTGATCAGCCCGCCCTGGCCTCCCAAAGTGCTGGGATTACAGGCGTGAGCCACCGCGCCTGGCCCCATACTGTTTTTTAAGGAATTCTAGAGCCCTGGGTTGTTTCTCTCCATCCTAAAATTCAAGCTTGTTTGTAAATAAGCCAACTGTGCTGCAACTGTGCTTTGACATCAGTGAATTCTTTATGTTCCTTGAGCCCAGCATACTATAAGGATGACCTAGGACCAGAAACACTTAATTTTCTAAGACAAGCTTATTTACTATTCCTTGACTGTTATGGAATTTCATAAATCCAGCTCAGTGACATACTTTGATGTAATAATAGTTTAGAAAGCTAATTAAGAAGGCCAACTCACGGCTCCCCCATATCACTCAATCGGATCCCAGAGCCGCTGCTGGTATTTGCGTTTTAAGAAACTAAACATCCCGAGAGGCCTGATGTGGGTGAGCCCGGAGCCCCCCAGTGTGAGGAACGCAGCCCTCTGTGATGTCTGTTTCGCTCTCCAGTGGCATTACTCTTTCCCAGGGTTGCCCAGGTTTCTGAGGATCAAGTCAATTTCTTCTCTTTGCTTCCATAATCATCTACTTCATTTCCATTTCTAGGAATCTAATCAGCCCACCAATTTATAAGTTGTATTTTGAATGTTGTATAAAGTATTTGTCCACAAAATTTAGGAATTGGTTGGTAAGTGGAACAAAAAAACTTAAATTCTTTTTGCTTTGCTGCTGGAAGTTTTCTGTCTCTCAGAGGGGGAACCTGGACAGCAGAGAAACAGGCCTTGCAGAGGGAATGCTGCTGAAAAAGTCGTTTTCCCTGCTAGGCCCTGCTTCCTCATCAATGACTAAATAGTCGGCACCATCCAGACAGTAGCTACTGGCCCCTGCAGCCATTAAGTACTAGGAGCATGGCCAGTCCAAAGTGAAATGTACAGAATACACACCAGATTTTGAAGACTTGGTACAAAGTATGAAAAAAATAATGTAAATATCTCATTAAGACTCTTTAGATTTGTTCCATGCTGAAACGGTAATATTTTCAATAAGTGGGTTAAACAAAATATATTACTAAATTAATTTCACTTATTTCCTCTTCCTTTTTTTGTGTAGTTACTAGAAAATGTTATGTTGCATGTATGGTTCACATTATATTTCTCTTGGCCAGTGCGGATCTAGAATTGCACTGTCCAATATGACAGCCATAAGTCATATGTGGCTATTTAAAGAATTTACATTTAAGTTAAATTAAAAATTCAGTGCACCAGTCCTACCAGCCATATTTCAAGCTCCTAATAGCCACACATGCCTGGTGGCTACTGTATTTGATGGTGTAGACACAGAACATTCCCATCTTTGTGGAATGTTCTATTGCACAGATCTGACCTAGTAGTATCTATACTGCTCTAAAGTATTTTTAACAGTCCATCCTGAGCTCATCTGTGAGTTCGTGTTAGAAATTCTACTCTCTGGCCCAGCCCTAAACTCAAGTACTTTCTGTTCTGCTCAAATCCTAGGTGACATCCGTGTCATGGTTCTGAAGGGCCCTTTGTGGAGAGCACAAATACAAACAAGCCACTACCCTTGTCCCTGCTCAGGCTCATCACCTGGTCCCTCCTTTCTTAATCCAAGACCGCTGTATTAGCTTTCTATAGCTGCTGTAACAAATCACCATAAACGTAGCCATTGACAACACCATCAATTGATTCTGTTATAGTCTGGATATCAGAAAGCTAGCACCACAGTATCATAGAATTGTGTTTCTTCTGGAGGCCCAGGGAGAGCTGGCTTTCTTGCCTTTTTCAGTTTCTAGAAGCTGCTGCGTTCCTCGGCCTGTGGTGGCATCACTCTACTCTCTGCTTCCATCTCCACCTGGCCTTCTCCTTCTGATCTCCTACCTCCCTCTTACAAGGACCTCTGTGATTACATTGGGCCCCCCTGGGCCACACAGGATAATCTCCCCATCTCAAAATCCTTAATTTAGTCACAACTGCAGAGTTCCTGTTGCCATATAAGGTAACATATTCACAGTTTCCGGGGATTATAACTTGGACCTCTTTTGGGGAGCCATTACTAGCCTGCACAACCCCCAACTGGAAACCCAGCATGCCTTGCTGAACTCTTGTGTGCCATGTGGAAAGGCCCAAAACTGTGTATAATATGGGAAAAACTCAAACTCCATAGGTTTCCAATCAAAATGCTTTCATAGAAGTCCAACAACTCTGAGAACTTCACAGAAAATGCACTTGCTCACAAATCTGAGGCAAGAGATGAGTCTTTCTGTTAGGAGATTGTATCATTGCTCCCAAGGGCTTGCCTTATTGAGCCATTACTGTCACTTTTCCCCCATAAAACCGCCACCTGCATGCCCTCTAATCAGAGGAGAAATAATTTGGCTAGGAGTCAATGACAGCCCATGTGTTGTGCCCATTCTTGGCAGAGAAAGATGGTAAGATGGCAAGGAGTCCTTCATCATGTTTGTCATGGAGAGAAAACCAGCTTCTATTAGGAATAAAAAGGGCAGGGAGAGGCCGGGTGCAGTGGCTCACACCTGTAATCCCAGCGCTTTGGGAGGCCGAGGGGCACAGAATGCTTGAGCTCAAGAATTCCAGACCAGCCTGGGCAACATAGAGAAACCCCATCTCTGGAAAAAAAAAAGTTAAAAAAAAAAAAAATGGGCAGGAGGGGGCAGGGATAGCCAGGTGCAGTGGCTATGCCTCTAATCCCAGAAGCTACAGAGGCTGAGGCAGGGAGGATTGCTTGAAGCTGGGAGTTTGAGACCAGCCTGGGCAACATAGGAAGACCCCCATCTCCAAAAAAAATTTAAAAATTAGCTGGGCATGGTGGTGTAGTCCCAGCTACTTGGGAGGCTGAGGCAGGAGGATCACTTGAGCCCAGGAATTTAAGGCTGTGGTGAGCTATGATCACACCATTGCACTCCAGCCATGGGCAACAGAGTGAGATTTCTCTCTAAAAACAAAAAAAAGAAAGAGAAAAAAAAAAAGAAAAGGATGGTAGAGATGAGTACATCCCTGAATCACTGCAGAGGCCTAAGGAGAGGACCATGAGTGAAGAAACCCAGGAAAAATTCTAATTTTATAAATGATTCATTACAAGTACACAGTGAATGTTTTCAAGTTGTAAATAACATTAAATTTCTCTAGGCAGTGAAAGGCCATAAAATAAAATCTCACATGCCTTGTCAAATGGACAGGGAAAGATATCAAAGTAGTTAGCTGGAAGCAAAACTAAGATAACTCATGTAGAGAAAAAGTCATCCAAACTCACATTATACAGTTATGAGTTCTAAAGTACAGTTGTGACTCCAAAAACACCACAGCAACTATTCCCAGAACATGCTGACCCTTCACACAGCCAATGGGGTGAGACCAAATGCTGGACATCCCCAAGAAACATTCAGAAATAAAGTTGAGCAAGTTCTAATTGTGGAGCAACAGAAATAATCATCCAACAAAAGGCCATTTGACTTGCCAAAGAGTCCCAAAGTTTTCAAATCCACTTTATTAGAGTTAACTTGATTTATTATAGGTTATTCCACTTATGCACTATTGGACACTTGTGCACTATTCAGGGACAGTAACTCTCCATCCAACTGAATGAAGAAAACAAAGACAGAGTTCACTGTGCCCCCCTCCTGCTTCCTCCAGTCCCTCTTTTCTAAAACTCACAGGTTTCCTCGCATACCCTGTTCCTCCCCTTGGAGTACAGCTGTGATCTTCACCTCCTGTCCCTGTCACTCAGCTCCTGTCTTCTCCCAGAGTGTGAGACTCAGAGAATTCAAAGAGATAATCCAGGGCATGAAAATTCTCCTTCCTGGTCTTTGGAATAAAAGTCAAGGAACAGGTTCCAGGGCATTCGGGTACCATTTCTGAACTAGGTGGTTCCATCACAAGAAACAGGTGCAAACGTATCAGCAGCCAGATGGCTAGGGCCACCACTAGCTCATCCGTGGCCTTGGTATACATTAGAAAAAGGGGCACCTTCTGCCAGGAAGTGTTTCTAGTTTGGGGTACCCCCAAGTAAAGCCAGGTTCAAGGACTTGGGGGTGGGTTGTACACTGGGCCGTGATGCCAGGAAGCAAGGGTGATGGGGAAAGCCAGTAAGACATGCATCAGGGAGCTGATTACCAGCACAGGGAGCTAGGGCTCCATCCCTCAGCAACCCCTGGGGAACTGCAGCGTGTGCCTCAGAATTGTCCTTCTCAGGGTCAGGAGGCTTCAGGAGTTCACATCCCTGCACTTCCCAGTTGCCCTTCATGGGCTTCTCTGAAGCAGGAAAGCATGCAGAGGGGCAGCCCCTTGACATGGAGTAACGTCAGAGGCCCTGCTGATGCCCACTCCAGCAGCCGGGATTCCACCAGGGGCTGAAAGGATGTGGCCCAGACCACTAAAAGCATATGCTGGTGGGATTCAGCCCAGTCCTGGGCTACAGGCCCTGACCCAATAGGGCACAGCTGGATTTCTGATCCCATTTAACCCTGAGCCAGGCACATTCTGTGCAACTGTATGGGGAGGACCAGCAGAACCCCCTCTGAAACAGAGCAGCCAAGCCTGCAGCACTGAGAGTCCCAGGAGGACCTCTCCAGGAGAGACACAAAGGACTCAGAGGCTCAGAGGATAAGAGTTGCATGGCCCGGGAGCTTGAGGAGCTGCCAAATTAGGACACACTGAAAAATAATACTAAAAAGTTACAATTAGGCCTGGCTTAGCCTGGAGCTTACCTACCCACACTGCCTGGAATCCATGGAAACCTGAAGAAACCTCCAGCCTTTAAGGCCCACTGGGACCTAGCTTCAGTGACATTCGCCCTGAAGGCAGTGGACACTCTTATCAGTCCCTACCCCAAGGCAAGTTTGTTATTACCTTAAATGAGAGCCCTAACCTACCAGCTCCAAGTCTTAGGGGAACAGTAAGGACTACATCCTCAAGGGTCAGAAACTGAAGAAAGCAAAGCTTCAGATCAGAGGGGATGGGATGAGAAGCAGTGCCTGGGCCTTCCCCATCTTTCAGATCTGGTTCTCTTGGGAAATACCCAGAGGCAAGGAGAGGAATAAAGACTGTATCCAGAGGTCACTAGAATAAAGCCATGCACTCCCTCCCTCCTCCTCCGGAGATGATGCTCTTGGTTGGTCTGGAACATCCTTCCCACCTTCCTCTTCGTCCTCTGGCCCCTCACCTTGTTCCTCCACGCACCAGATGCTATCACAGACTCTGAGCTTCCTCCCACTTTGCTCTTGGCCTCACCTGGAGGGGAGAGTGAGGGCTGCATCCTCCCAGGTTGACACTGCCTCCCTGCTTGCAGGTATCCCTTCCAGATACTGATTTCATCTCCTTTGGATATATATATATATATATACCCAGAAGTGGGATTGCTGAATCATATGGAAGTTCTATTTTTAATTTTTTGAGGAATCTCCACACTGTTTTCCACATTGTCTGTACTAACTTACATTCCCACCGACAGTGGGAATTTCTCACAGACTTAGTCACAGTAGCCAAGATGTAAAAACAACAGCGACAGATGAATAGATAAAGAAAATGTGGTCTATACACACAATGGAATATGATTCAGCCTTAAAAAAGAAATTCTGCCATTTGCAACAATGTGGACAAACTTGGAGGACATTATGCTCAATGAAATAAGGCAGACAAATATTGCATGATCTCACTTACATGTGGAATCCAAAACAAGTCAAACTCATAGTAAGAGTAGATGAGTGGTTGGCAGGGTCTAAGGAGCATGGGAAAAGAAGAGGTGGTGGTCGAAGGGTGCAAACTTGCAGTTAGAGGATGAGTAAGTTCTGGAGACCTAACGTACAGCACAGGGACTACTGCTGATCACAATGTATTGTGCATCGCTAGCAGAGTAGCTCTCAACTGTTCTCACTACACACAAACACACACGCACACACATAAGCATGCATACACACAAAAACGCACATACATTCACACACAAATGCATGCATGCACACAAACACACACATGCAGCCACACACACATGCACACAAACACACACACACGAAAGGTGACTATGTGAGGATATGTTAACCACGTTATACAACTTAAATATATACAATTTTTATTTGTCAATCATTTCTCAATATAACTGGGGCAAAAAAGAACACTGCCTCCCCTCTACCCTGCCCTGCTGGGCCCAGCAGGTGGGAAAGGGACTCAAAATGCTTGGTAAATGAATGAATGATTTTTTAAACAAAAATATTTGTTCTGGATATGCCAATTGGCCTAGTCATCATAATTATAACTTGAGTATTTTTATACTGTTGAGCGCCCTAAAAATGCTTAAGCATTAATGACATTTTATAATAAATTTGGGAAATTAGCAGGAATTCCAGCAAGATCCTAGCAAGGGCTAGGAAATGGGGAGAGGGTCGCCTAAAAGAGTTCATGCAGTCAGCAGGCTGCATCTGCACTGGTTATTGAGAACAAAAAGAGGCAGACAAAGACACAGGACCAGCCGGGTGCAGTGGCTCGGGCTTGTAATCCTAGCACCTTGGGAGGCCAAGGTGGGTGAATTGCTTGAGCTCAGGAGTTGGAGACCAGCCTGGACAACATGGCAAAACCCCATCTCTACAAAAAACTAGGCGTGTGGTGGCATGCACCTGTCGTCGCAGCTGCTCAGGAGGCTGAGGTGGGAGGATAGGAGGATCATCTGAACCTGGAAGATGGAGGTTGCAATGAACCAAGATTGCACAACCTGGGTGACAGAGCTAGACACTGTTTCAAAAAAAAAAAGAAAGACACAGGCCCTCATATCAAGTTGATGTCACCCAAAACCCTTGGGACCTTTTATTTCCACAATTTAAAGACCAATTTTCTCTTCAAAAAGACACTCAATGACAATCACCCAAAGATCTGGGTCAAAAAAAAAAAAGCTGATATTCAGAAATGACTTCAAGTGTTCAGAACCAGGGAGGTGAATTTCTTTAATCCACTGCACATTAAAAACTGATAGAGATTGCATATGAAAGGAACGGAAGAAATGGGTGCAAATATACTGGGGCTCTTTTTATAGTCCTGGAGTGTGAGAATGTTAATTAAAGGAATCTCAGAATTGGAGAGGATCTTAGAAAGGATGGAGTGAAAATTTAATTTTAGGTGTTGTTTTATCAGGTTAAAAAAAAAGACAATTTCATGAGTTACTTGCAGTTACCTCAAGAACTTTATGAGCCCCCATAAAAGCTCCAGTTGAAACTGTAAATTGTAAGAGACCAATTTAATGAAAACCTCTCAGCCCAGTGAAGGACCTCTTAGTGGTGAAGAACACAAATGAGCAAACCTGCGGGCATTAAATGAGCATAACAAAATGTTAGGTATCATTAGAGCGTTGTTCTTCAAAGAGTCATACTCATCCATTTTTTAAAACAAAAGTTTACAAACAGGCACAGACAGAACTTAAAAGTTACATACACTGGCTCAAGCAAGAAGCTCCAAAACCTAGTCTCACTGCATATTTCAGCATCCACCAAGTGAATGTCCATTCTGTTACTCTTTTTCACACCTGGGTAAATAATAATATAGTTAATAACTAATTGCCATTTCTACCCTTCCTGGGGACCACGTTCTGCTCAGCGGCTTTACATACAAGTTCTCCAGTCCTCTCAATGCTGTATGGGGAGGCATTAGTATTTCTATTTTGCAAGCACAAAAGCTGAGTTGCAGGATAGCTGAGCAAATTGCCCAACATTACTTAGCTAGTGAGTCAGAGAGCTGGGTCTCCAACCCACGTCTGTCTGCTTCCTAGGTCAAGTCATTTGCACTGTGCCACCATACAGCAATTTGTAGAAGCATAAAGCAGGTATAAAACATGCCCAAGGGAACCCAGCCAGATCAGACAGGGATGGCGCACCAGTCCTTGTTCTTGGACTCTGCTCCTGAGCCACGCAGTGTCCAAACCCTGACAGCCAGCAGGAGTGCTCTTGGCTTGTTCATGCCCGTAGCAGCCACATCCTGAGTTGCAAGCAGAAGACACCCAATCCAGCCAACAAAAGCAAAGGGAATTTCTTCAAAGGACATTTAGGAGTCACAGTATTGGCAAGAAAGCTGGAACACCAGGCAGAAAGTGGGCAGCTCTAGAGACTGATGAGTTCTGCTTCTCTCGCCAGAACAGATTGGGAAGGGGTCTCTTTGTCTCTCTGCTCTGATTTTCTTGGCTTGGGTCAGAGAGTATCTACTGGGAAAAAGATAACTACCAAAAAAGAAATCATGTTCCCGTAGCTGAACCACTGCAGTACATATCTGTTAGGGGCACAATTAGCATAGATTGCAATGCAAGGGGTGCGTCCTCAGGCTGGGCAAAGCACCAGCATGACAAATGAACCCCGGGCAGGCTGTCCCTCTGAACCCTCTGTATGTAACCACATATTAGTTACAGTGCCTATTATGTACTGCTCAGACAGGTTAAGTAACTTGCCCAATTAATAGAAAAAAGAGCTCAGATTCAAGCCCAGATAGTCTGACCCCTGGACATGTGCTCTTAGCCACGATGCTTAGAATACACAAAGTTTGCAGTGCTGGAGAATCACAGGGGAGGCAGTAATCACTGAGGGGCTGGGCAAGGCATCATCTTTCTTGCTGACTTCAACACTGATGTGGATGGCCCACCAAGCACCACGATGTCTCAGTTTTTTCACCCCCTTACTTCCAACAACCATTTCCATCTTTACACCTCAACCACCATCCCTCATGTCAACCCTGGATATCTTATAGCCTGTTAAAATGCACCATTTCTGAAATCTAAATGTCAAGCCCTCTGCCATGTGGCTTCCTTATATCCTGCCAGCTCACCAATTCTAGCACCTTGACTGCAATAATAGAAACTCCATTCTACTCACTTCCCCACTGTTACTATCAACAACTCTCTCCTGCCTTCACTTTCTTCCTTACCCTCCTTAGATTCTATGGTCTATTATTATAATCTTTTCCTTGCATCTAACCCAACAGCCTTGACTTTCTCTTCTTTTCATTCTTGTCCAGTGAGACTCCAATCCAACCATTGACCTTCAGTCATCGGAGCTACTGGATGTCTCTAAGAAAATATACATCTGGGCTGACTGGAGTATCTTTAAATTTATGGCCACAAACCTCAAACAAAGCACTCAACACTGCCTAGAAATCCTACTATATTTCTCAAGTAAATTTCTTCCCCACTGTCCATGAATATTGTATTCCTCCTTTTGCTACTCAACACAACACAGGCCCTCGCCATCTAGTGCCCCCTACCTGTCTGTGACCTTCACTGCAAAAATGAAAATAATCAGACAGGAGCCCCACTATTGGTTTACTGGCCCATCTACAAACATATCTACACCCGAACTCATTCTTCCCTGTTTTCTCTCCTGCAGTTGTGGGAGTTATATTCATGCTTCTCTCAAATGCAGGAGGGAGTGTTAATAGCCTTCCTTTCCACGTTCTTAAACCCTCGTGTCTTCAGTTATTCCCTGTTCTGCCTCTTCAGTCTCTCTTTCTACAAGATTATTCCCTTGGAACAACAAATATGGCACAGTATTTCCCATCTTGAACAAAGAAACAAGCCATTCTTAATACCACACTCTCCTTCAGTTATCTTTTTTTCTTTTGCTCCCTTTTATAACAAAACTCTTACTTCCTCACCTCCTTATCTCTCTTCAGTCCACTCCATTCAGGCATCTGTACTCATCTCTCCAGTGTTCTTGTCAAGGTCACCAAATGACCTTCATGTTGCCAAATCCACTGCACAGTTCTGTTCTCATCTTACTCAAACTCTCAGCAGCAGCATTCAGCATGGCTGGCAATACCCTCCTGTTTGAAAAACATTCAACTCCTGGCTTCCTTGATCCCTCACTCTCTGACTACCATCCACTCCACTGACCATTTCTTCTTAGTCTCCTTGGTTGGCTTCTCCTCAACCCAACCTCTGAATGTTGGAGGGCCTCAGGAGGTCCTGTCCTCTCCTCTGTTGATTAATTCTATCTCCTTGGGGTGAGGGAGGCATCTCATCCTGTCCCGTGGTTTAATCACCACATGTTAATAACTCTGATATTCATAGCTCCATTCTTGCCTTTTCCCTAAAATTCCAGACTTGTATAGCCAACTGCTTCCAAGGATTCTTATTAACCATCTCCCAGAAATAGAGCTCTTCAATCATCACACATACACACACACACACACACACACACACACACACACACACACACACACACACTCTTCCTCACCAGGCTTCCCTAATCTCAATAAATGGTACCCCCATCTATCCAGATGCTGAAACCAAAACCTTCCTGGCCCGCACTCTCTATACCCATTCATCAGTGGGTGCTATCACCCAACACAGCTGTGATCTTGTTCGTATTCTCTACCTCCACCACCACCACCCTTCACCAATCTATCATTTACCTTGGCCACAGAAGAGCCTTCAGGCTTCGCCTCTCCTCTGCATTGTCTACACAGCAGAATGTCTCTGCAAAACATAAATTAGCTATTTTGACATGACTTGTAACACATTTCCACTGCCTCTGGAATGAAATATGAACTCCCTACCATTTCCTGCAGGTCCTGAAATATCTGTCACCCCTCAATCTTTCCAAGCTCTTCTCAACACAGTTCCTCTTGTTCACTGTGCTTCAGCAGACTCATCTCCCTCTATCCTCCCAATTTCCTAAACCCTTTTCCACATCAAGGCCTCTGTCCTTATTTTGTTATTCTGAGATGATCTTCCCCCAGCTCTTTAAATGCTTGGCCCATTCTGCTCCTTCGGGACTTGGCTCAAATATTACCTCCTTACAGACGCCTCCATGACCTGCCACCCTGTGGAACATGGTGCCTCCCAGTTCCTGGCATTAGCAAGTATTCATGGAGTGCTTCCCAGCCATTGTTATTAGTGCTTTTTATTGATTACTTCTTTTAATTCCCCACCATCCTAGGAAGTAGGTACTGTTATTGTCATTATCTTACCCATCTTGAAAAAAAAAAAAACCAAGGAAACTGAGCCCAAAGAGATAACAACTGTCCACAGTCAACTAATCTTGGGACTTAACCCTGTGCAACCTGGATCCAGCCTGGCCCCTTCCCCACCACACCCTCCTGCCTCTCTCATATTACTTGGTGTCTCTTTCCAGCACTTGTTACAATCTGGATATCATCTTGTTTAGTTATTTCTGTATCATCATTGTCCTCAGGAGAATATGCATTAGTTCATTTTCATACTACTATGAAGAAACACCCAAGACTGGGTAATTTATAAAGAAAAAGAGGTTTAACAGACTCACAGTTCCAGAGGGCTGGGGAGGCCTCACAATCATGGTAGAAGGCAAAGGAGGAGCAAAGGCACATCTTACATGGCGGCAGGCAAAAGGGCGTGTGCAGGGGAACTGCCCTTTATAATACCATCAGATGTCATGAGACTTATTCACTATTACGAGAACAGCACAGGTAAATCCACCCCCATGATTCAGTTACCTCCCACTGGGTCACTCCCATGACGTGCAGGAATTATGGAAACTACAATTCAAGATGAGATTTGAGTGGGGACATAGCCAAACCATAACAGAATATAAGCAATGTGTGGACACAGACTTCTTTTTTTCATCCCAGGATCCCCAGGGCCTGCCACATGGAAGGTGCCCGTCCAATATTTGTGGCATGAATGAATAAGTGAATGAATGGTAGGTGTAGATCAGGGAATGAAAACATTTCTAGCAATAGTTGCTCTTATTTTGGTGCCAACAATTGTCACACATCTGTGTGACCACAGATCACATGAATGAATCTTTTTTTTTAAATGACTGAATAACATCATCTATGCTTTATATATTTTTTCAGAGCAGATTTACTATGCTGGGCCTGTCAATAATCCTGAATTTACTATTCCTCAGGTAAGATATTACTTAATTCCTGTATTAAATAGTTTGTTTCTTGAAGAAGAAGAAGGCTAGAAGAAGGAGGAGGGAAAGGAGGAGAAACCAAGAAAGAAGAGGAGGGGAAGGAAAGAATTAAACAGTTTAAAACTTGGCCGGGCACGGTGGCTCATGCCTGTAATCCCAGCACTTTGGGAGGCCGAGGCGGGCAGATCACGAGGTCAGGAGATCCAGACCATCCTGGCCAACATGGTGAAACCCCATCTCTACTAAAAATACAAAAAATTAGCCGGGCGTGGTGGTGGGTGCCTGTAGTCCCAGCTATTCAGGAGACTGAGGCAGGAGAATGGCGTGAACCTGGGAGGTGGAACTTGCAGTGAGCCCGAGCCTGCAGTAAGCCCAGATCGCGCCACTGCACTCCAGCCTGGGCGACAGAGCGAGACTCCCTCTCAAAAAAAAAAAAAAAAAAAAAAAAACTTATCCATAGGCCATCCCTGCAAAAACCCTTTCTTAATAAAACTGCTACTTCACAGTGGGCACTTGAAATTTCTTGACACACTGGCTTTGTCATTTTGGCATTTAATATTTTACATGTCAGTGAACCTTACGGAATCCTCGGAGTACAAACCTCCCACTGAGAGGGATGCCGGCGTCTTGTCCAGCAGGATTATGGCATTTGTGGGGTTCCATATGGCAGTGCTGCTGGGCTGTGTGGGCGGCACCATGCATGCGCTGGGACCGTGCTCGGGAGGCTGGCGGTTCAGAGAAAGGAAGATGCACAAGCCATGAAGGCGTGAAGGTCCTCCAGTTACTGTCCCTTCACTGTTACTCCTGAGCTGCCATTAAGTCAATAAAATGCCCACATCCTTAGCATTTGCTGCCAAAACTCACAGCTAAGAGTAGAGTTTTCCACTAATTCCTTTCTGTTCAAGATAATGTGACATTATTAAATGGCTCAATTTACATCACTCTGCTATAAGCAATAAATGTTCAATATGCTACCTCTCAGATAATTTTTTTTTTTTTGAGACAGTCTTGTTCTGTCTCCCAGGCTGGAGTGCAGAGGCATGATCTCAGCTCACTGCAACCTCCGCCTCCCGTGTTCAAGCTATTCTTCTGCCTCAGCCTCCCGAGTAGCTGGGACTACAGACACGTGCCATCACACCCAGCTAATGTTTGGATTTTTAGTAGAAACGGGGTTTCACCATATTGGCCAGGTTGGTCTCGAACTCCTGACCTCGTGATCCACCCACCTCGGCCTCCCAAAGTGCTGGGATTACAGGCCCCTCAGAGAATCTTATGGTGCAATATGAAAAGGATCACAGAAATGTGATTTTTTACAATGCATGCTGATGTGTTCAGTACATGTGAGATTTGGTTATGAGTATGTAATACATAGTGATCAAGTCAGCGTATTTAGGATGTCTATCACTGAATACATTTCTGTTAACTATAGTCACCCTACTCTGCTATCAAACACTGAATTTATGTCTTCTATTAACTATGTGTTTGTACCCTTCAACCCACTTCTCTTTATCCTCTCCCTCTCCTCCCCTCCCTCTCCACTCTGGTATCTATCTTTCCACTCTCTACCTCCATGTGATCATGTTTTTTAGCTCCCACAGATAATTGAGAATAAACAATATTTGTATTTGTGCCTGGCTTATTTCACTTAAGATAATGACCCCCAATTCCATCCATGTTGCCACAAATGACAAGATTTTATTCTTTTTTATGGCCATGTAGTATTCCATTGTGTATATACACCACATCTTCTTTATCCATTCATCCATACGTGGACACTTAGGTTGATTCCATGTCTTCGCTGTAGTCAATAGTGCTGCAATAGGCATGGGGGTGCAGTTACAAAAATGTAACCACTTTAAATAGTTTTGTTTATAACCTCATCCTTTCAGTTCTCCAAAACCTGTATTTGGCTGAAGAAAAAGGTCTCTTTCTCCATAAAGAATCTGTAACTTAGTTTCACCTCTGGGTTTGTTTCCTTTCTTTCCCAGCCTCTGCGTTTCTATGTCAGAGTGCCATCTTGCTACCATCTCAGATTTCCACTAGCACTGCTCTTGCAGCTGGGAAGTCTCCAGCCCTCTCCCTCTGGAAATCTCTAGAGTTTCCTCCTCAGGCCTTTCAGTAAAATATAAAAGTTTTGCAAGGAAGAAAAACTACACCTGTCTTCACTTCTAGTATGAGGGGCCTAAACTCTCCCAGAGAGTTCCATTTTTCTTTAAATCTTTGCTATTTGAATTGTTTTTCTTTCCCCTCCTCCCACTAGAGGCTGACTTAAAATTTACTAACAATTGACTTTCACTTTTGCATTGTTGGCTTATTTTTAAACCAGTTACCCAGCCACTGTTATAAGATAGAGGGGAAAATAGCTTCTTAAAGTCAGAAAAACCCTTTGAAAGAAAGTTGAGAGACCAGGCACAGTGCCTCATGCCTGTAACCCCAGCACTTTCGGAGGCCGAGGCAGACAGATCACTTGAGGTTGGGAGTTCAAGACCAGCCTGCCTAACATGGTGAAACCCCATCTCTACTAAAAATACAAAAATTAACCAGTCATGATGGCGCACGCCTGTAATCCCAGCCACTCGGGAGGCTGAGGCATGAGAATCGCTTGAACCCAAGAGGCAGAAGTTGCAGTGAGCCGAGATCACACCACTGCACTCCAGCCTGTGCAACAGAGGAAGACTCCATCTCAAAAAAAAAAAAAAGAAAAAGAAAAAAGGTTGACCAGATACGTAAAAAGCTTTATTTTAATCACCTACAGTGAGTGAAGGAAGTGCAGAACCTAAGTTCTTCAACCGCTGATGGTACTCAAGCAGATATTGCCCAGTGTGAGGGCATTGCATGTACAGCAGAGAGAGCTGGAGGCCTTAATCCCAAAATGGGCTCCCCACACCGGCTGCAGGTCAGCCGTGGCCAGCCCGCAATGCACAGAGGCTTTGCTTTCTTAATGTGGAACAGACACAGTTCAAAGACTTTTGGTTGTAAAAGACGTACCCCATATCCCCTCCTCTAGCTAAATCCTCCAGAGATGGGCTCTGGGCTAATGGCAGTTCCCATGTGGCCAAAAACGCTCCCACTCAGCGCTCAGTCTCCAGGGTCTTGGTACTGTTTTCCTTGGAACTCATCCAACCCCTTGGCCCGGATTGAAGTCCTACCTGCTGTCCTCTGTCTATGCCTCCTGTTTTCTGAATGAGAATTTAGGGGATCCTTTGGGCTCCCGAAGCACGTGGACAACAACTCGTACGCACAGCCTGACCCATGTATTGCCAAAGGCGCACCTACAAATTCCTATCTTACAAACTCTGTGCCCTCCTCAACAGCAGAAACGCTGCACTCAGTCCTTCCCTACCCTGGCCTCCTGGCCTCCCAGCACACACCTCCACCTGCCTCCAGCCTGGCACGCTTGCCTAAATACTCTTATCTCTTATACCAGAGTCTGTGATATCTATAATTCATCATCTAGAACCCCTTCCTTCAAATACAACAGCTCCTCTTAGACTCATAATGTAGTAATGAAAAATTCATGTGGTGTTCAATACATTTGTAGGTGTGTACCTAAATGCATATAGAGATTTTGAAGAAAAGTACATGAGGAGGAGGAGAAGGATGAAACACAATGAGATATAAATTTGAGCCGGTCTTTACTTATAATTAATTCTCTAACATTTGGACTGCTTTGGTTATATTCCGAACACTGTTTCTAAAATTACAGCTGCTCAATATTTGAAGAGTATGACTCATGGGAGCGTCTAGAATCATGGAATCACACCCAAGGCAGCATCCAGAGCACAGCCTGGTTCTCTTGAATGCAATTTCAGTGTTGGGGACTCCACTCTCTTTGGAAGCTCTGCTCATTGCTAGAAAGTTGCTCCCTTCTAACAAAAGCCACCTGTCATGCAGCTTCTCTCCGGTGGTCTCACCTACTCCTTCCCTCTTGCTTTATACAGATTAAACTCTTTCCTCCTTTGGGTGACAGGCAATTCAAAGATGTGTCAGCAGTCTCCTGGCCGCCTCTGCCACAATCCCTCTGCTCTGCTTGTGACCTTCCCACCACCCCAGAGCATTTTCCTCTCCAGATTCGTGTCTACAAACATATCACCTCTCTGTGGCTGCTGGGGTGCAGGGCTGGGGCGCTGGCAGCAAACAAAACCGGAATGGCTCTTCTACAGTCCTCATAGGACTTGGCTGCCAGGCGGCTTCTGTCAAGCTGACTGCAAAGGAAGGGAGACCTCCTCACAGCATTGCTGCCAGCAAGGACCCCCAAAGGCAGCCATTCTTTCTGTGAAGGGGCATTTTGGTTTTGTGCTGGTGAACTGTGCTCCCCGGGGTCATCTCTTAGCATACAAACCTTTCTCCCTCCAGTTGCTCAGGCCAGGAATCTTGCAGTCACCTTTAACCCATCTCTTTCTCTCCCACCCACTTGTGTTTCCTCAGCGGGTCCTATCGGCTGTTCTTTCAAAATCTCTCTGGCACCCAAAGCCTTCCCCCACCTCCACCTCTACTCCAAGTCATCTTCATCTCTCACCTGGATTCCTGCAATCGCCTCCCACCTGGGCTTTTCAGCGAGGCAGGCAGAGGGATCTTACTGACACAGCAGCCAGGGCAGGCCACCCTCTCCTGACCCCAGTTCCTTTCAGAGTGGAAGCTGATGTCCCCACCACAGCCTTTGAGGCCCTAAGAGTCTGGCCTCCTGTGTCGCCCTGACCTCACCCCCACATCTACCCCTCTCCCTTCAGCCCCACTGGCCTCCTTCTGCCCCTCTAAGGTGGGGGCCCCAGCCCATAGCAGCACTGCACCTTCTTGCATCTGCTTCAGGTCTTTGTCTGAAGGTCGTCATCTCAGCAGGGCCTCCCTTCACCACCCTGCTCAAAATTGCAGACCAGCACTCGCCTTGACCAACCCAGTGCTTCCGTCCACTCCCTTCCTGCATGAGTTTTCCCCATGACATGAGCACCTGACACACCATACACAGTCACATATCAGAAGGGTGGTCTGTCTCCCCCACAGATGCTGTAAGCTCCGCAGGGCAGGGGTTGGCTTGTCTTGTTCTACGTTATCCGCAACGTCCAGAACAGCACCCAGCACATAGAAGGTTCTCTGTAAATATTTGTTAAATGGTTAATTGTACTGTGGGTCACACATCTAATACTTGACCTGTGCCCCTGGCAGGGAGAATACCAGGTTTTGCTGGAACTGTATACTGAAAAACGGTCCATCGTGGCCTGCGCCAATGCTACTATCACGTGCTCCTGACCGTGGCCTTAGCAAAAATCACAGCCAGCTTCATCTCGTGGGACCTCCAAGCTCCTCTGACTGAACCTACTGCGGGAGGAGAAGCAGCCGATGACAGAGAGAGGCTCTACAAAGAAGACCCCCAAAGAGTGCAGCTGCTCATTTTAGCCCCACGACCAGATATCCCCAGACTCCGCAGATGTAATCAAGTCCCCGAATGTATCTGTTTCTAAGGAGCCTCTTGGCAGTCCTTAAGCAGTCTTGAGGGTCCGTCCTTTTTCTCTAATTGGTCGCCTCCCACCAGACTCACCTGCTTTTCAGCTTTTTAGGAGTGCTTCCTCGCAGTTACCAAGAATAAAGAAAGCTGGCCACCATCGTTCATTGTGGTTTTGTTCAAAGAATCATACTACAATGCTGTAGTTAAAAAGTCATTTCCTCCAGATACAGTGCCGGATGCTGGTGCAGCATAAGCAGTTCCAAGAAATTCAGGAGGGTGACAGCCTGGTTAAAATTAGAGCGCTGGGAAAATGTGCCATTGCTTCTCCTGGGCAGGCCCACCCTTGTACCATGAGGGCCGAGAAGCTGATGCAACCTCATGAAGAGGGACATCATACTCTTGCTTATCCAAACATTCATTTCACCTTCATCCCTCAAAGCATGATTATACTTGACCTCAGCACATACTGGCGTTCATTACCGCATTCATTAATTAATGCAAGGAATGACTCCCGAACACTTAACGTGTATCAGGCACTGTGTTCTTAAGTTGTCTTCTACGATGCTCTCCAGAGATGAGCATGTTGCCCATCCTACTTCCAGAGCCATTTATGCAGCCCTGTCTTCTCTCTCGGGATGCACCGATCGCATGGTGGGCTGCATAGTCCCTTCACCATCTGATGCCCCTGTCCTTCCAGTGTCCCTGCTGGCTCTCTTGCTCCTGCTAAGGGGCTGGAGTAAGGTGGGTGAGTTGACGCTATCATTTATAAAAATGCCACTATATCAGAGATTAAAAGAGAAAAAATCCCATCGTTTAAAAAATGGTAGTTGCTATTAATCACTATTTATACATCATTAAACCACCTAGAATAGCAGGTCATGAATGCCTGGTGAATTTTAAAACCAGCATCTGAGGTTTTCTGGGTTATGAGGAGGCGAAATTACAGCAGCGTCCTCGCCTAGGTCCATAATGCTTGAGAGAAAAGACGTGCATGGCCATACTAGGCTCAGGAGCAAACCTCTGCATGTACAGGGGGGTGACAGTGTTACGCACAAGAACAGCAAACGCTTCCTGCCCCTTGCCATTCCCTCTAGCTTGAGATATTCACCTCTCTCCCTTTTCAGTAACCATCACCACGAGTAGTAAAGGCCCTGGCTAGACTGTGTACGCACATGTTCTAACAGTACAAGACAGCTGTCACAGCCTTCCAAAGACACAGGTGGAACTCAGCCAGTCCCTTCCCAATCCCTTTGCCCTTCTCTTTAAATTGACTGTGTGGGTGTGTGTGCGTGAGAGAGAGAGGGAGGGAGAGAGAAAGTTTCAGATGCTATAGGTTTGTGTTAAACTGGAATTTCCATATATGGAGACTATCCTAGTCATAGCTGAATATACAAGTACACAGAAGTTTCACTAAGGACATGATTTGAGAGAGAAAAAAAAAATGTTTCTTTCTCCCAGAATATGTCTTTTCTTAGCGTCCTTTCATGGGCCTTAAATTTTACCATTAGTTTTATTCCAGCAAGTTGAAAACATTTTTCAATGTTCAGGAGTCTCCTCTTGGAATACGAACAGCCCTGCTAGGAGAAACGCTAGAGTCTGACATTATTTAACACTCTCGCAGGATGAAGTAACTAAGATGACTTTGAAAGGGCCAGCCCAGGAAGCAGGGGTGTCAGGGGAGGCGGGTGACCCCAAGCCCAGCCCTCTCGGGCTAGCCATTATGTGGTTACTGGGGTGGGGTGAAAGTGCCCAGACAATCTATCAAACTAAATTGACTTCTCTTGTAAAGAGAATTGCTACTGTTTCAAAAATCACTATCAACAACTCCAAAAATTTGTCCTCAATGAACTCTTCTGAAGAAAAAAAAAAAACAGTTTGGTTCAGGATGATCCAGTGCCATCACAATTAAGGAACCATTGTGAAAATCAGTCAGCTTCAGACTTTTGAGTGCCCACCAGCCCTTCTTTATATTTTGAGGGCAATTTCAATCATTATGTATAGAGTGTTTTAAAAAATATTTTTGAGGGACATTCCAGTGCCCAAGGGAAGCTTTGTCAGGCTAGAGTCTAGGCGGAATGCTGAAAAGCCCCTCAGGACAGTGTGATCGCATCTCTTAGAATGTTTTGGCTATGAGGAACAGAGAACTCAATTGAATCTGGCTTATGCATAGGGGACTAGGTTGCCTCCCATGAGTACTGAGTCTCAGGGTGGTTTAGGTGTCAGCCAGTGTTTGCTGCTGAGGTTCATTCATCATCGGCTCTTCACCTCCACTTCTCCACAGTTCTTCACACCTTGGGTCTCCTGGAATATTGCCTTTACCCTCAGACAGTCTGTCCCACAATAGCAAATCATTTCAGTAGCTGGAGACCTCACGTCCACACTGTCCATAGTACAGAAGGCAAAAGAGACCTTTATCCCAAAACCCTGTCACTCATTCTGATTAGAATGGCTTGGGTCACATGACCACTCCTTGTAACCACATCAGACCAATCTGGTTCAACTTTTATGTAATAAAGTTGTGAGTTGTTTTTCGGTTGCCATGGACCCCAGGTTGAAGGTTATGTAACCTGAGCATGCCCAGATGAACCAAGTGTGCGACCACAGGGGGACCTCAGTGCAAGACTGAGGAGTGGGAACTTAAGAAGGGAACACAGCATGTCAGGATCCAGGATCCAATCATATCAGGTTCCAGCATCACCCCATGGCGAGATCCAATCAGATCATGCCTCCCAGCATCACCTCATTGCAAGATCCAATCAGATCATGCCTCATGACCCCATGCTTATAAAACCTGACCTAAACTCCAACTTGCAGAGACAGGTTGGAGTGTTTCCTCCCGTCTCCTTGCTGGTAGACTTGCAGTAAACCTTTTCTTTTCTTAAAAGCCAGTGCAATGGTATTGGCCACTAAGCACATTAGGCAGTGAGCCCATTCCTTGCTCAGTAACATCCTGACCAATCACTTTGGCCCTGCCCTGATTGGCTTAGCCTATGTCACATGCCTCACCCCTAGAACTGGATCAGAGTTATTCCCACTGGAACCACACATATCCCTAAGTGGAAACTGGGGAAGTTGCCAAGGGGTAAAGGGACAGGAAGGGCATGTTTCAAACTAGGCCAAAGGACATGTCCAGATCATGTCTCGAATTAGGCCAGTTTTAAGTTCTAATTCTCTCCTAGCTGTTCACTGGGCAAGTGACTTTTATTGTCTAAGCCCCAGTTTCCTCATCTGTAGATGCTGACTATAATAATAGTACCTAGCTTATAGAGACACTGTGAGAATTAATGAGAGAATGCACGTAAAATGCTGAGAATAGGGCCTGGCATGTCACTCAATAAAAATGAGTCATTATTATGTTAAGGTGGGTGTTCCCTTGTGGTGCTAAAGCCTCCTTTCCTAATTTACCTCTCCCATCCTTCTATATGATCAGAGCAAACAATCCTAGAAGCCCGGCCCTCACCCATAAGCCCACATTCCCTTCTGGGTCCTGAGATGGTCCTTTGGCATCTTGATTTCTTCTAAGTGTAGCTAGTTTTATTAGACCTGGTATGGGGGCATGTTCCCCGGGCCATGAACTCTGAAAAGAATTTAAGGAAAACATTTGGATACACCTTTCTGGCCCCCAAACAGAAACAATATAACCAGGCCAAAAGGGCGTATGAAAGAAAATGTGGGCCAGGTGTAGTGGTTCAGTCCTGTAATCCCAGCACTTTGGGAGGCCGAGGCGGGCAGATCACCTGAGGTCAGGAGTTCGAGATCAGCCTGGCCAACATGGTAAAACCCTGTCTCTACTAAAAATACAAAAGTCAGCCTGGCGTGGTGGCATGTGCCTGTAATCCCAGCTATTCAGGGGGCTGAGGCAAGAGAATCACTTGAACCCGGGAGGCAGAGGTTGCAGTGAGCGGAGATCACGCCGTTGCACTCCAGCCTGGGTGACAGAGCAAGACGCCGTCTCAAAAAAAAAAAAAAAAGAAAATATGTATATTTTTTAATTAAACTTGTTTCTTGCACACAAAGACACACACCCAATGCCTGCATAACTAAATGTGACATCTGCAAATGTGACAATTACGTCTGCCTTCAGGAAAGATAACCCAAAATAGCTAGAAGGAGAACAGAAAGGGCCACATCCTAATTACAACCCAGACTCCTTAGCACGAGAACAGAAAGGGCCACATCCTGATTATAACACAGACTCGTTGGTATGGGGGAGTTTATTACCTCAACAGTTCAATTGCAGGTTTGAATTGGCTGTATTTTTCTCAATCAGCAAAACAAGTTAGTCTACCTAATTTACCAGTCATTTTGTCAGGCAACCAGGGGTCCTATAGGGCTTATAAAAGAGTTATTTTCATCTAGTTTGTAAATGTCTTCAGTTACTTAGTTTGGAACAGAAGCCTTCAGCTGCGTTCAAATGCTCTGGCCTGAAATATTCTCCCCTTGCGCCCAGCTTTCTTTTCACATGTGACACGAAACCACCTTCTTTCCTCCACTGGTTTGGTCTCCTCACTTCTGTGGAAAAGGGTATGTATCCGTGTTCCTTTAGCCAAAAACAATGATACCTTCTGCCAGCTGGTATTTTTCTGGATTTCCCTGAAACCCACCCAAGGGTGGAAAGGCAGAAAATAGCCCTGCCACCAAAGCCTTTATCATATCATTGTAACTTTCTTTCCTTTTCTTCACTCAGAAGTGGTAGAAGAAAATTCAAGAAAGAGCCAGAGAACATCATTGACATAATCAAGGGGATGCAATAAGGTTTCCACATAAAGATAAACTACAAGGACTAATATATGTGAGTGCAGAAAGATAACATCTGAGAAGGCACAACAACAACCATGATAATAATACTTGTGTAAAAGCTAATAATGATTTGTGCAGGATCTCTGCGCCAGCATTGTGCTCGGCCTGCATCTCAATACTTAACCTCCAGAACAGCCTGTGGGTGCGTAACACAATGGTCCACGTGGTAGAAGAGGAAGTCTGGGTTTAAAGAAGTTGAGGAACTGGCCTAAGGTTCCCCAGGCTTGTGAGCTCCATCAGTGAGCCAGTATTCAAATCTGTCTCACTCCAAATCCAGGCTCTTTCTACCTGATGTTGCTTGGCCTTTTGGAAAGACACCATATAATAAAGAAACACTTCATGGTTTTAGTTGCAGGCTTGCAGAATGTGTTAAGCAGCAGACAAGCTAAAAACAAAGGTAGGCTAATGACAGTTTAGATTAACTCGATGACAGCACAGAAGGAAAAAGGATGTAGTTTAGATTAACTCAATGATGACAGCACAAAAGAAAAAAAGGATCACGAATACTAGTGAGTTTCATGATTTGTTCACACTCTTCCACAAAAACTTTTGGCCACTCACTGTCAAACCCAGCTGGGTGAATGTGCCATAAGCACAGTCTGGCTTTTTCACTGTTTCCTTCTTTCCCTTCATAAATCCTTATTCAGCACCTATGTTTTGCTGAGCATTGTATTAAGCACAATACATCAAATATAAAAAAATGAATAATATATAGTATAATCCCAATTCAAACTCAGCTTATCTTTTAGGAAAAGGGAAGAAGAAAATGACCAAAAACCTCTCGTGATGGAGAAACCATGGTAAGCAACACAAGACAAGAGCAAAGCACTGTGGGTGGCTTTGAGGCGGGGAGGACACATGGCTTGGCTTCACGGTAGAAGGAGGGAGCATGCTGGCCCTTGAAGGTTGGCTGAGACACTGGAGGTCCTGGTGCCTACATGTTGTGGACAAGCTCCCAGGGGCAGAGGCAGAGTGGGAAGAATGGCCTGGGGTCCCGGCTCCATCCCTAGCCCCTTGGTTTTGTGGCAGAGCCTCCTGCAGAGAGAAGCAACAGCTAGGAGCTAACGTCATAAGAGATTCAGAGAAATGCCAGGGCACCTGCAGCATTTCATGGGGTCCCAGTGGCAAGGTGGCATAAGGGCAGGAGGGTAGGGCACAGCATAGCTTGTTCCATGAAGCTGAGGGGACCCAGAACACAGAGGAGGGAAGGCCAGCAAGGCGTAGACCCAGGCCCCTTGCCACCCCGGTGCACACCAGAGCAGAGAGACTCTGTCTTCATGTACCTTAAGTGGCTTGGACAGCAGCCCCAGGAAGAGGGAGCTAAAGGGTGAAATAGGAAAGAACTGTTCCTGAGCTGACATGACGCTTCCAGAAATAAGCAGGGTAGGGAGCGAGGAGAAACTGAAGATTCTGTAACATGCAAGTAGGGTTATAAGTCAGTGATTTTTAGTTATGTTATTATTGCTGGAATGTCTTCATAAGAACCCACAGACTGTTGACACAGAAGAAATTCCTGTTTCCCTGGTGAACAGGTTTTCCCTCCCTTGGAGCCACCCCTGAATGGGGATCCCATTTCCTTACCAAGCACCCCACCCCAGCTCCTTCTGTTCCCCCACTGACGTCTGGAAGGTCACGCGCATCTACTTGTAACGCCCGCACTATCCCTATACTGCTGTTTTCCCCTCTGCTCTCAGACAGACAGGCTGCATTGCTCGCGATCCTCCAGACAATAAGCGTTAGAACCTGTTGTCTGTTCATATTCTGGACTGGAGCACACCCCCGAACCCCCACAGCACATCCATTGACCTCACTCCCAAAGCAAACTGCGGGGGAGGGGGGCCTAAAGGAGAAGAAGCTTGAAGCTCAAAGTAATTTACAAAGTATTCAATGTTTAAATATATGGCAAAATAGAAGTTGTGGAGGATTGTCCTAGCAACCCAGACAAAACATATAGGCCGGGCGCGGTGGCTCACGCTTGTAATCCCAGCACTTTGGGAGGCCGAGGCGGGCGGATCACGAGGTCAGGAGATCGAGACCACGGTGAAACCCCGTCTCTACTAAAAATACAAAAAATTAGCCGGGCGTGGTGGCGGGCGCCTGTAGTCCCAGCTACTCGGAGAGGCTGAGGCAGGAGAATGGCGTGAACTCGGGAGGCGGAGCTTGCAGTCAGCCGAGATTGCGCCATTGCACTCCAGCCTGGGTGACAGAGCGAGACTCCGTCTCAAAAAAAAAAAAAAAAAAAATATATAACTAACATTTATTAGCCAGTTACTTAGAGCTTTATTGCATCCCTAACTTTCTGGCTCCATAAAAACCAGATATGGTCTTGACTTCAGGTGCATAAGCTGAAAGCCATAGAGTAAGAGTGCAGGCTAGCAAGTTAACTGGGTGGTGGTAATTTAGCTAATGCCGTGGGAGCACACATTAGGGTTGCCGGAGAACCAGGCTCTAATTGTGTAACAAGGATTCCTTGGCAGACTTCCAACTGGTGAAATGGCCTTTGTTTCAAAAGAAACAAATGCTTTCTCATGCAGCCAGACCCAAAGACCATGCTTGGGATTACCTCTTGCACAGATGGCACCTTGTATGAATTAGAAAAAGGTGCCCTTTCTGGGTGGAACCTGAGTCAGTAGCAGATGACGGAGCAAACAGATGGTATGTTTGTGCAAAACAAAGAGGTATCCCAAGACACGCAGCCTGGGCAAGGGAGCATATGCTGGATTTCAGCCCCCGTTCTCCCCTTGGTCAGGGGTCCTTGTGCAGTCCACAAGCTACACAACTTTACCCAGCAGCAAGGGCTTTGTAATCTTTTCTTGCCATGTGGCACATGTTGACGAAAGAGGGCTAAGTATTCTGCCTTAAGAAGACATCAGTCTTTCCCGCGAATAGGTGTTCTCTGATCTCATCAGGACCCAACCCTACTCAACCTCGACTTGTCACTACCAACCATCCCCCAACCTTAATCAGGAAACATCTCAGCTAAAAGCGATTCTGGAGGCAGAACTGCTAAGTGAAACAAACACGTTGGCTTCCCTTCTAATCTTGCTTATTCCTGTCATTTTTTATATATACTTGGAACTGTCCTTGTTCAATTATAACAACAAAAAGTCATTTTAACGCCCTTGCACCATAACAGGCGTGTTCTTTTCCAAATAAAACGACTACTCCATCACTTTGGGATATCACTCCCTCAAAGCAGCTGTGCTTCTCTGATGCCCACGCTAATTTAAGGGCCCCTCTTTGAAGCCCCTGAAGCACCCTAGCCTTGCCTTGCGCATGGCAAAACACCAACCACACTCTGCTATCACTGCTTGTTGATGTGTTTGTGTCCCTAACTAGGACATGAGCCACCTGAGAGCAGAAACAGGATCTGTTCACCTCTGAACCTCTGAACAAATCCCCAGCACTTGGTTTAAAATATTTGTTGAATGAATGGCCTAAGGAAGAACAAGAACATTGGATTGTGTGCTGTATTAATTTCCCAGAGCTGCTGCAACAAAGTACCACAAAAGGTGTAGCTTTAAACAACAGAAATTTATTGTCTCATTGCTGTGGAGGTGATGAGATGTAAACTAGTTCAACCATTGTGGAAGTCAGTGTGGCGATTCCTCAGGGATCTAGAACTAGAAATACCATTTGACCCAGCCATCCCATTACTGGGTATATACCCAAAGGAATATAAATCATGCTGCTAAAAAGACACATGCACACATATGTTTATTGCAGCACTATTCACAATAGCAAAGACTTGGAACCAACCCAAATGTCCAATAACGATAGACTGGATTAAGAAAATGTGGCACATATACACCATGTTACCATATACACCATCAAGGTGCTGGTGAGCCATGCTCCCTCTGAAGCTGCGAGGGAAGGGCCTGCTCCTGCCTCTCTCCTGCTTCTGGGAGCCCCGGGCACTCCTTGGTTTATGGATGTATTTCTCCAATCCTTCACTTCTCATCGCCTTCTTCCTGTGTGTCTTTGCTTTATCTTACGTGCCTGTTGGTCTCGGTGTCCAAATTTCCCCTTTTAGCAAGACATCAGTCATACTGGATTTGGGCCCACCCTAATGGCTTCATTTTAATTTGATGACCTCTTAAAGACCTTATTTCCAAATACAGTCCCATTCTAAGGCACTAGGGCTTAAGACATCAACATATCTTTTGGAGGGGCACTCAACTCAAGCTGTAACATTCTGGCCAAGGTTTTCAGGTGGGTAATTTTACTAAATCTTCATGGCAATCCCACAAAGTCGGTACTATAATCTTTATTATTTGTAATATTAGGAAGCTGAAACTCAACGAGAGATTACAGGGTATTCATTGGTGAAGCCAGGTTTAGTACCCATGTAGGTGACTTCAACACTAGACAACCAGACCGTCGTGGTGGAGACCAGCTGGGGCTTGAGTACAGATGGACCTCAGTTCAAGTCCTTCCTCTGCCACCTACAGGCCATGAGACATCTGTTTCCTCGTCTGTTAAACAGAAATGATGACAAGACAATGGCCATATCATGTGCAGCACAGAGATTGACAAAAATTGGCTCATATCATATCATGATATGGCTCTAACTAGGTCTTCCCAAGGAGTGGCCCTGGGGACTAGAGCGGAATCGAGTTAGAAACGAGGCCGCAGCCTCCAGCTTATCTCTGTGGAGGGTGAGACGTACAGAGTCCAGCTGTCCTTTTGTGCATGTGGAGGCCATCTGTTTCCTTTCCCACCCACCCTCCTCCAGTGCTCTGTGCTCAGATATCATATTCTCAGAAGAGCAGGAATGGCAGGAGCAGCTGCCCAGCCCAGACCCCTCCCTGCTGCCGTAGCATTCCACACGATCTGTATACCTGCCCCTTTCTCTTCTTAGTCCCTATTGTCACTGTTTCATAAAGACAAGTAACAATGGGGTGGCCGTCACGCAACCACAAATTACAGAAAACCTTTAGAGGTCCTTTCAGTTAAAGGATACCTTAAGTAAGAGAACTGACCACCGAGACATCTAAAATTCCCAAGAAAGCAAAACCCATACTTTGTTTCGTGGTATCTTTAGTAATAGCAATCGTACAGTCCTAAAATTGCATGTAACCCACGTCCTTATGGCTTTTTTTTTCTTTCTTTTCCCGCTTTTCTTAAAGTGGTGTAAACCTGAGAGCATGTTGCCATGAAAAACAGACAGGGGTTGAGTCTCAGCTCCATCACATCCTGGCTGTGTGACCTTAGGCAAAGCTACTTAATTTTTTTATGTGTCAGCTTCCTCATCTGTAAAATGGGCTAATAATTTCTGCCTCCCAGATTGTTGTGTGGAATATGTAGGATGCCAAGCTTGGTAAGGACTCAGTGGATATTATTCCCTCTTCCTTTCCCTGAAGTCATTTTTAACTGCATGCACTGAAACAAGCACATATTTATATACGACATTAGAACAACTGTAAATATAGTCAAGAAGAAAATGTGGACTCTAAATTCACTGAGGCAACTTGTATCTTAAAAAAATAGAAAGATCAGCTTGGGAAGATGAAAAAGTGCTGGAGAGTTCAACCATTGTGGAAGTCAGTGTGGCGATTCCTCAGGGATCTAGAACTAGAAATACCATTTGACCCAGCCATCCCGTTACTGGGTATATACCCAAAGGACTATAAATCATGCTGCTATAAAGACACATGCACACGTATGTTTATTGCAGCACTATTCACAATAGCAAAGACTTGGAACCAACCCACATGTCCAACAACGATAGACTGGATTAAGAAAATGTAGCACATATACACCATGGAATACTATGCAGCCGTAAAAAATGATGAGTTCATGTCCTTTGTAGGGACATGAATGAAACCGGAAAACATCATTCTCAGTAAACTATCGCAAGGACAAAAAACCAAACACCGCATGTTCTCACTCATAGGTGGGAATTAAACAATGAGAACTCATGGACACAGGAAGGGGAACATCACACTCCGGGGACTGTTGTGGGGTGGGGGGAGTGGGGAGGGACAGCATTAGGAGATATACCTAATGCTAAATTGACGAGTTAATGGGTGCAGCAAACCAACATGGCACATGGATACATATGTAACAAACCTGCACATTGTGCACATGTACCCTAAAACCTAAAGTATAATAATAAAAGAAAATTTAAAAAAAAAAAAAGAAAGAAAAAGTTCTGGAGATAGTGGTGATGGTTACACAATGTGAATGTGCCTAATGCCAGAGAACACTAAGAAATGCTTAAAAAGGGTAAATTCATGTTCTACATATTTTACCAAAATGTAAAGTACTGAAAATTAAAATATTTAAATTAAAATTGCTTTAACTGAAGAAAAAAAAAAAAAAACAGTTCATTCTGAGCTTATTTTCCTTACTGGGCAAGGAAAAGAAAATGGATCCATGAATGATTAATACTTGAAGCCTTTCCCTATAATTTAACACTTTTTACAAAGCATTCACTATTGTATAAGCCTATTCAAATTTCTTTGATCCTGAAATGTCGACAGACATTGACACTATAATAAAAACTTATTCAAAAGCATTCTTTACATTTTCTCAAAATGCTTTTTTGTTTGTTTGTTTGTTTTTGAGAGGAGTCTCACTCAGCCGCCCAGGCTGGAGGGCAGTGGTGCAACCTCGGCTCACTGCAACCATCATCTCCTGTGTTCAAGCGATTCTCCTGTCTCAGCCTCCCGAGTAGCTGGAATTACAGGTACCCACCATCATGCCCGGCTAACTTTTGCATTTTAGTGGAGACGGGGTTTCACCATGTTGGCCAGGCTGGTCTCTATCTTCTGACCTCAGGTGATCCGCCTGCCTCGGCCTCCCAAGGTGCTAGGATTACAGGCGTGAGACACCGCGCCCGGCCCTGCTTTGTTCTTTATAATTGTACGCTTAAAATGGTTAAGATGGTAAATTTTATGTTATGTGTATTTTACCACATTTTAAAAAGTCTTTGTGGATTTTTTTATTTCAACCATTGATTAAGAAATGAAAACAGACATTCTGAAAAGAGAAGCTTTGGTGAAGGAAGTGTGAAGTCTTTTAGTAAATTCTTAGGTACCTTTAATCAGATCTTCTGCTCCTAATGGTCAGACTAGGCAAGGAAGGTCAAAAGGCCAGCCTGTCTGAATGCGCCTTCCTCTGTCTTGGGATCCAAGCCAGGTTTTCTGTCTTTTTTTCTTTGTCACTTTCCCCTGTAAGTCTCCCTTTTCAGTCAGTTTTCCAGTAGCTCTTCGACAGCTCAGCTGCCCCATGAGCATCTGTTGCAGTAGCTTTTCTACACGATTAATCTACCTCCCTCACAGTTCCTGGGCAGCACGAGGTGATTTGCCTGCCATCTACTTTTATGAAGGGCCCCGCAGGGCTACAAGTCTTCAGGTTTAGACAATAAATCCAGATCGCTTACACACAGTATTATGTTTGTATCCCTGGAAGATTAGAGTTCCCTTAAACGTTTCCAATTTTTAGTCAGTGCCTCTATTCTGCCCTCTCCTGGTAGAAAACAGCCTACCAGCTGGACTCTCATGCCAACACAGAGGCCGAAATCCACGTTAAGAGGGTAAATAGGAACTTGGCTGAGCCAGGCTCAGTCCCATGTGCTCCCAGCGCCCTCTTAGCTCTCCAAAATCACACGGATGGGGATCCCGGGGGCAGAAAGAGAAGAGGTGGGATGTCTAAGCAGCTATATGGCTCTGCACAGACAAAGGGTCACAGACAAGGGGAAAAGACCACGTTAGAAGGTGATCTTCAGAGACGGCTTGCAAGACTGTGGATAAAGAGACAGAGTATGCAAAGCACTCAGCACAGCACATCCCATCACACATCTACAGCAAATAAATACTCGGCAATGGGAACTATCACATCACCTGGGACGTACTTATATTCCAATAAGAATGTGTGTTGGGCTCAGCATTTAACCCAAAAATAGCATACCTTAATTAAGCATTTTATGATCCATATACAGGACCCAGTGGGCTTTCTTCACAGAGTTCAGAAAACGAGAATCAGAGGAGCCAGAATTTGTGTATCTGAAAGACGGGCCCACAGGAGAATTCCCATCTGTTCACCAAGTGGAATTAAAGTTCTTGTTTTAATTCTGTGATCGCTAAGCAGCCTTCCAGTTGTGACTTGGTTTCTCACATGAACTCCTGCCAAGGAGGAGGGCAGGTGCAGTGTCAAATCCTGGAGTCTTTCTACAAAATTGTGGGTGGGTTCAAGGTTGGAGTTCCAATCCTGCCATCGATAAGCTGCCTAACTCTGAGTATGTGTTTTTACCTCTCTGGGTCTGTTTTTTGGACTAAATTGTCTCAAACTATCTCTTTGGCCCTAACATCCTGTAACTTTGAACATCCCAGTCCACTGTCAGTTACATCTTTCACAGAAACTATATGAACTCAGTATTCTCCTCATCAATTGGCCTGTCCTGAATTTGACTTAAATGACCCACTTCCTCTGATTCTGGTTATTCTAGGAAGAAATGATAAAAATTTAGCTTGTGGACTTATTAGCCTGAGAGGAAATCCCACCTACGGAAAGAACACCCAAAATTGAGTCATTTTGTCTTTAAATTCTTCAAATACAAAAATCTCAGCCTCTTTTCCATCTGAAAAATAAAAGCGAAGCCAAACTTCAGTTTGCAAAGAATGATTGAGTATTCAGAAAATAACCTCATGAATATACATTTAAGTAAGCACAAGTTATACTATTCGTTTACTATACATGTGTCACTAGGTTGCATATTTATACTACCAGTCAGGAAGAAGAAAATGTATTCTCTTTAGTTTTGGTCTGTTACTGGCTTGGTCTTCCTGCTGAGCTCCCACCTATCAGGGGCAGAGGAAAGATAGTTAATATAGAGACTGGTTTTCAACCTTAGATGCAGTAATTTAAATAGTCTCTTTGGTACTCATTTTTGGGGGAATGCTATCTCCATGCCTTTTTGCCACACACATTACTTCCAAGGTGGTGTCTGGTATATGGGGGAGGAGGCCTCTCGTGACCTTATCATGGTGGGATGAAAGGGCTTGGGGACACAGGACCATCCTCAGCTCCTTGCTTGCTTGTCTTGGCAGTATAGTAGTATAGTAGACTGGCAGTATAGTAGAGCTGACTTAATCTTGTCTGTTGAATCTGCCAGTCTGCTGATTATGTATGTGGCTCACAAACCTGAGCCCATTCTTTCCCAATGGGCTCTTCCTTGACTTTGTCTTCTCTCAGCTCTCACTGGTCAATAGACCACTGAGGCTGAGTACCCCAGCCCAGACTCTATGGCTGAGCCCCTCATCTTACCACAGTTGGCCCTATGGCAGACTCACTGACTTTGCACTCAGCATTTATGCCATATAAGAATCAACATAGGGTTGAGAGTGTTAAGTAGACTCGTTCCATATTCAACCGTCTCACACCACCATGTTGGATCACCCCTAAGTCCCTGCATAGCCTCTTCCCCAGTGTTCTAAATGGTAAACAGAGAAAGCATGCCAACCCTTCTATCCATTCCTGTGTTCTCCTTGCTGTATCTGTCACAGTGGTGTGCTGGTAGTATAACAACAGGTTTTCCAGAAATTTATAGTGTTTTCCAGTTACCATGGTATAAATATTCCCACTATGTCCATCTCAAGATGCTAGCTGTTTGAAGGGTCCATCCCAAGATGGCCGAATAGGAACAGCTCCGGTCTGCAGCTCCCAGAGTGATCAACACAGAAGATGGGTGATTTCTGCATTTCCAAATGAGGTACCTGGTTCATCTCACTGGGACTGGTTGGACAGTAGGTGCAGCCCACAAAGGGTGAGCCAAAGCAGGGTGGGGGATCACCTCACCTAGGAAGCTCAAGGGGTCAAGGGATTTCCCTTTCCTAGCCAAGGGAAGCCGTGATAGACTGTACCTGGAAAAACGGGACACTTCTGCCCAAATACTGCACTTTTCCAATGGTCTTAGCAACTGGAAGACCAGGAGATTCTCTCCCATGCCTGGCTCGGTGGGTCCCACGCCCATGGAGACTTGCTCACTGTTAGCACAGCAGTCTGAGATCGACCTGCGAGGCTGCAGCCTGGCAGGGAGTGGGGGAGGGGGGTGTCCGGCATTGCTGAGGCTTGAGTAGGTAAACAAAGTGGTGGGGAAGCTCAAAGTGGGTAGAGCCCACTGTAGCTCAGTAAAGCCTACGGTCTCTATAGACTCCACCTCTGTGGGTAGGGCATAGCTGAACAAAAGGCAGCAGAAACTTCTGCAGACTTAAACATCCCTGTCTGACAGCTCTGAAGAGAGCAGTGGTTCTCCCAATACAGTGTTTGAGCTTTGAGAACAGACAGACTGCCTCCTCAAGTCGGTCCCTGACCCCCGTGTAGCCTAACTGGGGGACACCTCCCAGTAGGGGCCAACAGACACCTCATACAGGTGGCTGCCCCTCTGGGACACAGCTTCCAGAGGAAGGATCAGGCAGCGATATTTGCTGTTCTGCAATATTTGCTGTTCTGCAGCCTCCACTTGTGATACCCAGGCAAACAGGGTCTGGAGTTGACCTCCAGCAAACTTCAACAGACCTGCAGCTGAGGGACCTGACTGTTAGAAGGAAAACTAACAAACAGAAAGGAATAGTATCAACATCAACAAAAAGGACATTCACACCAAAACCCCATCTGTAGGTCACTAACATCAATGAACAAAAGTAGATAAAACCACAAAGATGGGGAGAAACTAGAGAAGAAAAGCTGAAAATTCTAAAAACCAAAGCACCTCTTCCCCTCTAAAGGATCGCAGCTCCTTGCCAGCAATGGAACAAAGCTGGACGGAGAATGACTTTGACAAGTTGACAGAAGTAGGCTTCAGAAGGTCGGTAATAACAAACTTCTCCGAGCTAAAGGAGCATGTTCTAACCCATCACAAGGAAGCTAAAAACCTTGAAACAAGGTTAGACAAATGGCTAACTAGAATAAACAGTGTAGAGAAGAACTTAAATGTCCTGATGGAGCTGAAAACCATGGCATGAGAACTTTGTGATTCATGCACAAGCTTCAGTAGCTGATTCAATCAATTGGAAGAAAGGATATCAGTGACTGAACATCAAATTAATGAAATAAAGTGACAAGACAAGTTTAGAGAAAAAGAATAAAAAGAAACAAAGAAAACCTCCAAGAAATATGAAATGATGTGAAAAGACCAAATCTATGTTTGACTGGTGTACCTGAAAGTGACAGGGAGAATGGAACCAAGTTGGAAAACACTCTTCAGGATATTATCCAGGAGAACTTCCCCAGTGTAGCAAGACAGGCCAACATTCAAATTCAGGAAATGCAGAGAACACCACAAAGATACTCCTTGAGAAGAGCAACCCCAAGACACATAATTGTCAGATTCACCAAGGTTGAAATGAAGGAAAAAGTGTTAAGGGCAGCCAGAGAGAAAGGTCAGGTTACCCACAAAGGGAGGCCCATCAGACTAACAGCTGATCTCTCGGCAGAAACCCTACAAGCCAGAAGAGAGTGGGGGCCAGTATTCAACATTCTTAAAAAAAAGAATTTTCAACCCAGAATTTCATATCCACCAAATGAGGCTTCAAAAGTGAAGGAGAAATAAAATCCTTTAAAGACAAGCAAATGCTGAGAGATTTTGTCACCACCAGGCCTGCCTTAGGAGAGCTTCTGAAGGAAGCACTAAACATGGAAAGGAACAACTGGTACCAGCCACTGCAAAAACATGCCAAATTGTAAAGACCATCAATGCTATGACGAAACTGCATCAATTAACGGGCAAAATAACCAGCTAACATCATAATGACATGATCAAATTCACACATAACAATATTAACCTTAAATGTAAATGGGCTAAATGGCCCAATTAAAAGACACAGACTGGCAAATTGGATAGCGTCAAGACCCCAAGTCATCAGAGAGGATGACCATATCCTTCCAGAAAATACCCCCCTGTGCCATAGCCAAAGAGGAAACCCAGCAAAGGGTAATATTTATTATGTTCTCGAGCTTTGAAAGCTTCAAAACGCATTCATTTAGAGAAAGTTAGTTTCCAACAGACTTGACAGACAATTAAAATCAAGCTGGTTTCCTCCTTGGTCCCTTCACTCAATAAACCCTGTTAGCCTCTGGAGCCAATGCTATTAGCCTGGAATGCGGTGGGGGGCGCTCTTAGCTGCTGTCTCATGTGCTGTTTTCAAAGACTTCTCCGTGACAAACATCAGTGGTTTTCTTCTGTTGCCCTGGCTAACTAAGGGGAACACCCTCTTAGCAACAAAAACGGGAGATTTGCTAGAACCTTCACTATATGCAGCCAATGTCTCCCAGTAATAGTCCTAGGTAATTAAACTTTTATTTTTCCCATGATTTATCCTCTGGGAAATACTAACTCTGTTAAACTTCGGACTTTACATATAAAATGTAAAATTTTTTTCAGTTTGGATAAAGTTCTAAGTAACAGAAAATCAAGCAGAGACATACACAAGTGAGAAGTTTATTTCTCTCTCCAGTGAACCTGGGAAGTTCATGGTGGCCCATGTTCACTGGGACTTGGACTTCTTTCATTTTGTAACTCCATCATCCTCCACCTGTGGCTTCTGCCTTTTAGTCCAAAATGGCTGTTTCAGATCTAGTGATATCATCACATTCCAGCCAGCAAGAAAGAAGAGAAGGCAAGAAAGTGATAGCCCTCTTCTCTTAAGGACCCTTCTGGAAGTTGTATATACAACTTGTACATACTGGCCAGTAGGCCACCTGAGAAGACTGAGGGCCTCAGTTCTTTCCTGGCTGTTGGCTGGAGGTTGCACACAGCTTCTCATTACATGGCCCTATCAATATGGCAGCTTGCTTTATGAAAACAATATTCAGCAAGACCCAAGCTTCAAGGGGGGATGAGAAATGTAGTATTTGCTCTCCATGTCTGGGGTAGCCATGAAAGTATGCCTCTCAGATGTCCGACTCAGGAAATGTGATTGTCTGAAGGCCCCAGCTGCTGTCCTCTGGAGAAGCTGAGGGGGGAGGGTTGCTTGACTTAGGAAGTCAAGGCTGCAGTGAGTTATGATCACGCCACTGCACTCCATCCAACCTGCTTGACAGAGCAAGACCCCATCTCTAAATAAATTTTTAAAAATACAATCCGCCAGGCGCAGTGTCTCACTCCTGTAATCCCAGCACTTTGGGAGGCCGAGGCAGGCTGATCACGAGGTCAGGAGATAGAGACCATCCTGACCAACATGGTGAAACCCCATCTCTACTAAAAATACAAAAATTAGCTGGGTATGGTGGCACACGCCTGTAGTCCCAGCTATTCGGGAGGCTGAGGCAGGAGAATCACTTTAACCCGGGAGGAGGAGATTGCAATGAGCAAAGACCGCACCGCTGCACTCCAGCCTGGCGACAGGGCGAGACTGTGTCTCAAAAACAAACAAAAAACCAATCTACTCCAAAAATACAATTTAAATAACAGAAAAAGCCTGTTTCTATTTCTGTCAATGTATGTGTATTGCATGTATGTTACAAATAATCCTTTTCCTTAGAACTTATATTTCTACAGGGTAAGGGCTTATGTATAAAAGCAATATAAAATAATGAAGAGGAGAGATACCAAATCTTACATCTTTTCATTGTACAATCTAAAGACATGCCTCAGACCCAATAATTTTTTATAGTGCAATTTTCATTTTAATTCCTTAATTTTGTACTAATTTTCCAAAATGTTTGGTAGATTTCCCTCAATATGCTAAGAGGTCAGCCTTAGGGAGTGGGCAGGGGGTCTTGGAAACTCAGATAAGGGCTTTGACGCTTATTTTGGGCAAAGCTAACACTGAGTCATAGGGTTGTTCCAATGAATTATTTTCCCTATTGCCTCAGAGGAGAAAAATTCACTCTGATTTTATTTCTTATTCTTGTGTCTGCTTTATCATCACAGTTAATATAAAATATGCCAATAAATATTCTATCTAAACAATAAGTCTTCCCATTTCCCTTTTGCGCCACACAGAACTTGCAGAAAATGGGGAAAAGGGGGCTACCTTTGCTTAAAGCAGTTTGCCCAGGAAGCCCATGCTGTGTAGTTCACAATTTCAGCCAGGAGGTGGCGGTAGTAACCAATGACAAAATCCTGAGACTGCCTCTATCAGCTTCTCATTGTCCTGCTGACGCTTCCTGGATCTAATCTGATGCTTATGAAAGTGATTTCCTTCTTTCAAAAACACCAGGCCCAAACAGAAACTAACTTCATCCTGCAGATAAAAACTGTATGTGCCTTACAAGTTGTCAGACTCCTCCAGATCTTCGATAAATATTTTCCCAGCAGCAAAATGCAGCTGCACATTTTAGGAAGCAGAGTGGGCAAATTCCTTCTGCAGAAGCCCATGCACCATCAGGCCTCCCCCTCAGGGTGAAAGGAAGGTGTGGAAAGGGGGACTAAGCAATCCAAGCTGCTAGACAATCCCAGCTCCAGGGAGGCGAAGCACATTCCCCCAGTTTCTGCAGGAAACAGCAGGGAACTGAAAAATGGGTTCTGTTGAGATGAGAGTGATGTTCCCAAGTCCTGAGTCCTCAAAACGAATCACTTTCCGGCAGCAACACCTGTCTTTAGCATGCAAACATCGGTCTCATAGAGTCTTTCCTGAAAGATGTTTAATTAACATGTCATTACTGCCACTTTTTTTTTTTTTTTTTTTTTGAGAGTGAGTTTTGCTCTTGTTGCCCAGACTGGAGTGCAGTGGAGCGACCTCGGCTCACCCCAACATCTACCACGCCTGGCTAATTTTGTATTTTTAATAGAGACGGGGTTTCTCCATGTTGGTCAGGCTGGTCTCAAACTCCCAACTTCAGCTGATCCGCCTGCTTCGGCCTCCCAAAGTGCTGGGATTACAGGCATGAGCCACTGCGCCCAGCGACTGCCACCTTTTAAACTACAGAACATGACTGTGCCTGCTCAGACAATGAAGGATTCTGAAGGATTTGGAGAGCCGCAAGGAGTCCAGACCTTAACCTGAGGGCAACAGCACCATTAAAAGTTTCTAAGCCAAGGAGGAACATGGCTGCTTGAATTTAGAATGGCTAAGAAGAAAATAAGCTAGTAGGAAGGCAGGAAGTTGAGTCAGTTTTCTGTCCATGAATCTCAGCATTAGGCTGTTTTAATTGAACTTCTGATAGTACATCTTGAAGAATGCTAAGGAAAAGTCTAGAAAGGTGCTCTTAGTCTCCTTTCTCTACTGCAAAAGCCCTCTGTGATCTCCAGGGGAAGCAGCCCCCATTTCCATATGGTCCCAGGGAGATGAACGACAGCAGAACATGTCATGTGCTGTGGAGGCACCTAGCTTCAGAATGTGAAAAAGTAGCCAAAGCTCTCAAATCTCCACTTCCTCATGTGTTAAATAGGGATAATAGTCCTTACGTCAGGGTTGTTGGAAGAGTGAAATGAGATCACATATGTGAGTCACTGACCTACAGTAAGTGCTCGGTAAACAGTAGTTATCATGGGCGGAAGCCTGACCTGGGAAATGGTCAGCAGGCACAGCAGACTCACCAGCAGATGCTAAAGTGAGCCCCAAGGCTCATCATACCCACCACATGTACACACATACACACCTACACACACACACGCACTCATGCACACACACAAGCAGGCACAGAGCGTCCCTCCTACATCTCACACATGCCAGGTCTTCTGGGAGTCACTTCTGTGCTTCAGCCAAGATGCCCTGGAAATTTTCCTTTTCTCACCTGCATGAAAATGCTTTTGAGGCCCCGCCCCACCTCCGCCGGGGGTTCAGCCCCTTCAAACTCTGCACCCCCGGGGGTGGCCTTGACCCACCCACCCCTGGAGCCCACCATTCCAGGGCTCCCCTGATTGTTTACATGGCAATAGAAAGCTTGAGATCAAGCTGAGGTTGTCGCGCATATTTGAACTACAGGGAAGGGAAAGTGTCCTGCTGAGGTTTAGAAGGAAGGTGGGAACTCACAGAAGCTGCGCAATGAAAAGTTACTGATGATAAATGCCGATTTCACACCCGTTAACCACGGAGAATGCGCTTACACCAGGCCCAGGTGTCTCTTGACAGGAACGAGGTGTGCCTCTCCCCGCGGTGTGCAGCCTGCCCTGTTCTTGCCCTGCAGTCTCATGGGAACTTGCACTATTTACCAGAGCCAAATCGGAGTTCATCAGCATTCACCCAGACCTATTCCTAGTGACTTCTCATGCCCAACCAGGCAGGGACAGAATGGCTCAGCCCCCTGCGTGGAAACTTCAAAGTTCTAACAGAGTCTTACAGAAGAAAGTTCAGTGCCAGGCCTAAACTGATTCCTTTAACAAAACCTGTGCAGGCTCTGGCTTACAGGACTTGGTTCCAAAGGTTGGTTTGGAATGTCATTTCCATCAAAACAGTGACTCTTAAGGTGGGTGTGTTTCCAGGATTCCCTCAAAAGACAGTTGAGCCCACTCTCACCCTCCCGCAGAGCCGGGAAGCCAGGGAAAGCCTGGCACACTGGGGAGACTGAGTCAAGTTCAAAATGGCCGGAGAATTGATGAGGAGGGCCAGGAATGGAGAGAGGAGAGAGAACAGAGAGAAAGTATACAGAGGCCCATCAGATAATGAAGGACTTTGGAAGCCACTTTAGGAGTCCGGACATAACCCTGAGATAATGGGGTGCCATGGAAGGATTTTAAGTAGAAGCCCCACTGATCAAAAAGGCTGAAACTCTTCTCCCTTCAAAGTATTGCGACAGTAGAAGTAAACTCCGTGGCTGGTCCAGGGCCTGGAGCTGCAGAGGTTCTCGGACAGCATAGGAGAGAGGGAGAGCAATGAGGGCCCTGGGCTCCCTGCCAGGGTGGGCAGGGAGGGGAGCCCCGAAGCTCTTGGTTTCAACATAGGGAGCGGGAGAGGCTGGAAGGAGAGGCCCAGAAGACACTAAATCCCAACTCAGGGAGCTCTTTTTGGGTGGGAGGCTATGTTTAATGCAGGTGTTCCTAAGTTAGGGGATGTCTGCATCCTGCTTTCTTGAAAATGCAATTTCCTCCAAGCCTAGAAACTACTATCAGTCCAGACAAGATGGCTACACGGCAGTGGTCACACACACACACAAAAAAAGGTGCAAGATGGAAAGAATGGATCTATTTTATGTGGGACATCAGTTATCTGTAAACGTTTGACAAACACCAAAGGCTGGTGCCCTTCAGGCCACAGTATATTGATTTCTCTTTATGCCCCGATATGAACTGCATAAAACTTGAAGCCTGTGGGAAGTAATTTAAGGTTAAAATATTTTTAGGGTATAATAGTGTTTTTCTAAAAGCAAAGATAGTATAAATAAATACACCTGCACACCAATGATAAGGCTAAAATTGTATATTTAAATATATTAATAAATCAAGCCATGGGGCAAACCGAGAGCAATAAAGGCAACACGGATCCCTAATCATGAGTCAGTCAGCGCTGCAGCAAACAGGCAAGGCGCTCGAACTGCCATGTTTTCATAAAAGCCATACCAACTTTGCACAAATGAGTTTTTATGCTCTAGACAGCACATGTTATAATGCAAGCCTTTTAATTTTTCTCACCTTTCATTTATTTTGCTTTTGCTCTAGACAAATGCCAGGATTAACAAAAAAACAAAACTATATTCAGAAATGTAGACTTACAATACTGGAACTTCCCCTCTCAAAAAGCAAGACAGCTTCTTAGCTAAATTGCAAAAAACATTGGCAGGCTTCCATGAGATTGCAAAAATAGTTAAATAGCAAGATGGCCCACATATTTTTCCATGAATACATTAAAAACAGATTGATGACTATTGAAACATAAAACATAACTACTACCATATTTTATGGAATCCAAAAGTGCCTTGGTGTAAGACACACTGTTATTTAATGAAGGACTAAGAAAATATAAACACTGACAGAACTCTATCTGTCACAATGTTTTATCACTTAGACTTTTTAAAGCATATTACAAGAGCTCTTTTAGGCCTAATTGAACTTAGAATTTATTAATCATATATCACTCTTCTGCATGTGCAGAAAAGCAAAGATAGGTAAATCACTGGGTTACAGTATGCCTAAAACTTCACAGTCAGCCTCTAACTCTTTGGAATCACTCTTTGATTCTGGATCTTTTATATCCATGTCTTCCCAGACACTGTTGAACCTTGAGCCATCAAGAGCTTCCAGGAGGGTTTTGGTGAGGCCGTATTGCTTTTAAAAGTGCCACACAATTGTCTTCAGGGTTTTCATCTAAGCCTCTGACACCCATCCTCTGAGCTTTGATGTTCACGCAGAGGCCATGGCAACCACGTCACACAGCTGTGATGGGAGTATGGGATCCGGAGATTTCAGAGTGGTTGGAGCATGAGAAAGCATTCCTCTTAGAATTGGTGAAATACACTCAAATTTAATTTTTACTTTTGTGGTCTTCCACTTCTACTTTTCCCCCCACCTCCAACCAGATCAATTTATATACATCTAAGTCCAAAGATAACTCAGGGAAGGAGAAAATTCTGACATCTATAATAAAAAGTAGGAAAAAACACATTTAAAAAAAAACATGGCAAACCTATGATTGGGGATTATTGCGTCAGTCTACGCTCCAGAATGTCTCCAGCTGGTACACGGTGTAAATTAGCACTGCTGGAAGCTAGGAGTGCATGTGGGTCAAGAAGCCTGGGGAGGCTCAGGGCAACAGAAATAACACAGGCGCTGGGGTCAGCCCCAGCTGGGAATGGGTGGCGGCTTTCTCCTTTAACTCGCCTGATGATGTCCATGCTACCTAACCTCTCTAAGCTCCAGGCTGCTCATCTATCAAAAGGATGATAATAGTACGTGTCTCACTGGGTTGTGATAAGGAGTAAATAAAGTCACAAATATAAAACGCCACCAATAAATGCCAAATATATTTAGGTCTCCCCCCCCATTTAACCCATCCTCAATGAACAGCCCCAGACATCACCCAAAAGCTGAAAATAAATCAGAATCACTCAAAAACAAAGAAACAAAATTGAAGCATGCTTTTGTCTGTGTATCACTGAGATTCATGAGTGGCAACAAATTCTATCATATTTTTCCACCAACACAGAAAATAGTTACAGCTCAACATCGGGAGCAACATCTTTGGGTTTTTGACATTCTACTACAAATGGTGATCTTTTAAAAATAGTATATGAACATGATCCAAGTCTGTTGAGAAGTGAGCTCAGCCACAACCTTTGGCATTCTTGGATGCAGTCGGACTCTTCCACAGCAGTGGCAAGTTCATGCCTGGGCAGACAGTTGGCGATGACACAGCCCGATCCCAAGCCCAGCTCACTCCCAGTGGCTTCTCTCCCTCCCTTTCTGTGGGCACACCAGCTACAGCATTCTCCTGCCTGCCCCCAAATACAATGCCTCCACGCAGGGCATGCAGATGCAAACCTCTGCCTTCCAGGAAACCCAGCAAACCTTCCTCCTTGGAGTTGGTTCCAGTAAAAGGTGGAGCTCACCCACAGTGGGCAAGAAGCTGAAAACACAATCCCCAACTCAGCAGCGACTTTCTTTTGAGGCCCTGGTAGCTCAGTTATTCATTTCACGTTGGTTTTCCATCTTTCTAATGGGAGTAATAGGCTTCCCTCCTCTACAAGTATGTTTTGAGAATTAAGTGTTTGGGGAATGTGGCTGTTTTGTATGCTCTGGTGGGGGGAACACCGAGAGAATACCAAACACTACTGTGGCGTATTTGTGTTGAACTTCCAGCCTGACCCTTTAGTAAACCACATTCCTGGGAATCACTTCCATCACTACTCAAGGCTTTTATAGGTTAAAAAAAAATCATGGCCAGGCACGGTGGCTCACGCCTGTAATCCCAGCACTTTGGGAGGCCGAGACGGGCGGATCACCTGAGGTCAGGAGTTCGAGACCAGCCTGGTCAACATGGTGAAACCCCGTATCTACCAAAAATACAAAAATTAGCTGGGCGTGGTGGCAGGCACCTGTGATCCCAGCTACTCGGGAAGCTGAAGCAGGAGAATCGCTTGAACCTGGGAGGTTGAGGTTGCAGTGAGCTGAGATCACGCCACTGCAGTCCAACCTGGGCAACAAGGGCAAAACTCTATCTCAGAAAAAAAAAAAAAGAAAGAAAGAATGAATGAATGAAAGAAAAGAAAAAAGCAATCATGTAGTAGATGATTCTGTCTCTCTCTTTCCCTCTCTTTATCTCTTTATCTCTCTCCCCACCCTTTTCTCTCTCCATCTCCTTTCTTTCTCTCCCTCCCTCTTTCTCCTCTCCTCTTTCCCCACCTCTCTCTCCCTTCCTCTTTCTCTCTCTCCCTTTCTCTCTTTCTCCCCCTTCTTTTTCTCTTTCCCTCTCTCTCTCCTGTTTTTGGTCTGTGGAGGTTCATGTCTCCTCTGTTGTGGTAACAGCACCCCTTTCCTTTGGGCTTTTGCAACACTCTCCCCCACAATACCTCCTCCAATCCCTCTCCTATTTGGGGACCCCAGGCAAAGAGCCAGGACTCAGGCCTCCCTGTTTATAACATCCCATCTGCTTCAGCCTGGGTTTCCCCCAAGCAGAGCCTTACCAGCAGGTAGCTTATTAGAAAGAGGGCACAGGGAGCAGGGGTGAGGCAAGGAGCAAAAGTCAACAGACCAATGAGTTAATAAGTCGGCCGCCAAGGTGGATGTCTAGGGGAAGATCTTGCCAGGGTTGTCCAAGCAACCTACAGCATGCACCTTAGAACTGTCTGCCTGAGGGAAAAAAGCCAGGAATATTTAGCCACTGGCTCCTTCCCCTAACCCCTCTGCTCCTTATTTCCAGGTAAAGCACATATGAGTATTGGGTGGGTCATGCCCGTGTCCCCCACCAGAGTTTAGGAGAACTGCAGTAGGAGGCAGCCCAAGTCAAGGTGAGCCACTCAGGATGTGACTGAAGCCATGGCTAACATGAGAGAGAGTTCTGAGAAAATGCAAGACATGTACAAAAGCTGTCCAGTGCACCATTCCTGGGTATTCTTTCAACAAAGGCACTTCTTAGAAAGCTGTTTTAACCTTATGACACTTTTAAAATTATAGCATTTCAGAATCCAGGAAACTTGCTATAGCTCAGGGAGAGTCCCAGTGCACATTAACATATTACATTCTCTTAAAAGTTCTGCAACTTCTTTATCTCAAATGCTTGTTCCCCATGGTTAATCATCAACCAGAAACAGACACTGGGTAATGCTGCAGGAAAGCTTCCATAGAAAGCAGCAGGTAAGCAAATTTCCTTCAGATACTTTTGTGCAATTGATTCAAAGAGGAGGGTTGGGAATGCCGTTTCTCAGAGGAGTAAAGCTCATTCACGCAGAAACAACCTGATACCATCAACAAGAATGTCTATATATTGAAGGTCGAGAATAATGAAAATACTCAGTGATAATATATGCCCTGTTTGTGAGGCACTCATTACATTATGGAACATTCAGGCAGTCCTCACCTTGCATAGTTCCCAAACACATGAATTTTCATTGCCCCATGGCAACTCAGGATAAATAACACCAGCCCCCCTAACAACATCGTTCCAATTTCAGTCACCATTAACTGTGAGTGATTGCATGGGGGACAACCTCTGCTGCTTGCTCTGCAGTCCACAGACCACCACGTAATAACAGATGTGCATCATGATCAGTGATTAACCTTATCACGTCCTTCAGTCCTTCCGTGTTATCAGTTCCCACACAGACAGCAAAGTGTGTGGTCATGCTGCTTCCTTGGCTCCCAGTGACAAACCCACGTGACATTTTACAGAAATGAATAATTAAGAGAGGAAGGTAGCCAACGAAGATGAAAGTATAGCAAAGAAACAAAAAGTGAGAATGCAGGAGGTGAAAGTTGACTCAGATGTCAATGAGTTTAGAGAAGAAAGAGCTGATGGTGGGAAAGTTGATGCTGTTGCCTTTTGAGAGATTCTGGATGTGCAGCCAGAGGGACTCAGGACGAAGATGCTGGCAAAAACTTCACATTAAAGAAAATCTTGGAGATATTTCACAGCACTGAAAGTGTGCAGGACAAAATGTAGGAAGCCTATCCAAATATAGAAAGGAATGTGACAATTTTCCAAGGCGTAGAAAAGATGCCTGGTCCATACTGTAAGTTTCACAATGAGAAGGTGGCAAAGCCCTGTTCAATTTACTCTCCATAAGTCTTTTACAAAGAAATAAAACACTATTTCTTAATGTTACTAATTTTTTAAATTACGACAGGCTAAATTAAGTATTCAGTTTGCTATTTTTGAATGTTCTTATACATTTATAACCAGTAGTAAAACAGTTCTTAACACTTTAAAAATTTTTTGAAGATTATGAAACAATCATAATTTTCCTTGTTGCTCCCTAAAATTGCTTCACACAGTTTCAACTTGCACAATCATTTCTACAGTCCCACTCTTTTGTGCAAAGCAAAGACTTTACGATGCTGTGATATTGTAAAGAAAATTCCCGTTGTCCTACTCTGAATCATTTGACAAATGCAACTGAACCCACCACGATGGAGTTGTGTAATACCAAGGTTACATGAATCTTTCTCTCACATAGCTTGCAGCTGAGGAAGAGGGATGGCAAGTCAACCAACATGATGGTTAAGGCTGACATTGATTGCTAGCTTTCTGTGTGCTGGGCACTGTGCTGGTCCTTTTGTTACAGTGCATTGCCTGCAAGGTGGAGCTTTAGGAGGGGATGATAATGAAAACTTAGGAGACCATGGGGACTTCATCCTTTAGAGCTTGGGTCCATGTGCCTGTGCGTCAAGAAAGGCCCAGCCAGGAAGGCAGCGTCCCTCTTTTCTGTCCACACCTACAGGCTCCCAAGGCAGGGCCAAGGTGGATGTGAGGCCTGAGACGGGCACTCAACAAAGCAGTCCCCAGTCATAAGGACAAGACTGGAAGTTGGCCAAGGTTTGCCAGCAACTACTGCTTTCTTATCACTGCATAAGATGCAAATGCCCGGGGATTCTTCTAACGTGGTGTTAGGCAGATGTACTTCATATCTTCTCCCTACTTATCTAATTTCATGAAGGCACGTTTCAGGAGAGTGAGCTGCTGCAAAGGGTATACATTGGGCCTTGGAAAACTCCTTGGGCATGAAAACTATAAACCAGCCATCCAAATTACCGTCACTTTTAGGAAATCATCACTGTTGATATGATGTGTCTTTGTTGGATCGTTGTACCTTGGCAGTCTCTCGAGCCTGTGCTTTTTAGTCTTCTCTCCACCTGCACTTTTAGGCATTGCTTACTTTTTTATAGGCAAAAAGATTACATATATGCACATGTGTGTGGCTACATGTGAGTAAAGATGTATGTATCGGTAGGGATACTGTATTAGTTGCTGGGGCTGCCATAATAAAATGCCACAGAAGCGGCAGCTTACACAACGGAGCTTTATTCCCTCACAGTGCTGGGGGCTGGAAGCCCCACATCCAGGTGTGGGCGGGATTGGTTTCTCCTGAGGCCTCCCTCCTGGGCTTGCAGATGCTGTCTTCTCCCTGTGTCCTCACACCGTCTTCCCTCTGTGGGTGTCTGTGTCCTCATCTCCTCTTCCTATAAGGGCTCCTGACATATTGGATTAGAGCCCATTCTAATGCCTTCGTTTTACCTTAATTATCTTTTTAAAGGCCCCATCTCCAAATACAGTCACAGTCTGAGGTATGAGGAGGTTAGGCCTTCAACATATGAATTTTGAGGAACGCAATTCAGATTATAACAGGTACATGTATATGTATATCCTATAAATGAAAATGTCAGGACGGATTTTAGAGATAGAAATTTTTACTAAATTATGATCCCCCAGCGATCTCATCTCCTCTTAGTCTCAATTTTTCTTGTCTAAGAGAGGGTGCTCCTACCCACATCTTCAGTACAAATCCCTCTCCTGAAGGTCGGACCCGCATTTGCAGTAATGGTGACTGGACCCGCATTTGCAGTGATGGTGACTGGACATTTTCACCGAGGTGCTCTTCAACAGTTTCAGCCCTACGGGTCTGAAACAAAACTTACCCTCCTCCAGTGAAGCTCTTCCTCCTGGCCTTTCTGCTTCCTTTTTAAGCTCCATCCTCCTCCAGGCCTCCCATTACAGGCTGGAAGCCACGCCCCTTCCTGGGCCTCCCCCTCCAGGGCTTTGGGCTCCTGGCTGGGAGCGCCCCCCCTCCAGTCCTCCTTTCCAGGCTGAGAGCCCCGCCCATTCCAGGCCTCATCTCTTGGCTGGAAGCCCCGCCCACTCCAGGCCTCACCCTCCAGGCTGGAAGACCCGCCCCTCCTGGGCCTCCGGATCCTGGCTGGGAGCCATCTCTGCCTCCTCCCGCTTCCTGCACTCCTGATCAGGTCAGTGGCGTGTCACAGACCTCTGAAATGTCCTTCCCGACTGTTAGCTCCACAGCATTCCTACAGCTCCCGCCGCAGTTCCGCCCTCCGGAGGGTTCCAACAGCAGCCCAGTGCGCCTCCCCAGCCCCAGGCTCCCTCCACGCTAGTCAGCCTGCACCTGGCGCTCCCTGGCACACATATTTTCCATTGCTCTTCACTGCCAATTAAATGCAAATTTCTCATCGTGTGGTTCCAAGTTCTCTATATTTGGTCCTCTTATCCTGACTGCTCTACCCTCCCCAGAGCACTACAATCTGGCCAAAAGCCTCAGCAGCCTATTCCACCAAACCATTGTTTTATTTATTTTAGATTCAGGGGTATTTGTATGCAGGTTTGTTACATAAGTATATTGCGTTATGATAAGGTTTGTGCTTCTGATGATGATCCAGTCGCCCAACATAGTACCAGATAGTTAGGTTTTCTTCATTGTCCCCCTCTCCCTCCTTCCTTTTGGAGTCCCTGGTGTCTGTTGTTCCCAAGTTTATGTCATTATATACCCAGTGTTTAGATCCCACTTATAAGTGACAGCATGTGGCATTTGGTTTTCTGTTTCTGCATTAGTTTGCTTAGAATAACGACTGCCAGCTGCATCCATGTTGCTGCAAAGGACATGATTTCCTTATTTTTTATGACTGCATAGTATTCCATGGCAAAAAAAAATGTGGTATAAAAATATGTACCACATTTTTTTAATCCAACCCACAGTCAACGGGCACCTGGGTTGATTACATGTCTGTACTATTGTGAATAGTGCTGTGATGCACATACATGTGCAGGTGCCTTTTTGGTAGAACTATTTATATTCCTTTGGGTATATACCTAGTAATGGGATTGCTTGGTCTAATATTCATTCTATTTTGGATCTTTAAGAAATCTGTAAACTGCTTTCCACAGGGGCTGAATTAATTTGCATTCTCACCAAAGTTTATAAGTATTCCCTTTCTCCTCAACCTCTCCAGCATCTGTTATTTTTTGACTTTTTAATAATAGCCATTCTGACTGGTGTGAAATAGTACTTTATTGAAACCACTGCTTTAGAAAGTGAAAGTCCTTTTCAGGTTTTTTTTTTCATTCACTGGCAGAGGTTGCTGGCCCAGCAGGGGTTGTGCAAACTCTGTCTTTGTTCCCCTGTATTTGCCTTCCTCTCCCTTTTTCCTTCCTTTCCCTTTCTCAGCACACACACACACACACACACACACACACACACACACACACACCATATACAGAAGGGCTCTTATCTGAAATAATCAATAAAAATCGAGGATGTGAATATGTCATACAAGGAGCAAAGGGGAAAGTAAACATAAGGAAAATGTACAAATCCTAATTTTTAACCATGTAACCAGCGTGGGCTTTAAAGTCTACACAAGACAGACTACAACAAGCCTCTGCCCCTGCAGAAACTGGATAAATCCTGGAGAATGACTATAATCTCCATGACACAAATTCTTCCTCAGAAGGAAGGATCAAGGCTTCTGAATAAAAGGGCTAGAAAAAGAAATTTTCCTGAGGCTGTCAAAGGCAAGTAGGATTCTTTTTCAAGGTCAACAGGCATTAGAGACAGAAGACATACACAGCGTGCCAGAAAATTACAAGATTTCCCTCTCCTTGACACCAAAGAGTTAAACAGAGAAATGTGCATGTGGACAGTTATTAGGAGAAAGGAAAAAGGGAAGAGAAGGTGGCCCATTTCCTCCCTTAGCCAAAAAGAAAAGAAACAACTTAAATAAAACAATAAGATGCTGTCATCATGAAACACTGTGTATGTGTTGGCCAGTAGGCTATTAATACACAGCACAGTCTGGAGCTTTGCTGAACATGGAAATGCTTCCAGCCTCTTTGCAACACTGCTTGTATGAACACTGCTAAAAATACTGGTGGGATATAAATGTGTACTTGTGTGCTTGTATGTGCATGTGTGTGCATGCATGAGGACGTATGTGTTGCATGCGTTTGTGAGCATGTCTCAGTAGCTCCGAACACAGACTGCTTTGAGAAGAATTCATTTTCATTCCATCCAGAGTTGCTCAGAACAAGTCTGATTAGCTGGGATAGTAAAAGGGAAAGGAGCAGACAGAAATCTATCCTTTTCTCTTTATGTTTGTGACTCTTGGAGAAGCACGTGCCTTCACTCTCACCCCACAGAACAACACGCCCTTCAGAACCCACTCCCACGACCACACCCACTCCATTCTACACAGGCACATCCAACTGTCCTCCTGTCTGTCTTCACCATGGTGACCAGAGCCTCCACCCTCTACTTCCCTAAAGCAAAAATTGGCAAAGAACCCAAGGAAATGAATGTCTTTCCAGTGAACCAAAGTTTTGTTATGCACTGTTTGGATAAGCGTCCTAACAGAATACCTGGAAGTTACAGAATATACTCATTAAACCTAGCTGCCGGTTAATAAGCCCTTGAAATGCCTCAGGGCTCCCATCAAAGAGTTTCTGGAGACAGAGGGCTAGGCCAGTATCTAAGTCCTGCTTGAGAATAAGATTTCATTTCAGAGACCACTTGCTCCACTGTATTGAGAATGTTTCAGGGGCTGAATCAGTCTCTCTGGGGGAAAAATGCTCTCTGAATGTGTGTCCTGGGTGTGGAAAGGGGAGTGGCTCAGATTGGACATCTTCAATGTAGAGTGTACTCATGCATTGTCTCAGGAATCCTCATGGCTTCCATACAGCAAGAATCAATCCACATTTCACCCTTTCATAAGGACTCCAGTCATACTGGAGTGGGATCCACCCTAATGACCTCATCTCCATGTGGTTAAAACTCTTTTTCCAAATAAGGCCACGTTCTGAGGTTTGGGGGGTGAGGACTTCAACAGATCTTTTGGAGTTCTTTTTGGAGGGGGCACAATTCAACCCACAAAAGTAGTCCTTACCTAAAGGGACCTATGGATGTTTACTCAGGTGGCTAATCACTGGGGAAAGGGGAAGACTCAGACAGTCCAAGGACTACTGGAAACAGGTCTGAGTTGACATGGACACTTGGGTACCCACAGTGTCATCACAGTCCCCTGTTAGAGTGGGGCCCCCGAGGGACAGACACTAAGTGGAGTCCTAGCTAATGTCCAGCTCCTAATGGTCCTGCTGAGTTCACCAACATGCTGTGGGCATTGCCCTGTTTCCTGAGTGCACAGATGGAACTGATCTACTTGATAGTTGGATTAGCCTTAACATTGGGTCTCTGGCCGATGGGCTAAGACCTGTCATAGTGGAGGGCACCAAATGGAAACTCTGAAAATACCATTGACAGCTGAGGTTGTCAATCAAAAATAATATTGCATTCTGAAGTGGATGACAGAAATTTGTATCACCATTAAAAACCTCAAGGGTACAAGGCAGTGCTATTAACCATATCTCTGTTTAATTCACCAGCTTAGCCCCTGCAGAAACTGGATAAACCCTGGAGAATGACTGTAGTCTACAGCAGGACCAATTAGTGAGGCCTTTGGTACAACCATTGAGATGGGAGATGCATTCTTTTTCATTCCAATCAAGAAAGAGGATCAGAAATGGTATTTAGGTAGGATAGAAAACAATATTAAACTGAAGTTTTGCCTCCGGGCTAAATGAACTCTACTGCCTTCTGTCCTAAAATAGCTTGAGGATACGTGGACCACCTGAATGTCCCACAGAGCATCATGACACCTTGGTGATGGAGCAGAACCAACAATAGATGGCTATCTCACTAGAGGTCTTGGTAAGATACATGCACTAGAGAGGATGGGAAATAAACCCTGTGAAGATTGAGAGATATACATGTCAATAAAGTCCTTAGGGATCCAATGCTCAGGGCCATTCCGGAATATCTCCTCTAAATTCAAATAAAATCACTGCATCTTGCATTCCCTACCACAAGGAAGGAAGCACAGTGCATGATTTGCCTCATTTGCTTCTGAAGGCAACACATTTCATACCTAGGAATGCTGCTTCAGCCCCTATACTGGATGACACAGAAGGGTGCTAACTTTGAGTGGAGCCTAAACTAGGAAAGAGCTCTGCAACAGGTCCGAACTGTAGTGCAAGCACACCTGCTACTGGAGCCATGTTATCTCATGGACCTCATGAGGTTGTAGGTGTCAGCAGTGGGACAAGATGCATCATAGGGTGGAAATTGTATATCTAAGATCAAACCTAGGCAGGACTGGAGGATACGCATGAGTAATCCACATAAGCTGGTAGCCCAGACCCCCATGTCACCCACCTCGGCTATACCAGGGCTCCTGCCTCAGCTTGTATGTATGGCCATATTGGAGTGCTGACATACTGATCTGGGGTGACTCACAGCAGGCACTGGATGAGTACAGTGTCCTGGGCTAAAGACAATCTATCCCAGACCCTCATCTTTAGCAGCATCAGTGGCCCTCACAGCAGCTCTCCCTCCTCTGTGTTCCTACTTAGTGGCAGCTGTGGCCTGCAGCACCCAAAAACTGTGAGGTAGAGGGAATGGCAAGCATCCTTTACTCTGTGCCCCATCAATGGCACTGTCACCCCCTCTGGAGGCTCTGTGCCATGTGTCAGGTAGTACCCAGGGCTTGTGAGACATTACTCCAAGTTTCCAACCAGGTATGCTCTTGATTCCAGTGGATGTGATGACACTGTGCTCTCTCAGGGCTTAGGCTGTGCCAGAGGAGGGATGAACATTCCTTGCTGAATGAGATCCCTCTAGTTGCTCCACCCAGGGCCTCTGGCCTGTCCTTTCCATTGGTGATGGAGTGTAGAAGGCAGGCATGGAGTTAACACAGAGTTAACTTTCTGTGTGAGGCAGGCATGGAGTTAACCCTCTGAAAACACAGGATGCCAGTCTAAAGAGTGAAGAGAAAATGTGGTTGGAAGATGTGTTCTTCTACCTTTACATCATAAATTTCAGAACAGTGCATTTCATGACCAGAGGATGAATTACTGTTCACATTTTCCTGCATGCTCTGGATAAGATTTGCAATTGTGATCATTGCCAATGGAAGCACAGTAACAGCTTTCAGAGGGTCAGTGGAAGCCAGTATGCAAGACATATGCTGGACAAGGCAGCCTCTTGAGTGACGATGTAACTACCATTAAACACATGGTTTCAGGGAACTACAGAGGTATGATCTGTGTTGCTTTAACACAAAAAAAGTGAAGAACAGCCATGGCACTGCCAGTAATAATGATGTTCCATGAGAGATATACAAGTAGCCAGAACTTTTGCCACTAAAAAGAAACTTCACACCGAAAGGACAATAAAAAAATATGTAAATGCATCTTGTCTACCTATAACTCTAAATCAATTGATCAATCTATACATCACCATGCCTCATGAATTGTCATAAATTTTTAATCAAATTGTTTATGCAGAGGATTCACAAAAATAGAGAGAATCTGCCCTGGATTAATCAATGAGATTTACCAAGCTCTAATAAGAACAAGAATTGTGCCAGATACCATGGATACAATAAAGAACAATGCACGAATGCACTAAATGTAACTCACTGTCTAAACTGGTAGCCATGCATATAGACAGATGCAGGGTGTCTTAAGCAGGGACATAGGAAGGGGTGATGGAATGAACACCCAGCAATGGTTCCGTACTGATGTTCCCAGTTAAAGTCATCCAAAAGGTGACCACTCCACAGGAACTCCATCTGAGGGCCTTGTTCAATGGGACTTTTCAGCCATCCTCCTAATCCAAGTATTTTCTTCTTCTATTAAACTTGTCTTTGTTAGCTCTCTATTGGTCAGAGATTCTGTGAGATACCTATGGAAACATGGAAGTGACACTTACGTCTGCCTATCCCAACAGCCTAGTCGGAAATCACCAAAATGAGGCAAGAGAAAAGGGTTTTTAGTCAACCTTTTTCCTGTGTGCCTGTTCTAGTTGAAGAATTTGGGTTTAATAAACCCAGAATTCTTGGCGGGGCGCAGTGGCTCACGCTTGTAATCCCAGCACTTTGGGAGGCCGAGGCGGGCGGATCACGAGGTCAGGAGATCGAGACCACAGTGAAACCCCGTCTCTACTAAAAATACAAAAAATTAGCCAGGCGTGGTGGCGGGCGCCTGTAGTCCCAGCTACTCAGAGAGGCTGAGGCAGGAGAATGGCGTGAACCCGGGAGGCAGAGCTTGCAGTGAGCCGAGATTGCGCCACTGCACTCCAGCCTGGGCTACCGAGCAAGACTCCGTCTCAAAAAAAAAAAAAAAAAAAAAAAAAAAAAAAAAAAACACAACCCAGAATTCTTTATAAAACAATTCTTGCCGGGCCAGGCGTGGTGGCTTACGTCTGTAATCCCAGCACTTTGGGAGGCCAAGGCAGGTGTATCATGAGGTCAAGGGTTTGAGACTAACCTGACCAACATGGTGAAACCCCGTCTCTACTAAAAATAAATTAGCTGGACATGGAGGCACGTGCTTGTAATCCCAGCTACTCAGGAGGCTGAGGCAGGAGAATCGTTTGAACCCGGGAGGCAGAGGTTGCAGTGGGCCGAGATCGCACCATTGCACTCCAGCCTGGGGGACAGTGAGACTTTGTCTGGAGGGAAAAAAAAAAAAATTCTCGCAACCACACCTCACAGATCACAGTTCAAGAACTGCTGCAGAAGGTGGTCTTTCTGAAGAAGGTTCAAAGGGGAAAGATAAAGGCGCTGGGTTTTATCTCTGGTCCTGGTCAGAATCAACTCAGAGTCTTTACCAACAGGGATTGTCCCATCTGTCATCCTTGGTTACACAAGCCCCATCAGGCAGAATGGGGGAAGGACTGAGCTCTGGGCCTTGTGAGCTCCACTGAGAGCCCCACTGCTACTTCAGGAATCGCCTATCAGGCTGGTGGGTGGGGTAGGAGTATAAATAATCAGCACCAGTTTGGGGGCCGTCTAGAAATGGCATTTGACCAGACCCCCCCACAGCTCTTGAGGGTCTTTTCTGAGGACCTTTACTGCAGTCCATGCAAAAAAACCCCTCATAGTCCTCAGTAACTTCCAGTCCTCCAAAGCCATATAGTGTGGTCGTTTTACTCATCCTCTAGGCTTTCTTTAGTTATTCATGCAAAGACAGGCCTGGCCTTGGGTGTCTGTAGCGAGGCCACAAGGCCTTGGATCAGAACAGCAACGTCAGGGAAAACAAAATCCAAGGGGGCTGCCCAGTCCAAGGACAAACTGGGAGTCCTCATCTTGTAACCACGATCTCTACCTTGCGATGCTGCAGGGGCACCTCTTTTGCCTTTCACCTAGGCTCCTGGCAAAGGCCTTACAAAGCATTATTCAGGGCACTGTGTGAGGCCAGAGAAGGAATTGAGGAAGACCAGACCCATACACAGAGATGAAGAGTGTGGAGTGACAAGACGGGGCTTGAGCTGGTGGCAAAAAGGGAAAAGTTCCTTTATCCCCCTGGCAGGGGTTGCGATGGAGGTGTGGCTGGCTTCTTCTGTGCCCTGCTGCTCAGACCTGTAGGGGGAGCATGCAGATGGGCAGGCGGTGGGGCTCCAACCCCACAGCAATGTCCAAGGGTGAATGTTTACAGCTCCTGAGGTCCCAATGGGCCTGTGTTACAGGGTGCTTTCAGTTGAGCCATCCTTAGCTCAGTTAGACCTCCTGCCTTATTCCAAGGACAGAGGCTTTCTGTATCCTGAGGTTTTTTGCCTCCGTGTACCAAAAGAATCAGATCACACATGGGCTTAGAGAATGAGTGCGAGGTTTTGAGTGGAAGTAGCTCTCAGAAGATGGGGGAGCCAGAAGGGAGATGGAGAGGGAGGTGGTTTTCCCCTGAAGTCAGACCGCTCAGTGGCCAGGCTGTCCTCCAACTGCACCGAGTGGTTCTGCATATCGATGGCCTGCCAGCCTGCCGTGGATGGTTATCAGTGCGCTTACACCGGTGTGTTCCCCTTGACATCCAGAGGCTTGTGTGCGTGCCTGCTAGGCTCTTAGGTTTTTTATAGGCACAGGATGAGGGTGTGGTAGGCCAAGGCAGTCTTGGAAAATGCAACATTTAGGCACGAAAACAGAAATGCCTGTCCTCACCTAGGTCTGTGGGCACAGGCCCGGGGGTGCAGCCCTAGCCAGGGACCACACCCTTCCCTTTCCAGCCCCCCTTCCGTATCAGTAGCTGGAGGGAGTTACTTCTCAGGGAGACGTTTTGGTTTTCAGGGAGAAGACAAAACCTCCAATTTGAAAAACCCTTTGGTGAGGAAAACACTGGACACACAGAGGGCTGGAAGGGCAGGGTGCTGGAAAGACAGCGAGGCGGCCAGACCCACCGGGGAGGCAGCCTGGGAAGATGTTTATTTTCTAAGAGATGAGGAAAGACTAGGAAACAGGGAGAAACTTTTAGGGTGGAGGGTGGGAAACTTGGGAAGCAGAGCAGATGGCCTTAATCTTCTAAGGAGGCAGTGCCAAGCCCGGCTGGGGTGACAGTGGGAGTCTGGGCTGAGGGATGGCGGGGACATCCTCTGCTGGCTGCTGAAGGTCTAGGATGGGCAGTGAGGCAAGCCTCAGAGGTGCTCCCCGGGCTTGCCTCCCAGGAGGGGCCCTGCAGGAAGTGTCCAGATGCAGAGCCCCAACTCCTCCCCCAGAGACTTGGATTCAGTAGAACTGGGATGGGGTCCAAAATCTGTATTATTAGGACACTCTCAGAATGTATTTGTCATCAGGCAAAGACTGGAGAAATAGCGAGCGAAGGAACCGTTAGCCCCAGGGAGAGCCCACTGGAGGCTGGAAATGGGAAGCATTGGGGAATGACTTGGTATCCTCTATCAGACTCTGCTGCCCAGAACCCTGGGGGAGAAAGCTGACGGGGGGAGGAGTGTGTAGCCACGTGGAATCTATCCAGGAGGGGAAGGTATCTCCAGGAGGGTAGAGTCCATCCAGGGTGGGGGGGATGGGGTCTACCCAGAGGGGTGAGGTCTGGCTGCGGGGGATGGGGTGAGTCCAGGAGGGAGAAGTCCAGCTGGGAGAATGGGGTCTATCCAGAGGATCAGGTCTAGCTGGGAAGAAGGGGTCTACCCAAGAGAGTTCTGGTTGGGGAGATGTGTCTACCCAAGAGGGTGAGGTCTAGCTGGGGGGATGGGATCTGTCCAGGAGGATGAAGTCTAGCTGGGGGGATGGGGTCTACTCAGAAGGGCGAGTTCTGGTTGGGGAGATGGGTCTACCCAGAGGGTAAGGTCTAGCTGGGGGAATGAAGGTCTGTCCAGGAGGGTAAGGTCTCTCCACAGGATGCTTTGGGAGGTCTGGGGCTTGGGGTTCCTGTGATCACAGCCCCAGTATGTGACTTGGACCCACACTTGGCAGAGACAAAGGTGAAGACAAGACAGGACTGGTGGACTCTGAGGAAAGGCAGAGTGGTGGGAGCAGGGTCAAGAGCGAGAGGCCAGAGAGTGCGAGGAGGTGGGATCCCAGAGTGGGACCTGGGGAGCTGGAGTGCTGGTAATGCTTCTCACGCTGGAGAAGCCAATCCTAGGGCTTGGTTAGACTAAGTGCATTTAACTGGGGCAGCAGTTTTACACATATATTTCAGGAGGAGATAATTTTATCATAAACACATTCCATTGATTCATGTGAAATCATTAAAAATATTAAGGTCAAGGTTTTTCTCCTGGCTGCTTTAGGCTACATGCCCAGGACTCCTGTCCCCCTGTGGTGAGGGGATTTGGGTGGAAGAGTTTGAGAAGCTCTGCTGCAGAATCCTTTTTAAATAAAGAGGGACGCTCCAAGCCTGGCATTGAAAGGCACACCTCTCGGTGGAAGCAGGTGGCCAGGCTTTGATCCCTTAAGGATTGGAACCTTATGAAATTACCAACACATTGGACCATGTTTGACTTGTGTAAATAGCTTCTTCCTGTGATTCAATCTAAATTTTAGACTCCAGGCCTCGTCGCTGCCTCCACCATGTGGCCTCAAGGGAGCGCCGCTCCACCTCCTAAATCCCCAAGGACAAAGCCCACTTCCTTGGCTTCTGGAAGCAGCGGGAGGGAAGTCATTGGTGGAATACAGACTGCTGTATTTAAAAAGGAAGTAAGCATAGAGAGAAACATGAATTCAATTAGAACAGTTCCTTGTTCCCCAAAATATGGTCCCCAGACCAGCAGCATCAGCACCCCCTGGGAGCTTGCACAATTCCTGGACACTAACCCAGATCTGCTGAACCAGAATCCACATCTTAGCAGGACCGCCCAGCCTCTCCTATGTATGTACACATAGCAGAAGCACCAGTCTAGCCAGCAAGAGTCCGCTTATTGGTCACCTGCCTTTCCAGCCCCAGCAATCTGGACCCTATCACTTCCCCTGGGGACACTATTAGATCCTCCATTCTTCAAAATCAACATAAGGTCTGCCTCCCACAGGAACAGGTTCCTGTCTGAAGAGCCTCCTCTTCTTTCAGAAAGTGTATTCGTTATCTTTGCTGTGTAATATATGACCCTAAAACATAGAGGTTTAAAACAATACACATTATTTTTGCCATATGCTGTTGGTTAGAAACAAGTCACTAATTCAGCCCAGGCCTCAAGGGAAAGGGATCACACCAGGGCCTGAATACCAGGAAGCAGGGATCACTGGGGATCACATTCCAGGCAGCCTACTGCAGGGAATCATCTCCAATCGAAGGGGCAGGCCTCAACAGGGCAGCCACATCAGAATGCAAGAAAACCTCCAGGCATGTGGTAAGGACAACATGCATTCAGCAACAGGATGCTTGAAGAAGCCTTTCAACTGTGGCTTGCAGAATGGCCACATTAGCATCACTTGGGAAACATTTAAAAAAATACCAATGCCCAGGCCCTACACAAGACCAATTAGATCACAATCTTCAGGCATGGGTTTTTTCTAATTTTTAAATTCCCCAGATAATTCTGTTGCACAACTGAGGTTAAGAACTATGGCTTCAGGTCAGGTGCGGTGGCTCACACCTTTAATCCCAGCACTTTGGGAGGCCGAGGCAGGCAGATCACCTGAGGTCAGCAGTTTGAGACCAGCCTGGCCAACATGGTGAAACCCCATCTCTACTAAAAATGCCAACAAATTTAGCTGGGCATGGTGGTGGCGCGCCTGTAATCCCGGCTACTTGGGAGGCTGAGGCAAGAGAATCACTTGAACCCGTGAGGCTGAGCTTGCAGTGAGCTAAGATTGCACCACTGCACTCCAGCCTGGGCAACAGGGCAAGACTAGTCTCAAAAAAAGAAAAAAAAACAAAAAACAAAATAAAAAAAAACCACACACAGAACTATGGCTTCATATGAAAATTTTCAAATGCTACAGTGAAGTAGTGATAAAGATTACTAGTTGAAAAGATGTGAGGCTCAGCAGCTTGGACTTCTGCTGGGGAATCTGTGGACTGGAAAAGTGGGCCTTAAAGAGTGTTGGGACCATTTCGGAGGTGAGCCAGTAAGGCTGACAAAAGATTTGTGACTTTTTATGATTATCTTAGCAAAACTCCCATCAAGTCATGATGCTGGAAAAATACATCCAAGAGTTAGGAACACAGAAAGGAAAGAAGGAAATAAACCTATATAAAGCCAATCTGAAAAGGCTTCATGATGTATGATTTCAACTACACGACATTCCAAAGAAGGCAAAGCTATCAAGGCAGTAAAAAGGTCAGTTGTTGCCAGGAGTTAGAGTGAAGGGACAAATAGGTGGAGCACAGAGGATTTTTAGGGCAGTGAGACTACTCCGTATGATCCCGCAGTGGTGGATAATGTCATTATACAGTTGTTCAAGCCCATGGAATGTACACCACCAAGAGTGAAACTTAATGTGAACTATGGACTTTGGGTGATGATGATGTGTCAGCACAGGGTTGATTATAACAAAGGTACCATTTGAGTGGGGACATTGCTAATGGGAGAGGCTGTGCATGCATGGGAGCAGGGGGCATATGACATATGCCAAGTTTCCTCCAAATTTCGCTGTGAACCTGAAAGTGTTCTTAAATAATAGTCTTTAAGAGACAGGGTCTTGCTCTGTTGCCCAGGCTAGGGTTCAGTAGCACAATCATAGCTCACTGTGGCCTCAACCTCCCAGGTTCAAGTGATCCTCCTACCTTTGCCTCCACAGTAGCTAGGACTATAGGCACACACCACCATGCCTGGCTAATTTAAAATTTTTTGTACAGACAGGTTCTCACCACATTGCCCAGGCTGGTCTCAAACTCAAAAGCAATCCTTCCATCTTGGCCTCCCAAAGTGCTGGGATTACAGGTATGAGCCACTACACTTGGCCTTTATTTTTTTAAATAAATTTTTTTAAAGAGACAAAAAGAAACCTATCTATTGTTAAAACTTGTCAATTCCAGCTGATGACTTCAAAGAAATAGAAACAAAATGAAGACTCAACTAATAAAAGAGCCTCATAATCTTCTACTCTCCAGTCTGTGGAGACACAGAAGGTGAGAACCCAGAGAGGCCTTGGAGGTCACCTCACCAATACCTTTGTTTTGTGGTTGAGGAAATCGAGACATGAGGTCACTGGGAGGTAATGGCCTTGCTGGGATTAGAACTCACATCTTCAAACCTGAGCCCAGTGCTCTACCTGAAGACTTTCCACATACAGAGCATGTCTGTCAGTGGGGCATGTTGGACTCTTTCCTGCACACCAGTGCGTGAGAATGAGGCATACTGAAGAGTTAGTCAAGGGAGAGAACATGCACCCTCTTACGGGAACACCATGGCCTTTTGCAGAAATGTTTCAATGAGGGCTGGTTCACAGGAGGTTGGTGGTATATGACCAGTACTGCAACAGTTAATTTACTCTGTCTCATGGGAACAAGTCAATAGGTTGATTGTAGTCGTTGAGTCTAACACGCTCCCAGCTTGAGTTGCACCCACTCTGTAAACAGCTCCTGATGGTAGCGGCTTTACCCACAACAATAAAACGGCTCCAACTTCAGGCAAGTCCAACCTTTACCTCTCCTCCCTACCCCTCGCCTGCCTGATTTTAGTCACTGTTCTCATTCCCAGGGACCGGGTTGCTCCCAACTCGTTGCCATAGCCACAGGCCTCACCCAAAGCATACCAACGCTGTAGTGCTCACAGATCTTGGCAGACATCCAGGCAGATGCAGAGCAGTTGGGGTGAATAACGTTCTCCTCTGAAAACTGGGCCAAGGCTGTTCGTTGCACTGTCCGCTGTCGGCTTGAGTCTTATAGAGCTGTCCATTTGGCTGCCTGGCTGTGAATGAGCCATGGTTGTTAATTTCTTTCTCCTGCACCAGCTTCTTGGGAGCCTCTAACCCAGAACTTAAACAAAGAGCTAAATCAGGCAGTTCCCAGAGCTCCGGACCCTGGCTGTTTACCGAACACTGAAAACGTTACCAGTTGCCACCAGTCCCAAATCTCTCATCTCTTCTAAAAGTTGTGAGGGATGTTGTCCCCAGAGGTCCAGGCCTGGCCCATCTGTGATGCTCTTGGGTGTCTGTTTCAACATCCCAGTCCTGTGAGTTGAAATATCTTTTCCAAAGAAAGAAATCAAAGACGGGGGTGGGGTGTGGGGTGAAGGAGCACATGGCAAGAGAATAGAGATGGAATCCCTTCAAAAACAAACAAAGAGGAGCCGTCCGTGTGCAGCGTGTTCATCCTTGGATGATTTATGTTGGCCCAGTGCTCAAGTTCATGGCAATTACAAAAAAGGAGGGAGTGTCAGAAGGAATCTTCCATGAATACCAACAGTACCAGCCAACATCTGTCCCTTGGGCTGGGCAATCTGCTCCAGCCTGTTCAGAATTCTACTTAGAATCTTTCTCAAATGGGACAGTGAACACTGAAGCACTCTGTAGGTTAGAAAACAGTGCATACTGGTAGAATGTTGTTTTCATCAGGCATTCCCTTCGCTCCTACATTGGCGCTCATGAAGTGAATAAGTCCCTCGGCTGCTGCCCCCAGGGTATGTGCCCACACTGCTATAGAACCAACCTGGTAGGGAGAGGGCTCACAGACCTCCTCCCACATGAGAAGGGATTGGGATGGGCGTGGGCAGGGGCCAGTTCTGCTGATGAGAACACAGCAGTTCTAATCTCACTGGAACTGGCCCCTGAGCGCCCCCTCCCCAGTTGCATTTTTGCATTGACCTCCTGCCCAGAGATACTTCGCCTGCAGTTGCCACGTCTTTGCTAAGGAGTGGCTTTAAAAAAGAATATAATATTTAGATGTAGCTGCCTGGAAGAGGAAGGTGTTTCATTCTTCTTTAAAGGTAGTCTGGAAAATTACCACTTTTTAGTGGGGGAGAATATACTGTTCAATTAGTAACATAAAAATAAAGCTGGGTGCAGTGGCTCACACCTGTAGTTCCAGCACTTTGGGAGGCTGAAGTGGGAAGACTGCTTGAGCCCAGGAGTTCAAGACCAGCCTAGGCATCATAAGGAGACCTCATCTCTACAGAAAAACAAAAACAAACAAAAAAACCTTAAATTTTCAAAATAAATAAAACCATCACTACCACTAACTTTTAAGAACACACTAAGAGCAAGGGAAAAAAATCCTGGGTACTAATGCCGAAAGTGCATATATTCCAAGGAATGGTAGCCATCATGTTCCCAGTATGAGACAGAACGACTGAACCAGATCCTACACAGCTTGCCTCAAAACCCTGGCAAGACTTGCCACAAATCCTGAACTTCCCTTCATGTTGTCTTTCCATAATTCCTTCCCCTCCCAGCACCCACATCAGTCTGATTTCTAATCTTTAAACCACCAGAGGCTGGGCAGAGCCCACCCAGGAAGAATTCTAAAATGTGATTAACAAACACAGCCTGAAATGGCTTCAGAAGTTGCTGACACTGTTGAGACACAGTGTCTTTTGAAAGACAAGGACAGTTGAAAACTTCTTGCACCACTGAAGGCTGGCGCCCTCATGCACGTTAACAGTTTCTCCCTCCACCACAGTTTGCTATCTCTCCATCGCTGGCATTCATACGGCCTCACCCATCTCCCCGAGAGACAGCTGCTCCCAGACCCACCCTGCAGCTGAGCGGCAAGACGAGCAGAATTTTCCCTGTGAGCAGGAGACAAGGCTAAAGCTGCATGTGTGTCAATCATGAAAGCCCAAATCAGGAGACAGATTAGGACTCTAAGGGAGCTCCACTCACCGAAGACCATCTCCCCAGGAGAACAGGCACTGAGGGCCGTACCTGCCCCCACAACGCCATTTTCCAAACGGATAAAGGGAAACTCACATTTTTTTAAAACTGAGTTTCAAGTCTTTGGAAAGCTCCTATGCAGTTGACGCCCGCTGATTTATGGAGACATTAAAAAAAATTAAAAGCATATTAGGATGTGATGTGGCACAGCAGATTTGGAGTTGAAAGGGTGTCAGTTCACATGTGGTTCTGCCACTGATGAGCCAGCTGCGTAACCCTGAGAGCCTTCAGCTCTGGAGCATGTGATAGCTTCCCCTGCAGGCTTGTTGTGAGGCTTAGAGGAAAGAGTGCCCATGACAGGCAGGGCAGCATCTGCCTGTGCAGGAGGTGCTCCACACACCTGGTCTGAATGAGTGAATGTATTTTCCATGCCTGTGACACAGTCACTCAGTAAGTGTAGATTTTGTCCCTTTCTTTTCCCAGATGAGCAGCCACCATAGAGTTGGTTTCTGTAGTTCAATCTCTCAATCAAGCTAAAAACACAGCTTCTTAGAGGGACCAGGCCATCTCTGCAAGGTATCGAGGGGGCATCTCAGAGTTTTCATCCTGGCCCCTGGCACTAGCTATGTGTGCAGCTCTGCATGCAGTCATCTAGTCCCTCTTCCCTCATTCCAAGCCTTATTTTCTCATAGCGAAAATGAAAGAGCTGGAGTAGATTCATAGCTGTCAACCATGCTCTATCATCCAAGTCCTTTGTTTACAAGGAATCTGATACAGCCCCCCCCCACCCCATTAAATATTTCAAGAAAAGGGGCCAAGGCCTAGGCCTAAGTTAGCTCAGCTCTCTAGCCCACCTGCTCTTAGAGGCTGAACAGAAGGCACTCCTCGACCCCCACACACAGGAGCCCCTAGGGTTCCTTGGAGCAGGTTGTCTAAGTCTCCTTCCAGACCTGACACTCCACAATTGTAAGTGTTTACAGAGTAACTGCAGCACATTATTGAACCTGACCAAATTAACTCAAGCCTGATGTGTAACACATATCAGAAAGAATACAGCCAAGGGCTTTCCTTTGTCCCCAGCTCCTCAGCCCTGCTGCCTGGGCAAAAGTCACTCAGCAGGAAGTCCTTTTTGACTGGTTTCAGCTTGAAACCCTACAGCATCAGGGACAAGAGGAAGTAATATAAAAAAATACCTGCAATCTTATCCCGAAGAGAGTGTCACGTGAACATAAAGCAATTAAAGGAGGCTGTAGAAATAAGACCTGCAATAAATTAGTATGAACAATAGGTGTGGGAAGTGGGGAAAGGGCATCGGGCAGGAAACACCTAATCCCAGGTTGGCATGACCTTGGGCAAGGTGCCAGTGTCTCAATGACCTTGATGGTAGGGCTGAAGCAGGTCACCTCTGTAAGAATTATCTAACCATAAACTTCTGTGACTCTAAGTATTGCATAGCCAGGCACGGTGGCTCATGCCTGTAATCCCAACACTTTGGGAGGCAGGCAGATCACCTGAGGTCAGGAGTTCCAGACCAGCCTGGCCAACATGGTGAAACCCACTCTCCACTGAAAATACAAAAATTAGCCGGGCACCTTAGTGTGTGCCTATAATCCCAGCTACTCGGGAGGCGGAAGCAGGAAAATCGCTTGAACCCAGAAGGCAAAGGTTGTAGTGAGCCGAGATCATGCCACTGCCCTTCAGTCTGTGCGACAGAGTAGACTCTGTCTCCAAAACAAACAAACAAAAAAAGACTTATAAGTACTTAAGAATGTTGATAATGATGTTGTCAAATTGTCATTTTCTAGCTACTTAAGTTTCTTACTCGTAGATATTCCTCAACCGTAATATCAGTAAGCATCTTAGGCCATTGGCAGGGAGTGAGCTGACTGCTCCCCAGGGTCTCAGGTAAGGAGCAGATACTGGTTTTCAGTTTGTAAGGTCAGCATGAGCAATATCTCCCAGAGGCCTCTGTACTATGATTACAGCCACCTTGGCATAAATGAGCACTTATCAAATCCACGAGAGGCAAACAGACATCTGCAGGCTGGCAGAACTGTCTGCAAGGATTTGCTTAACGCCGATCTCTGGCTGGGCTCATGGTATCAGAGGTCCCCAGGTTTATTAATTGTTTTTAACGATCATTTTTTCCACCACCTCAACAGGAGGACCCTTTATAGTTGAAAGCAAGAGGAACTAACACAGGCAGTGAGAATCAAATGGCTCAGTTAAGCCTGGGTGTGACTGGGCTAACTAACGCTTTTTCCGGTCACAGGTCACTCTTACGAGGTAATCCATTTGCCTAAAGAGGCAGTGCACATAACGCAGCATCTTGAAGGAAGGGAACCGTTGTGGCTAGGTGATTGGGTGGAATGGCATTCCCTCTGGAATCTGATTGCAGATCTTGATTTCCAGCTTGGTCCCCTGGTCTTTAGCTTTTGACTTCCAAAGTCTTACTGGAACTAGCTAGGTGGCCCCTAGAGTTATGTATCCACTTTTCTCAAAAGCAGCCTACGGAGATGGAGCCTGGTAAGGAAAATAAAGGTAACGTAGTATGGCATTCACTCATTATGGACAAGATGTCCTCTGTGTACATCACAAAGCTCTCACCTGCAAGTAACAGACACTCAGCTCAAACCACCTTTAAAAGCAAGGATATTCTAATCTCAGATAACAAGAAGTCCAGCAAGTTCCAAGGAGATTAAAACCAGTTGTTCAGCATTGTTTACCAGAACAAATTCCTTCCAGCTCTTGGCTCTACCATCATCAGAGCATTGGTTTTGGCCTCAGGCAGCGCATCTCATGTTTGAAACACCCCTCAAGCCCTCCTGGTTTCATATCCAGATGGGCAGAGTCCACTTCATGGTGACCAACCTGTCACGCTGCACAGGGCCTTGTGCTTAGAAGGACCCACACTTGGCTTAGTGCTCTGCCAACACCGTCTTAACATTCTTAATCTTATCTGTGAACTTGTGTTTTATGAGTGAAGTCCTATGGGACAGTGGAGATGCATGCGAACAGAGATCTACGCATTGTGCCTGTCCTCCTTCCCCTGCGGTCCCATGCGCAGGTCATGTTGGGGATCCCCACGAGCACAGAATTCCAGGGACCCACGAAGCATGGGAGTCAGTGAGACAGACTCAAAACCAGCACAGTAAGCCCAGGACCAAGTAAGTGGCAGCACTGACAGCCCCGAGAGGCTACAGTTTTTGTCCAAATCAGAACTTGCTCTGAACACAGAAAATAGAGCTCTAAGAAAACACAGAAGATGAAGCAACCCTACTCTATTCTTTTGAACACGTTACTTCCTCGTATTAGACAACTACTTACACTGAAAATGATGACATAGGTTGGGTATGGTGGCTCATGCTTGTAATCTCAGCACTTTGAAAAGCTAAGATGGGCAGATCACCTAACGTCAGGAGTTCGAGACCAGCCTGGCCAACGTGGTGAAACCCCGTCTCTATCAAAAAATACAAAAGATAGCCAGGCATGGTGGTGCGCGCCTGTAATCACAGCTACCCAGGAGCTGAGGCAAGACAATCACTTGAACTCAGGAGGCGGAGGTCACAGTGAGCCAAGATCGCACCACTACACTCCAGTCTGGACAACAGCAAAACCCCATCTCAAAAAAAAAAAAGAAAAGAAAATGACATAGAAGGAAAGACATAAGTGGTTGGCTAATACACCTTAGTGAACTATTTCAGAAGAAAATTCAGCACAATTCCAGCCTATGACTCCAAAAGCCTCAATTTCTTGCCTTGTTCCTGTCCCTTGATTTTTGTCTCCTTTTCTTTCATTGACAGAGCAGAAGGACAACTGCCTCAGGTGTGTGCAGTCATTTATTGCCCTGGAAATGGACATCCAGAACAGAATATCATCTTCCTGGCAGCCGTCTCATTCAGCCTCTGCACGGAGACCCTGTTTCTCTTCCTAAGCTGTCCGAAGACCTGAGCCTTCTTAGTTTGTGATGCTTCACTATGGCATCAACTCTCCAACTTCTGCCCTCCAAGACCATAGTGACGAGAAAACAAAGATCACCTACCCCCGAGCTGGGAGGAGGACTCCTTTTTTCTCTGTACAGCCTTTTATATGTTTTAACTTGCTTACCATGTAGTATGGATAACCTATGAAAAAGATTTCACGTGTATACCTTTTTAAATCACTTACTCTACTTGTTTGTGAAGACAAAGATAAATTTTAAAAATGTCGGACTTCCTCTTGCAAGTACAAGAAAAAAAAATTCAGCTTCCTGTGTAATAAGAAATATCGTAAGTCACACTCATAGTCCGAGCTATTTGGAAAATTGTGGTGGGAGGATCACTTTAGCCCAGGAGTTCGAGACTGCAGTGAGCCCTAATGGTGCCGCTGCACTCCAATCTGGGCAAGAGAGCAAGGCATCATCTCTAAAAAAATAATAAAAATAATTTGAAAGATTAAAAAATATTTAAAAGAAATATCACAAGTGAACTATAATTCATCCCGAGAGAATATGGATCTTTTCCAATAGCAACATCAAAATGTCCAAGGCTAGTCACCATTTCTTTCTTGAGAACATTCATAAGCCACTGCTCACCCCTGGACTCCATTTTAAAAACAGATGCCACAGAGTTCTTCACTGCTCAGCCCATTCTCACATCACCAGTCCCCAAGCACGGACCTCACCCCTGGCCAGCCTTCTGGCATGCCAGGCCTCCTCCTCCCTCAAGCCCATGCGGAAAAGGGGAAGTGGGTCACACGGGGAGCACATGCTATGAGTGGACGTACCCTGCCAACGGAAGTGGAGGGGCAGAGGTGGAGTGGTTCCTTCTTCCTTATTCCTTTATATTCTGTTAAGCTTTAGCAACTCTCTCAACTGACTGATGCGTGGACTTGTTCTAGAAGAAACTGTTAGAGGCAGCAGAGGTCTGAAGGCACTTTAGTTCCACCCCTAGAGGAGAGTTGACAGTTCCAGACACCAAGTTGGCATTAGAACCAGAGCTAGAACCCAGAGCTTGTCCCCACCCAGCCAAGTTCTCTTTCATCAGCAATATCTGATTTCCCAGAATCATCCTTCATGGTGTGTTCTGGACCAATTTTTTGTCTAAAAACTAGACAAAAAGATAACTTCCATTTCTATTTCTACACTACAGCTCATACAATTTAAAGGAAGGACACTGCTGTAAGAACCATCCTCCTTCACTAAAGCAAACTGGTTGAGTTTATTAAATAAGATTGGAAAGGGTCATTGTCTTGATTAGCATTTCTAAGCCTTGACATTGCTGACATTTTTGGTGGGATCATTCTTTGATGTGGGGACCATCCTATGCACTGCAGGATGTGTAGCAGCATCACTGGCCTCCACCCACAAGGCACTGGTAGCATCTCCTCCCCTCCACTTGTGACAATCAAAAATGTCTTCTTTGGACATTGCCAATTGTCCCCTGAGGGGAAAGACACCCCGGTTAAGAATCATTGATCTAGGGGAAACTCAATTATTTGGTTGTCATTGAAAATACTCAGCAAGAAAAAGAAATTGTTCACATTAGGGCTTTATAGACAAAAATTGGAAAACTGAATCCAGGGCATTCCTCCTCAACAGCCAGTACCCAGAATAGCCTGAAAGGGGTCCTGGAGAGACAGGTGGGGGCCTCAGTAAACCTCGGAGGCATGGCAGTCCATGTGTATTATTGACCTTTCCAGGTGAAGGCAAAAGGATATTTGAGTCAGGGTTGACAAGCATACTGATAAAAGCAGAACATGGCCGGGCATGGTGGCTTCTGCCTATAATCCTAGCACTTTGGGAGGCTGAGGCAGGTAGATCACCTGAAGTCAGGAGTTTGAGACCAGCCCAGCCAACATGGTGAAACCCCACCTCTACTAAAAATACATTAAAACCAAAACAAAAAACAAAAAAAACTAGCCTGCCATGGTGGTGTGTGCCTGTAATCCCAGCTACTCAGGAGACTGAGATAGGAAAATTCCTTGAACCTGGGAGGTGGAGGTTGCAGTGAGCCAAGATCACGCCACTGCATTCCAGCCTGGGCAACAGAGAGAGACTCCATCTCAGAAAAAAAAAAAAAAAAAAATGCAGAACATAGGTTGATGACTATGAGATGAATAGTGTTGGGTGGAGAGAAGCCAGAATGGTGTTGGAGTCCTTAGAGAAAGCCTGGCATTGTCTATTTGAATAACTGCTTGTGAGCCTTGAACTAGTTGGTATCCCATTGAGCGTCTTTACTGAGAGGATGGCAGTATCACAGGAACTAGACATGGAGACTCGGAGAGCTTTGTGAAGGACACCTTGAATTATAAGTTGAAGATCTTGGAGAATTCTTGAGAGGATATTATATAGTAATGTTGAGAGTGGCATGGAAGGTTCTATTTCTACTTTGAGATATTTGGCCTGTGTCAGTGGAGTGACTAGCTCAAAAGCAGTCGGGTATTTTAGTTAGCATAGTTTGTACTTGAGGTTTTAAAGGGGGATCAGCGATTTTGACAGAAGCAAGCAAAGTGTGATGGTCAATGAGAGCCATGAAAGGGCGAAGATGCAAGGCCGGGAACCCAAGGCCCTCAAGGGAGCAAAACTACTGACAGTCCAGTTGGAAAGTAACTCTCTTTCCAGAAGGTTTACTGGGTGGTGGAACTACGAAGCTGTGCTGGGTGGGGAGGGTCCTAGTAAGACAGAAGAAGGTTCTGATAAAGCCAACACATGGATGCTTATGAAGTCCCGCCAACAGGCATGGCTTGTGTGCTCTTAGGGAGTGTGGCAAGAGGTGTTCATGGTGAGATGTGTTGCTCAGGGTCTATTAGGAAGGGAGTGGAGTGCCCATTGATGGGGAAGATTCTCTCCTCTTATGACTTAGTGTGGACACAAAGGGGAACACCCCTCCAAGAAAGTCATTAAAAGATGGATTTTAAAACCTTTGCTCTCTTTTGTGTTTTAAAGCCAGCCAATCCCAAAGCCAGCATTCTTTGGATTTATATCTGCATGTGTGCCTAACGAGTTGGGGTTTGGAATAAGCAGACTGGCCTGGTTTGCTTCCTTCTGGTCAGTTAAGTTGTGCAGCCATCAGTTTGCACTGCGTTGATTTGACCTTTTCTCTCATGGAGTCTTCAGGGTGTTGGGCTAGTGTAACACTTTCAGAGAGAGAAGCGTTCTGCCTACTTACATTGTGCTTTGAGGTAATATCTTTGATTTCTGATCAGAAGCCATTAACATAATAATAAAAGCAAAAGTGGCTCAGTCATCAAATATAAGATCAGATCATATACTTTGTAGAGCTTTAGCAACTCTCTCAACTGACTCTCTCAAAATGTCATCCTTCCTAACATTTTCTAATCTGTCTATAATGAGAGGCAAATTCATCTGTGTTGTCTGCTTTTATCTTTGACCAATCAGTTTTTGAGGAGCCCCAGTGGGAATGGATTCTAAAGTTTCTCCCCTATAGTTTTGGCCTGCATCAGGGTGTTCTCATTTCTTTGAAAGTCCTCAAGAAGAGTGGCCCATGTGGCTTTTCAAACCATAAAGTGGCATCTCTGGTACCCATTAACAGTTGTAAAAATTGATACAGTTCAGGGAACCCGGGAGAATACGCCCCAAGGACAAGACCAAATGGATTAGTAAACTCTTCCCTGTTCTGTCCGAAAAGCCCTTAACAACTGCATATGGACCTGAGTGAGTCCTTATTCAATTGGGCCCTCGGGTCATGGGCCTTCCATCATGATGGGGAAGCATCAATACATCAGGATGAGGTAGGGAAGTGGGAGCAGGGAAGATTGGGGAGCAGGAAGATTGGGGAGGGAAAAAAGAAGTCCCTCAGACTAAAGAGGAATATTGGGTAGCAGGGGAAGCATCAGAGTAGGGCCCATAGAGGGGTGGGGCAGGGGGAGAAAGGGTTCAGAGGTTTTGTTAAGGGTGGAGGAGTGGGAGGAGAGATTGGTAGTGAGAGAGACGTGCTTAAGGGACTGCTCAGTTTGAAGTAGATTAGAGACATTTTCTCGTGTTTCAGCCTCCTTGTACCAAGCAAAATAAGCTGACCTTTGAAGAGATGTTGAGGGGGGCTTGTAGATGGACACGGTTAGGGAGCTTCCAGGTGCCTCGGAGGGGTCAACTTGCAGTTCCAAGTTGTCCTCAGGGAAATCTTGCCATTTTTTTGGGATAATGAACTGACTTCTCATCACAGCGGAATACATATCATCGGAAGGGATTTTTAAAGGGCGGGGTGAGAAGTGGATTGAGAATTTCGCATAGCACCAAGGTTAAACAGAAGCCAACTACAAAACAAAGCCAGAAGAGCACTCAAGCAAATAATCAAAATCAAATCCTTACCACGCTGCCAGGGACTGATATCCGGCGCACGGGACCAGGAACTGGACTCACGGTGGGATCTCTGATCAGTCACAGAAGGAGCTTGACGAGCTCGAGGGGTCTCTCTCCCTAGGTGGAGAAGACAGGGCTCCAAATGGGTTTCCAGTCCCATCCACATCACAGCGGCAAATTGTCAAAGACCTGAGCCGGTAAGCAAACTGACTTTATTCAGGCTATTATAGTCGGGAGAGCACCCAGATCCCAAAACCTGAGTGTCCTGGCAGCTGGTTTTGTCTAGACTTTCACAGGGAGGAGTGAACCAGTTCCAGGTGCGGGTGATTTTTACAGTTGGCATGTTTATGTCATCAGGAGGCATCTGTCAATCAGCTGGACAAGGAATATCTAGCTCTGTTTCTAGCTTGTTTGGAGGGACAAATAGTTCAGCTAATCATTTAAGAAACAACGAATGGTAATTTGGAGGGTCTCTGTATGTCCTTATCACAGGAAACAAGGGGGTCACCCATGACTGTTATGGAAATCACAAGAACAAGTGTACGCATTTATGAATGGACCTACTGGTCTGCTAGTAGGGCTGCCATAACAAACTACTGCAAAGTGGGGGGATTGACCAGAGATGTGTCGTCTCACCATGCTGGAGGCTGGAAGTCCCAGGTCAATGCATGGACAGGGCTGGCTTCTCCTCTGGCCTCTCTCCTCAGCTGTCTTCTCCCTGTGTCCCCACATGGTCTTTCCTCCGTGTGTATGTGTCCTCATCTCCTCTACTTATGAGGACACCTGGCAGGTTGGATTAGGGCCCACCCTAGTGACTTCATTTTACCTTCATCATCCCTTTAAAGACCTCTCCAAATACGGTCACATTCTTGAGTTACTGGGGGTTTGGACTCCAACATCTGAATTTTAGGAGGACACAACTCAGTCCATGACAGCAGGTCTTCCCAAAGTCTTGTGGGGAAGAGTGGTTCTTTGCAGTAAGTCATTTCCTGGAACACAAAAGGGTGGGAGACATCTGACATACAAGTGTGGGCAATTGCCCTTGGCTGTTTTCCAGAGGCACCGGGCTCAAGTACAGCCCTGCACTGTCGCAGCGTCCCAAAGGAGGCCCCTCGGTTTGCTGTGCTCCACTCCAAGCTTCCACGAGGTGATGGGGGAGGGGTGGGAAAGTACAAGGGAACCGAGACCTATTCAAAAAAGGAAGAAGACAACGTCTACGGGGCTGAGGGACACAGGGGAAATGTGGTTTGAGGTTGACAAAGGGGAGGGGGAATGAGAGCCACACAGCAGGAGGCTGGGCTGTGAGAGATTCTGAATGGTCTCCAGGAGGCACAGAATGAAAGAGACAGGTGAGTGAGGGAAGATTTCCCCACAAATCTTCGCCCTGTTAATCCATGCAGGCTCAGCCCCACAGGAGCTGTTAGGTGAGCACACACATTACTGTTCAAGACTGGTATCTGATTTGTGCACTTGTGTTCAGCCCCTAAGAAAGGCCTGGGAGCAGGGTGCATGGAAGGGCCTGCTTCAGTCTGGGTGCCCAGCGCCCAGCAGGGTACCCCCTCCTGCCAGATGCATGGGCAGGCAGCTCGCCTCCTTCCTGGACTGTGAGCTCCCTGATCGCCAGGAACAACCTGCTGCCACCTTACTGTTCCCTCTGCACACAGCAGAGGCTTGGATGGGATTCCTGGGTCCCTCTAAAAATGTTCAGGCATTAGTCACGTATGAATCAATCTAGACCTTTTTGGTGTCCGATTATGGTTTCAACTTGCACCACCTCTTGGGGGCACTGAAGTCATAATTCTTCCATTCCCCACATGTCCGGACCAAGCAGGAGCTGCGTGGCTGTCTAAACTCTTGTGGGTTTCTGATAAATGGGCGAGTGTTGAAAGAGAAAGGCAAACAAACTGCTTTCCCAAAGTAGTCGGGAGACGCCCTCGACAAGCCCTGGACAGAGCAGAGAATGGGCTCCGCCAGGAGCTGGGGAGAGTGCCTCGGGGAGGCTTTCTGTGTCCAGGGACCTCAGCCTTACTGCACCTACCCTACCCAAGCAGTGCCCTGAAGACCTGAACTTAGCCCTGTGTGTGGACATCTGTTGCAGAATGTGCTAAGTGCCTAGAAGAGAGACCAGGGAGACAAACACAGCAGGGTAGGATGGCAAAGGGGACACCTCCTCCATCCAGCCTCCTCCTTCTGTCTGGTGCTTAGGCGTCTGGGTGCCACACACTTCCTGTGCTGCCCAAACCAGCGCCAGCTCAGTTCTAAAGGGAAGTAAGAGAACACGCACAGCAGAGGCCTGGAAACGGCCAGGGAAGGAGAGACCAAACGTAGCATCCGAGTACTTTCTTTTTGGGAGGTGCTGCGAGGCGTGCAAAAGCGAACAGTAATGGCTCTCAGTGACCTCAGCAAGTGCCAGCGCTCAGCAGCCACCCTTCCAGAGAGGGGTCGCTGGCAGCTGCAGCATCAAGTGGAGTTGTTGCAGAGGATACTTTTTATAGTGCTGTTTGGCTTCACGGTTCTCCAACACAGATGAGCTGGAGGGTTTAAGATCCATTTGGGTACCGTGAAAGCACGTGGCCTGTCTTCACAAGAGTTTCTGCGTTTCCAACTTCTTAATCCACAACAGAAAAAAAGTCTAGAAAAACTAATGCAGTTAGAGCAGGTTTTCCTCGTGCCAGTGTCCTCATATGCTCCCCCTGAAAATGAGTCCCCGAGGAACCCCAGCAGAATGTGGTATTGTCTCTTAAGATAAAAACAAAAGCAGTAGAGCCAGAGATGGAGCAGAAAAAGTGAGATGGGACATTTACTTCCTCAGGTCCTTTTCCAGGAGTAAATGACCATCGTGTGCCCATGGGAAGAGTGCTGCGTCCATGGAGAACATGGGCCAACACTGCTCTCAAATGGGTTTCATGAAAGCATCTGTGACTCATCCCTGTCCAAGAATGTTTTCATTAAGATTCAGCAGAAGCAATGTGCCAGATCAGCAAATACAACTGCAAAACCGGGGCCTGCCAGCCTGGCCAACACGGCAAGACCCCGTCTCTGCTAAAAATTAAAATTAGAATTAATTAGCTGAGTATGGTGGTACGTGGCTGCAGTCTCAGTTACTCAGGAGGCTAAGGTGGGAGGGTCACTTGAATCCAGGAGGCCGGGGCTGCAGGGAGCCGTGATCACACCACTGCACTGCATCTCAAAAACAAAACAAACCCGGGGCCTGAATGCAAAGTGAACACTTGTTAATCGTAGCACTTGCATTCAGGCTTGGTGGCTCCTAGCATCCGTCCGCAGCACAAGGCCACGTTGTGTAGTAGCGCATCCCCAGTCCAGCTGCGGGGAGCTGCCTGCAAGGGGAGGTGGTGGGCAAACAGCTGCGCAGCAGCAGGGAAGCGCCAGCTGCATCTCACTTCATGGCCCTCCCCAGCTGCTGCAGAGATGCTGGGGGGTCCCTTCCACATGCAGGCCTGTGTTCTAGCTAATGAGAGCCAGGAGACTGGCAAGATTAAGCAGAGTCCTCATGAGTGATCTGGAAAACCCCACTGCACTTTAAAACAGATCCCTAGATTCTGGGCTTCACTTCATTTAAAAAGGACACTGTATGGTGTTTCAATAAAATAAAATAAGAGAGGAAAGAAAGTTTTCAAAAGCTATCCTTTAATTCCCTGAGAAGCACAGCTCTCGGAGTCTACAAAGGGTTTCATCTGTGCTGGTCGGTGGACAGAATAGTCCATGTGCTTGGCCCAGTGTCCTACTCTGTGAACATTCTAACTGCATGAGCACACTGGGCAGCTGCCTGGGACCCGGGGCTGGTGCTGTAGCCATGACTTTGTGGCTAGTCCCTCTATGTCACCAAGCTGAAAGCCATTAAGTGGATTAAGCCAGCTCCAAGTGACATGGGAGGTAGTCTTCCTCTTCTTGCAGAACAAGGCTCTCATTTTCAGCTTTAAGGCACCTTATTTCCACTTCTGAAAATCACGACTGTGGTTCTGGATCTCAGTGAGACAGCACCCAGCACACCCAGTGGGGTTAGAGAACACTCAGTCTCTTGCTGATAGTCTGAAAAAAATAGGGACCATGGAGGAAGGCAGGCCAGGCTGCACCCATGGGCCAGAGGACTGGGAGTTCCCAGGCATCACTTGGCCTTTGACATCTGTTCATCTTTAGAGGCCAGGATTCCAGCAGTCGGCCCGTGATGACATAGACAGGGCTAGGATAGGAACCACGCATTAGAGCCACAGGGCTGCTCCTGAACCTCATTCTCCAACAGCTGCAACTTTGTCCTTAACATTCGCTGATGACAAAATGAATGCAGCTAGTTTGAATTCTGCTTACTCAACCTCTATGGAGTGAATGAGCACTGAAACGCATAAGGTGGACAAAAATGAGCAACAGTCCCAGATAAAACAGAGTGAATATGCGGTGGCCTATGCTTTGCCAACCAGCAAGCATAACCGCTTTATGCCACGGGTATGGAGTCTGTTTGGGATGAGCTGAAGGCTTCCTGATCCTTCAGAAATGTGCAAAGGACCCCTCTCTCCGTAGTGAATGGACAGGCTCCAGGAGATCCCAAAGCCCACAGATTCCAGAAGTGAGGTCTAAAGTTCCCCTGGGGCACAAGACACTAAATGAATTTATCACAGGGACTCCTAGGACCAGACCCCATGGCTGGGGTGGAAGCTTCCAGGGAGCTATCAGAGTACAGCACTTCTATCCTGGAGTCAAGCCATTCACAAAGAAATGCAGGAATGCAGAAGGGGGCTGGAGGTGAGAACAGAAAGGAGGCAGGCCAAGTGCCAGGGAAGAGCAACTGTGAAATAACGAGGTGATTTATACAATTTATTGCAAGGTAGCTAGAAGAATTGCAATGTTCCCAACACAAAGGAAAGAAATGTTTGAGATGATGGATATCCCAAGTACCCTGATTTAACCATTGCGGATTGTATAGAGGCATCAAAATACCATATATACCTCCAAAATATGTACAACTGTTATATATCAATAAAATTTGTAAAATATAACTTTAAAAAAGAACTTCGTGATTTAACACTTAAGTGAAGAAACAGACTAGTTTATATCTGTTATGTAAAATTCATTCATTCAATCACTCATTCTGCGAGTTTGTTCAAAAATTTAAAGTTCCATATCTACATACCTACTGTAGAGGAAAAGGGCTCCTAGGGAGACCAAGGAAAGGAAACACAGTGGGTCGCTGTATTCTAAACTGTGGCTTCTAGTCACTGCAACATACTTTTCACTGACTGATGAGGATAAACATTCGAATGGACATTCAGAAAACTGTTCCTGCCGAGTACAGTGGCTCACACCTGTAATCCCAGCACTTTGGGAGGCCAAGGAGGGGAGATCATTTGAGGTCAGGAGTTTGAGACCAGCCTAACCAACATGATGAAACCCCGTCTCTATTAAAATACATACGTTAGCTGGGCATGGTGGCGGCAGGCATCTGTAATCCCAGCTACTTGGCAGGCTGAGGCAGGAGAATCACTTGAAACCAGGAGGTGGAGGCTGCAGTGAGCCGAGATTGCGCCACTGCACTCCAGCCTGGGAGATAGAGACTCCCTCTCAAAAAACATTAAAATTAAGAAAACTGTTCCTGGTCCTCTTGTTGCGTAAGAAACCCAGTCTCATCAGAAGATGCTCCCCGCTCTGAACCCCATGCTTCAAAGGCCCTCCTTCAGAGCTGGTTGAGTGTCAGCTCTGCAATTCTTGCTGGGTTCAGCGTTTCCTTTTGTCTCTTGGGTCAGTCTTCAGGTTTTGACAAGTGGGTGAATTTTCCCTAAATTTTCATGTAACACAAAAGGAACTTCTGTGCTAAGGAACTTTGCCGGGGGGGGGGGGGGTGGTTTCTTGCTTGTGGCTTGGGTCCTGTCACTTATGTTCCTCTGCTGAGCTGTGCTAGAGGAAGGATTGAGAACCCCTGCTACAGTCACAAGCCTGGAGGAGGAGTGGGCAAGCAGAGCTGCCCCGGGGCCCCAACTCCGGACACCTGAGTGCCAACACCGGACCTGCTACCCATGGGCTTTTGTGCCTCATTCCCATCACCATGGGGAAATACAAAAGGGCAAGGGGTAGGGGTAGAGCTTGGTCTAGATCAGAATTTCTCAAACTCAGAACTACTGATGATATCGTGGGACAGAAGATTCTTTGTTGCAGGGATTGTCCTGTGTATTGTAGGATGTTTAGCAACATCTGTGGCCTCTACTCTCCTACAGTTGTGAGAATCAAAAATGCCTACAGACATTGCTACATGTCCCCCAAATGGAGCACCCAGTCCCTAGTTGAGACTCCTGGTATAGACCTATGCTGTGTAAATCCAGAAGCCACATGCAGTCATTAAGCATGTGACTAGTCCAAATTAAGATGTGCTTTATGTATAAAAGTACACTGGATTTCAAACATTAAATAAAGAACAAAAAAGAAGGTAAAGTAACCCATGAATATATTACATTTCATTTTATATTTTATATCATTTGTTACAATACTATTTTTCATACATCAAGTAGATTAAAATATATGATTTCATCACTTTCTTTACTTTTTATAATGTGGCCACTTAAAAACAATTGAAATAACACGTGGTCCCAGTGTGGCCACATTAGATTTCTACTGGCCAGCGTAGGACTAGACTCAGGCTAAGGTCCTCCCCACTCAGGTAGTCCCAATTCTGAGTTACTACTGCAGGAATAAGAAATCATTTTCCAGCACTATCTGCAGATAGCTGAGGCGTAACAGTGTGGACACAGAATCCCATCCGAAAATTTCCAAGGTGTGTTTGAAACTCTCTCTTCCATACTAAACTAAGCAAAACCTGCAGCATCAGCATTTAGAGGCAACACCCTACTCCATCCCACAGAGGAAGCAGCCCCAACTGTCAACATCCTGTTCTCGCAAGCCCATGGATGCAACAGGCCCTGGAAAACCCCATGCAGAGGCCTGGGGAAGCCAGTCTCACCGTGGAAACTTTCCACTCCTAGCTACCCATAAGAGAGAGCCTGGGACCTGTACTTCTCTGTAGCCAGGAGAGCCAGCTCTTCATGGGAACTGGTGGAGTGCTTCATGATTTACTATCTTTCCACACACATCACTTTTCTTCATTCCTACAACTGTCATGCAGCTGGGAACTAAGATGTCTCCATTTTATATGTGGCCAGTAGAAATGTTGCTCCAGAAACTCAATCATAAGAAATGATTCATTTCTTTTTTCTTTTGAGACAGTTTTGCTCTTGTTGCCCTGGCTGGAGTGCAATGCCATGATCTCGGCTCACTGCAACCTCCACCTCCCAGGTTCAAGCGATTCTCCTCCCTGAGCCTCCTCAGTAGCTGGGATTACAGGCAGCACCCACCACCATGCCTGGCTAATTTTTGTATTTTTAACATAGACGGGGTTTCACCATGTTGGCCAGGCTGGTCTCGAACTCCTGACCTCAGCTATCTGCCCGCCTTGGCCTCCCAAAGTGCTAGGATTATTGCCAGTGGGCCACTGGCCCCCCCGTGCCTGGTCCCTTTCTTCATTTTGATCAAATTAATTCTAAGCCCAGATGCCACTAGAGTGGTCAGAAATTCAACCTCAGCACTTTCTCCACTATCCCCGCCCCATCCCATCTCCTGAAGTTGTTCCAGAGGCAAAGGTCCACGATTGTGAGCAAAGGAGAACACGCATGCTGGCTTCCCTGGTTTTCCTCCCTGATCATCCTTACTAGACCATTGTCTTGGCCCACCTGGTACCTTAAAGAGATCTGTGTGCTGCCCACAGGATGCACCACCCCATTCCGAGGTTTGGCCACCTCTGGGAGCTGCGACTGACAATCCAGGACTCAAGTCCCTAGTGACCCCCCTGAATTCCCAACCCACCAACTCTCCCCTAGCCACGGAAAGCAACCTGTCTTCTCTCTGCTGGGCAGCTAGCTATCCTTGAAAACCAAACCAAAAGCACCAGCCTCAATGGTCTTGTCCTCACACACACCCCATCCTTAAGCATGAGCTAGCGTGATCTCCTGACTTTAAGCTTTCAAAATAAAATCCATGAGGGAAAATCAGCTTCAGTCCTAACACCACAAACCTCCTAGCAAGGTGAGGAGCTCAAAGGCTGGGCAGCTTTCTGGGAATAGAGGCATAAGAAAAGACAACAGACAAAAGACAACTTAAGATCTCTGTAAATGATTTTTTTTTTTTTTTTAACCAATGGAGAAACCAGGGGTCTGCAAGATCAAATGACCTGCTCAAGATTACAGTTCTGTTAAGAGTCAGAGGAGGGACTCAAACCCAGGACCCCTGACTCCATTTAAACATAAGTAGCTCCTATTCCATGCTCCATCCTGAAATCACCAAAGAGCATGGAAAGCAATCTGTCCGCTCTGCTTCACCGTAAGCTGATGGCTTAGGGAGATCCCCAGGCCCTCATTTCTAGTCCTAGAAGCTCCTTCCTCAGAGGAAATGCTGTTCCCCACAACCAAGTTAGGGCACACTTCTCCGACTCCCTGGAGCGTAGCTGGAACATTTCAACAAGACCTTGTTAAGGAGGTGATGTTAACACATCACCCAACTAGATATTTTGATTTACAAGAAATGTTTGTCTCAACAATCTACAAAAATGTTTTTTCTCTTTTAAAAAACAAAGTATTCAGAGAAACCCACAGGAGCCTCAGAGGTTCTGCAAAGAGGTAATTCCAACTGCACTGTTCTCAACTGGGTGGTTTTGGATGGAGAAGTTCATTGGAAAAGCCAGTTTAGAGGAGGTGTGAAATGTAGGGTTATCTTAACAGATGGCGTGCTTCTCAGCCAGGATAACTAAAGGGCTGATGGAAGTACTCTATCATGAAATTATAAAAGGAGCCCTAAAATTAGAAAGCATCCTGGCCATACTCGTAGGCCCAACTGGAGGATTCTGCAGGAATCATCACAGAGTGTGAAGTTCATTAGAGCACCAGAAACAAAGAGCTGGGGCTTGATGTCCTCACAGGAGACAAGAATCACAGGATCTAATGTAACTTTTAGAAAATGCGTTTAGCAAAGGTTTCTGTTGAACTTTAAAGAAATGTTCTACTCTACTCAATAAGCTTACCACATGCTGCACAGCTAATGATAGAACTGGAAGGATCTACCTATAAAAAAAAGCATGGCTTAATAAGACATGAGAGAACATAAAACACACACGCAAAAAAAAAAATCAAGTAATTGTAACTCCTTAGAACGCTAGATGTTTGTTGAAAACAAAAGTTGAGTTTCACAAACACAAAGTTGAACCACAAAATCCGGACACAAGAGTACACGCTCAATGATTTCTTGAATATAACGTTAAAAACAAACAAGACCAACTGTGAATAACCAGTATGGCAGTTCTTCAAAAAATTAAAAATGAAATTATCATAATCCAGCAATTCCACTTCTGGGTATATTCCCAAAAGAATTTACAGCAGGGCCTCAAAGACATCTTTATACACCCCTGTGCAAAACAGCATTATGTTCAATAGCTGAAGGATAGAGGCAACTCGAGTGTCCATCAACAGATGAATGAGTAAACAATGTGTTGTATCCACACAATGAAATATATTCAACCTTAAAAAGGAAGGAGATTCTGATATACGCTGCAGCATGGATGAACCTTGTGAACATCAAGCTCAGTGAAATAAGCCAGACACACAAGGACGAATGCTTCATGATTCCACTTGCATGAAGTACCTAGAGGAGTACTATCCATAGGGACAGAAGGTAGAACAATGGTTGCCAAAGGCTGGGACAGGGGAAATGGGGAATTGTTTAAGGTGTACAGAGTTTCAGTTTTGCAAAACAAAGTTCTGGAGACAGATGGTGTTGACGGTGGCACAACAATGTGAGTATGTTTAATGTCACTGAACTGTATACCTAAAAATGGTTAAAGACGGTAAATTTTATGTTGTATTTTACCACAAATTTTTTTTTACCCAAAGGGAGGAAATACAGGCAAACTAAGCTGTGGAAAGGATGAGGGCTGGTCCTGGAGAAGTGGTCAAGGTGGGTAACCGGGAGCTGGTCGTGTTCTATAATGGGAGTGCTAGTTATGTAAGCCTTTTGAGTTTTTGAACTTTTATCAAACCAAATATTTAGAATTTTGCCAGTTTTCTCAATGCATGCTATGGTTTAATTAAAAGTTTTTTGGTTTATAGGAACAAAAATAAATACCTACCTATATACAAGAAAGGCCACAAGGATGAATGAGAATCTAAATTCTAGAATGATATTGCTAGACTACTAACTTTTGCTCACATTTTGTTCCATAATAGCTTCTGGAGCTCCCAAGTTTAAAAGCAACTCAGATTTTTGTTTTTATTGCCACTTTGGTTAATGGGCAAGAACAACCACCCCAGAGGAGTCTATTTTTGTTTTTAAAAAGCTTTCTCCTAGGAGTCCCTCCCACAAGGCTGCTCAGCACAGTCCAGGCTCAGTCAAGCACTTTGAGTACAAAACAACTTGCATGTGTGGAGATCTCACTGTGTGAGCTTTGTAGGGATTAGGTAAATCACAGGTGCACCCTTACCTGAACCAGCCAGCAGCTTATTCATTAATCAAGTGCTTAACAAGCTGTTGCTCCAAGTTCCCCTCTCAGCCTGGCAGACTGGTGTCTTTGGACTGATTCCCAGTTTGGGGCCCCCTCAGCTCCCCTTTTCCATTCTGCCAAAACTTCTCCGTGCAGGTCCTGTCCTATTCTCTTCTCTGCTATACTCCCCATGTGGAGTTGGCCTCTCGGCTTTCTCCTGTTTCTGACTCCTGCCCCGAGGCTGCTCTCAAGGCTCAGCTTGTGATCTGAACCAGTTTCTCCACAAGGAGTCCCAGGTCTGTCCTCTCCAAATCATCGTCTTTCTTCGCAAAGCTTTTCTACTTGGATTCTATATATCCCTTCCCGCACCTGCCCCTGGTCCAAATGCAGCACAGAGCTCACCAAAACCAGCTCTACATGTCACTCCCATCTGCTCAAGCCTTAAAAAAATACTGACTTCTTACAATAGAATAAGCCCTGCATCCAAACAATCTACCAGGGAGGAAACTGAGGCTTGGAGAAGTAACTTGCCTGTGAGCCTATAAAAGTGGCACAACTGGCCGGGTGTGGTGGCTCACGCTTGTAATCTCAGTACTTTGGGAGGCCAGGGTGGGAGGATTGCTTGAGCCCAGGAGTTGGAGACCAGTTTGGGCAACAAAGTAAGACGTCGCTACAAATAATTTTCTAAAAATTAGCTGGGTGTGGCAATGCGCCTATGGTCCCAGCTACCCGGGAGGCTGAGGTAGGAGAATCACTTCAGCTCAGGCAGTTCGGGCGGCACTGAGCCGTGATCACGCCACTGCACTCCAGCCTGGGTGACAGAGCAACACCCGATCTCAAAAAGGAGGTGGGAGGCAAAGCCACGATGCAAAGGTTACCTGGATTTGGTGGGCTGCCTACTGCATGGGGTAGGGTATATTCAGAGCCTCGTCTACCTTCTGCTAAGCTGAAGTCCTACTGCTGGGTGCCATTTCCCCCAGGACACCATGGCATTCAGATCTTGCCAGCTTCCTCCAGTCACTGTTAGAAGTAGTAGCAAATCATGGAATGTCAGGGATTCAAAGTAGAGGCCCTCTGGTTACATCCTTTTGTTTTAAACATCACATGTAAGCCCAGGGCCCTCTGTTTAACTTTTGATTTCACCCAAATAGAACTAGGGAGCAGATGTGTGCACCTCAGCAGGAATCTAGCTTTGGGGAAATACTAATGTCTCCAGACTTGGGACTGGCTTTGTGTGAAATGCTTGGTTGGGGAAAGGGGCTCCCTGCTGAACAGGACTGAAAAACATCTCCCAAAGGCACCTTGTGGCATCTTTAAGTTGTGGGTTGCGGGGGTGCCCGTGAAACAAAACTCTTAAGGTAGAAAATACACACCTTTCAGACCCAGCTCTGTCCCCTTGAGGAAGCCAGCACTAACAGCCAGCTTTACCCTTTCCTGACAACCCCTTACAAGGTGGGAGCCAGGGTTCCCACAGGGCCTGAAGAGGACATGCCCAGGGCTCCCATGGCCTTAGAGAGCTGCTCACTCGACGTGGGGCTGGGTGAGCACCATCGGGCTTATGCAGAGAGATGTGGGGCTGGGTGAGCACCATCAGGCTTATGCAGAGAGACTAGGCCAAAAGCTCAGGCCAGTTCTGTTGAAAGAGAGAACACTTTAAAAAAAATTGTATTTCTTCAGAATTTGCTCAGGATTATCAGACCAGAGAGAAGGAAGAAAAACTTTCATCCTCTACAGTTGAGCAGGGAAGGGATGGGGAAAGACTCATTTCCTAATGACAGCCTTTTGTAACTGAAGATCTAAATAAGGTAAAAAAATAAAAAAGCTTTTCCATTTCTACAAGAAGTGGCCAGCCAGGAAAGGGACTTCTTGTCTAACCCTCCTCTGAAAATGAGGCTCATTCACTCAGATTTCAACCCAACCTTCTCCACTTTCTGCCTCCATCACCCTTCCGGGGGCAGAATTTAGCAGTGGTTTGCCACCCCAAGCAGCCGCTCCCACAGGAACTGCCTCATTAAGCTCTGTGACCAGTAACTCCCAACTTAGGAAAAGCTCAAGGACCATTCTGCACTCTGCTTTGCACTTTTTTTCCCCAAGAACCCTCACTACATAAAACGTTCTAAACTTGGGAACACTAACTTTTGCACTGTTTCCCGCCGAGTCACAGAGCTCACATCAGCATCACGTTCTCCCTTTGCCAGATCTGAGCTCGTTGCAGGAAAATACAAGTTCCTCTTTCAGCTCCTTTCCTTCACTTCTGGAGACAAGCCTCCCAGCAACCAAAACAGAACGTTTCCCAGGTCTTCCTCCCACACCTATGACCTTTGTTCCTTGATTAAATCCTAGTTTCCCCTCTAAACAGAACTGGACTATGTCCAACCAATTTCTTCAGCTTCTGCAAACATTAACTCAGATGTTTTTTTCTAGGTTTGTGTTGGGCTTTTGAGTAGGATCCGGAGGCTGCCAGTGGAAAGTCTGAGGGGCGTATCAGCAGCATTTCACCCCATCCCCCGCATCCCCTCTGGCCAGCAGGGCAGGAAAAGGAAGCCTGTTTGCCTGCACGAGCCTGCTGACAGGCCTTCGCCATGCGCTGTGCTTTCCTCTGTAGACACAGGGACTGCGAGGGGAGGAATGATCAGCAACTCCTTCCTAAGCTGGTAGGATACATGGCTTCCAGAAACGCTCCTAGTCTGGAGTGAACGTAGGACCATCTTCCTCGCACAGCCAGCCACACAAAGCTGCCTCTCTTCGGACATGGTTCCCCGACGCTGGAGCAGGCTGCAGGCAAGGGACCCGCTTACCCGGAGGAAGGCAACGCTCCAAAGACCCTCCAGGAAGGCAGGCCTGGGGCGCCCCTTCCCCGGGGAGCCTGGAAACCCACAAGGCAGGAGCCATTAGAGGGCAGCACGTGCCTGCCTCATAACAGCAGACTCGGTCTGGTCTTTTTTTTTTTTCCTTCCAATTACAGGGTGTTTCAAAAAGCAAAAGTACTGTGGCTCCAGCGTCAGCAGAAAAGTTAGAAAGACAGGCGGGGGAGGGGTGAATCCCTCCAAATCCAAAGCTGTGCCAGGGAAGACACTGCTCTTAGGAAAGTTGGGCGACAGCCCCCGCGCCTGCTAGGAAGATAAGTGGAGGTCCCAACACATCCTGTCCCCTTAGAGCCCCTGGGGCCCAGCAGCCCGACCCAGCGCCTAGAGCCCGTTCACCGACAGCGCGCTGGGGAGGCTTGGGCGCCATTCCCTTTGGGTCACTTAGCTCTTCAGCCTCCTGGAACGCTAGGACAAAGGAATGCCTTGGTGCTGGCAGAAGCCGGGGGCACGGCTGGGTTTTACAACGACGGACGAAATCCGATCTCAGCAATTGGGATAGATCAACCGTTGCCCGTCTGAGGTGACCCAATTCAGGGACCAGCCGCTTGGCTCTGAACATACGTGTCACAACCCCAGCTCGTACCCCGGCCTTGCCAGAGAGGTAAGAACGTGGCATCCCTCCCTGGGGCCAACGCGAGCGCCACTTGGGCGTCCCCTGCCAGGACCGCTCTGCATTGCAAAGGGCCCCTGGGGCGTCCAGGATTGGCCTCTGCCCCTCCTCCCACCGCACTATTCTCTTCTTCCCACCACACATCTCTTCCTGATTCACCAAGGGGTTCCACCCCAAGGAAGAGCTCCTGCATGCTAGAAAAAGCCTGGGACAGCACGGTGGGCCTCCCCTAGGTCTGGGTCACCACAGGCAGGGAGGGAGGGGGCTTGTGTAATCTTACTATTCATTTCTCTGTGCAAGCTCCTCGGGACAGGCCCGAATTCATGATGCCATCTCATTGGAAGACCTTTGCCCCCAAAGGGCCTCGGCAGATTAAAGCGTCTAGCAGAGATGACAGGTGACCAAGCCCCAGCCCTGAGGTCTCACCACCTGCTCACAAGCCCAGAGCTGGGGTGGTGGGGTTCTCACTGCCTTTTCCCCACCCCCTTCTCATTGCATTTCCTTTCCCCTACACTCTGGCCTTGGAACCCAGGAGGCGAGTCCTTAGGCAGTCCCTTCTCGCTGCTGTTGTCCAATCTGTCACCATGCCTGACGTTTAGGAAGTGATTACTGTTTGTTGCACACCATTCAGAAACATTTCACTTTCAGATCCTGCCCTCTGCACACTAGGTGCTAGGACCTCGGCAGGCCCTCTGAGTGGCCCAGTTCCGTACTCTTGGTCATCAGCATCTGATCTGCCGCTGGAACTCTTCTTCCTCCTTCCTCATTCAATTCAGCAGTTTCAGTTGACAAAGACTAGGGAGCCTCTAACCCGGGGGCATACTAACCATAGAAATATCACTCACAGTCTAGCATAGAGTGTGCCTATAACTGAATGGGGAACTTCACTTCATTGATAGTGCTTTCCAGTTTCCAATAGCATTTGGCTAGGTATTCGGACTGAATTTCCCACTGACAACCATTTACAAGCTGGATAAAATATAAAACTCACAATCTTTCTGTTGAAATTGTCAAGTAGTAAGTAGTAGTATTGGCTGTTGATCCAGGGAATCATGAGGGACTGTGAGTCATTCCTCTTTAATCCTATAGGTATCAGAAACAAAATTATGGGTGCAGTAATTCCAAAGTCAAACTGACACATAGTTTTTTCATGGTATTTTCCTAGTAAATTATCCCAAAAAACTATTAAGCTGGACAAAAATTATATTGCATGAATATTCATACAATCTTTTCTGGTAGACTAATTCCACCTAGTTGACAGCTCTGTTAGATTCCTTTGGGGGCCCCTCTTGTCTGCCTTGCAGCTGTACCATTCCTATACAAAGTGCAGAAAGTGCAAAAAGCACCTGGCCTTGTTGTTTGTAGCCATATTGGAAAAAACCATGCCATTCTACTCTACCCCTCCAATGTCCATAATAAACAATTATCAGTTCTCTCGACCTGTTAGATTTTTAGTTGCACTCACCAAAAAGGCTTCATTCTTCACTGCTGTGATTTTGGGCATATTCTTCACCTCCCTGAGCCTATTTCTTCACCCCTTAGATGGTAGTAATATAACTACCCTATAGTGTTACGGTCAAGGTTTAACTAAGACAATGCAGAGAAAACATTGAGCACCACGTATCAATAGTAAGTGCCCAATTAATGTTAGTTATTCCTATTGTTTCAGTGTTAGTATCACCCATAAATGGTTACGATTGCCATCTTGTTTAAGAACATATCCAATGTTTGAATCTCTTTGGAAACATTGCACCAAATATTCAAACTTTTTTCAAAGTGAGACATACTTCCTCATGAAGCAGCCCATCCGTCCTTGGACAACTGACTACTGTGAAGTGCATCTCTGTGTTGAAAACGAAGCCTGACTCCAGTGAACTTAGTACTCTGCCTTGGAGCCTGATGTCCGCTTTGTCTTCCTCATTATCTGAATACTGTTATCACATCCTTTTTTCCCTGCACTAACCATGCTTAATTCTTTTTTGTTTTTGAGATGGAGTCTTGCTCTGTTGCCCAGGCTGGAGTGCAGTGGTGGGATCTCAGCTCACTGCAACCTCTGCCTCCCGGATTCAGGTGATTCCTGTGCCTCAGCCTCCTGAGTAACTGGGACTACAGGTGTGTGCCACCATACCCCACTAATTTTTTTGTATTTTTGGTAGAGATGGGGTTTCAACGTGTCAGCCAGGATGGTCTTGATCTCCTGACCTCCTGAGCTCCTGAGCTGCCCGCCTTGGCCTCCCAAAGTGCTGGGATTACAGGCATGAGCCACTACACCTGGCCTTTTTGAGATGGAGTCTTACTCTGTTGCCCAGGCTGGAGTGCAGTGCCACAATCTGGGCTTATTGCAACCTCTGCCTCCTGGGTTCAAGTGATTCTTGTGCCTTACCCTCCCCAAGTAGCTGGGATTACAGGTGTGCACCACCATGCCTGGCTAATTTTTGTATTTTTAGTAGAGATGGTGTTTCGCCATGTTGGCCAGGATAGTCTCGAACTCCTGACCTCAGGTGATCCACCTGCCTTGGCCTCCCAAAGTGCTAGGATTACAGGTGTGAGCCACTGCGCCCGGCCCCATTCTTAATTCTTTCGACCTGTCCTGGTTGCTCTTGACAAATGGGATGGTTGGCCATTTCCTTAAGTGGTGCGTGACCAGCTGCTCACCCCATTGTATTTCTCTGAAGTCTAACCTCAAATGAGCTTTGTGGGGTCCACATCTGTTGGTGGCTTCTTTTACCCTACTTTTGACTAATATCCTTTTACACTCTTTTTTTACTCCTCAGCCACAGCTCCGTTATCCTGGTCTTGTGCAATTCATTCTCCCCCCAGGTGAAGACAGTGGCATATTTTCCTGTTAGAATCAGCCTATTTCCATGCCTTCCAAGATGTTTTGGATCTTGATTCTGTCCCACTAAATGTTAGTCTCTCAACATTCATTAACCAGCAAATTTGGTAAAGAGTGACCTTTGATGACTTCCTATGGGTAACATGATGAAAGTTTTGGACAAGACATAGCAGCCTTCCTTGTGAGGGCCCAGCTCTGATATTCAGAGCCTCAGAGTCACCTCCCACAGGCTGCCTTCCCTGCTGTGCCCTGTCTGGGAGGCATGTTCTGCCTCGTCTAGGCCTTCACAGCAAGGGGGATGTCAACAGTGCTTGGAAACAGCGAGAGGAACAGGGTGTGGGGTTGCATGGGGGATGTTGAAGCACAGAGGGTAGAAGGGCAAAAAAAAAAAAAAAAAAAAGTGAGCAAAACAAGGACGGTAAGGAAGGAAAAAACCAGTTAGGACAGTAATTGGGTAAGTTAGAAAGAGAGGAAGGAGAAAATGTTGGAGGAAGTAGGTAGAGATTAACAAAGAATTTTCAAAATGAACAAAGAAACCAATGTAACAAAGATGGCAAGATGGAAATAGTCAAGGGCATTGGATGAGGCAAAACCCTAAGGCAAGAAGAGACTAAAAGCCTGCCAGACCAAGAAGTTCTCCAGGCCACCCCGTGACCACGGTGATTTTTGAGTTGTGGGGTTTCATGCTGGTTACTGGAGCAGCTGAAAGCAGCCTCACTCAGACAGAAGAAGGAGCGTCCCAAGATGCATTTTGATTCTAAGAATATTGGTTTCACGGAAGGATGTTTTCATGTCTTGAGAATCTTCAGACATAGGAAATGTACACATCAGGCTTTGTGGAATACATCTGCCTGGAAAGGGCAAGATAGATTTAAAATAATTTGTGAAAACAAACCATGATCCCACTGTGTTTTGAAGCTCCAGGTTTATGATATGTAACTCAGCAGAAGCCTAGCATGAGAAGAACTCATCTGAAGATGAGAAGTTGAGAAGAACTCATCTGAAGCTCTAACATTTGGGGAATGCAGCCTTTCGACAGACATTTGCTGAATGGATAGGAGACTCCTGAAAGCAGAATTCTGCACATTCTATGGACCAGCCCTGACTACTGGGAGCAGGTCTTAGCCAGTCTCCATGTGCAGTGCCTTTTAGTCTCACCTGCCTGCTACCTTATGCAAGCATGGAGCTTAATATGCTAGCTAAGTTCTCCTAACCTCAGATATCTGTAAAACCAGCCGCAGTAAGATAACATGGTACAGCACAAAATGCTTAGAAGAGATTTGAAGCAATGCTTCCCAGAAGTTTTTAAATGCAGCTTATGGCAAGAAACACATTTTACATCTCTGCTCAGTACGCAGACACTCATACTCAAATTGAAACAAACGTCTTATGAAACAATATTTCACTTCACTCTCTGCAATACATACAATATGATCTGGTATTTTCTGTTATTTGTTTTAAAATCCTGAGCATAGCTTGCTAATAAGATTACAACTCAGTTTGAAAAGCACAGGCTAAGGGGATTCAAATAGGGGTGACAGATTGAACACACACATTTATCACCTCTCCCTTCAGAGATCTCATTAAAATAAAGGAACAAAATGGCAGAAATTCACAAGGACAAAGAGCAAACAAGAGGGACATCAGCAGATAGGCAACCTCAACAAGTATCTATCACAATGAGTGACCCATAGTCCCTCTAACAGCCAATTTTGATGGGCCTCCCATAGCTCTTGCCTTATTCTTCTTTGTAATAGGATTCAGATTTTGTTTAAAATCCCCATATTCTAGTGCAAAGTCATGTTATCATGAAAGACTAACCCTAACACCCTAGTTCCATGGAGTAGATATTGATTCATCTAAGGTAAGTTTAAGAATAGCTGATCCCTTAATTTTGGACATGGGAGCACAAGGGAAACTCACTCAAGACTGGGATTCATTCTAGGAAATATTTCACAGTTTCCAAGAGTCAGAGGAAGAGCTAATCCCAACTTCTGTATCTGGAACATACATTGCTGCCATTTTCTGCCCATGAAGGGAAATACCCAATGTACTCTGGCGGAACAAACAGATTTTTGAAAACTTGAGTCCCTGATGACTTAAGTCAGCCACAATGTTAATCAACCCCGGAGCCACCTTATTTCTGGACTTTTATGCAAGATAAAAAAAAATCGACTTCCAGTATGAACCACTTTTACTTGGGTTTCACTTCAGCAAACATATACACCAAGGCACAGCATCAAAATTCCACAACACAAGGGATAGATCAAGGAGCCCAGAACTTCCAATGAGGGGGACAACTAAGTCATATACAAAGGAACTACAATGTAGATGGTATTGAACTTCAAGCACATCGGATGCTAGAAGAATGAATGCCCCCAGCCCCTTTCTGGCATATATGACCCCCTTCCAGACACACTAGAGACTTGAGCCTTCTTGAAGTAAATACCATTATAAACCCCTGCCTCCACGCAAAACAGCAGAAAACCTTACACACAGAAGCTAGCAATCAGATTCCTCCAGCAGCCTTGGCACTCCCTCTACCTTCTGCCCTCTTTCTTCTTTGCCAAATTTTCTAATAGTTTCACTGTCCTACTTACTAACCTCCTTTGGCTGGTGTTGGGCCCCACATGTCCATTAACCAGCTCTTATCATCACACCGGTTACTGCTGCATTTCCAAGTCTAATGGACGCTTTTATTGTGTCTTAACCTCTGCGGGGCACTGACTCATCACTCTTCATCCTGGAAATTTCTTCTCCCCTGGCTTCCATGACCCTCTCTGGCCTGGTTCTCCCCACCCAATCTTTCCCTCTCAGTCTGCTTTCTAAGCTCGTTTCAGCCTCTGCCTTGACCTGGCCGTTCTCCCCCAGACAGAGCTCCATCCTGGTTCTCTTTACTTCTTGTGCTCCACGCCCGCTGTGAGCCATCTGACCTTCTACACACTTTCCTGTACAGCACATACCCTCCCGACTACTGGATCTGCACTGCCATCCCAATTATCAGTAATGAGGCTCCCAAAGTGGGTTGAAATCTGAAGATCCAGTGCAGGAGGAATCTAGGAATCCGCAAAGGCTAAACCCGCTAAGAATAGGCAGAGCTGGAGGCACCCCTGCAAGGTGCTGGGGCTGGAGGCTGTCAGTTCCTTCAGAGCCTCATGATTAAGCCTCATGACTAAGAGCTTCATGATTAAGTAGGGGATGAGGCTCACTGATACGGGGAGAAAGGGACCCGTCCTGGCATCAAACGGCAGTGCTAAGGCTCCACATTAGACCACAATCAACCCCCTGCTAATCAACAAAGCAACACTCAGCTGTCCCAGTGCATCTGTTCAGGCTTTGGACACACAAGTGCAGGTTTTAACTCCATGGCACAAGTGTGCATCCGTTTTCAGCCTTATTTGGGGGAGGGGAAAGCTCTTTGAGTCATTTTATATGAAGAATCCACTGAATGGAACATTTGTTACTATCTAATTTGAACAGATAACATAGCTGGGTAACATGGAAATTGCCTAAAACCTGATAAGCATACACAGAATGACCCACTGCAACCTGCCTTCTCAATGGGCATCCCCAAGTGACGTCCCCACCAGTCCCCACCGAGAACAGCGATGCCCTGATCATCAGCTGGTTAGACATATACCTAGAAGCATTTTGTAAAGTCAGCTATCAGAACTTAGTCATTAGAACGTACTAAAACTAATCCCGCACTTCAAGCAACATGGATAAAATAAAAAGGTAAATCACTCATGTTTAGTGACAATAAGGCTAGACCTGGCTGGGCGTGGTGGCTCACGCCTGTAATACCAGCACTTTGGGAGGCCAAGGTGGGTGGATCACGAAGTCAGGAGATCGAGACCATCCTGGCTAACACGGTGAAACCCCGTCTCTACTAAAAATACAAAAATTAGCTGGGCGTGATGGCACGTGCCTGTAGTCCCAGCTACTTGGGAGGCTGAGGCAGGAGAATGGCGTGAACCCAGGAGGCGGAGCTTGCAGTGAGCCGAGATCGCGCCACTGGACTCCAGCCTGGGCGACAGAGCGAGACTCCATCTCAAAAAACAAAACAAAAAACAAAACAAGGCTAGACCCACCGTAAAAATGTCAACAACTGGGAAGAATGTTGAGAGCAGAAAACTTGAGACAGATGATGCAAAAAGGCAGAAATGGGGAACCTGGGAAGAATTCTGCTTGTCTAGAGCCAGGATAAGAAGCTTTTGTACCATGTATGGTAGCAGTGGTGTCACTTTTGGGTCCAGCTGGAAAAATAAAAATAGATGCCAGCCATAGGCAGAGGAGAAACAGCAATGCGTGTGATCGCATCCATGACCTAAAGCCCGCCTGGTGTTAGTGGGGTGGCCAGGGACAGGCGATAGGTGACAACAATGATAGTGTCAACAGCACAGAGTAACTGGGGCCCAAGCACAAGCACCTTTTTGATTGCCATCTATAAGATGACTCCCCAGTTTATATCCTAGCCCTGAGCTTTCATATCTGCAGACCCATATATCCAACCGTCTGTTTAAAACATCCGCATGGATGTCTCTGTTTCCAACCCAACATGTCCCAAACTAAACTCTTAATCGACAAACTTGCTCCTCCCTCCAGGGTTCTCTGTCTCAAAGACATCCCTAATTCACTCCACTGCTCATGCCAGAACCCCTGGAAGCAGCCTTAATTTTTCCCACTGTCTGTTCACCCCACCTCTGAGCCACCATTTTTACACTTCCTCTTCGTCCATGTCACCATCATCACTTGCCTGGACTTCTATACTCCTCTAAATTGCCTTTTTGCTTCCATTCTCGCCTCCACCCCTATAATCTGTTCTCTGCACGGCAGATAGAATAACCATTTTAAAACTTAAATCCAAAATCTTTCTGTGGCACTCAGGATAAATCCCAGCCTCTATGGACTCACAGGGTCTGGCCTCTGCCTGCTTCTCATTTCTCCTGCGAATACTTCAACCTGCAATGAAAACTTTGCCTATGTGAGTTCCACTCCCAAGTTCTCTTGCATCTGCCAATTCACGCCAAAGAGAAATCAAGCTCCCTTCCAGGCTAAAATGCAAAATAGAGTTTGGCGTATCTCCTAAGGCCAAACTCTGAGCCAATCTTTTAAAATCTCTTGCCCACGTAAAAATTCTTGAAAAGCAATCTCGATTCCCGGCCAGACTCCCTGCCCACGTGTTCCCCACCCGCGTCCCTACAGCTCCATCCGCTTGCTCTGGTCAACACCACAGCTGGGCCCTGCCCCTTCGGAAGCTGATGCTCCAGCGAGGGCAGTGGATTTATGGTGCAAGGTTACTTGGCGCGTAAATCTGGGCCTCAGGAATCAAGGGCTGTGACATTTTTACAGCCTCCTCCTCCTCCAAGCCCCTGCACGGACATGAGGCAAGTAGAGGGAAGAACATCTGGTTTCACTTTCTTTTATTCACGGCCACAGCTCCCAGCTGACAAAATCCTGGATCTCGCCAGAGTTCTGGTCCCAGCTGAATGAATGAGGCGAGGCCGTGCTCTGCAAGAAATCTCGTTTTCCTGCCTGACCATGGTGTAAGGAAGCCACCAGGAATTAAAAAGGGCACCACCATCACACTGAAAGCATTTGCTTGAGTTCTGGCCTGGGTGGCCACCTGCCAACTTGCTAGAAGTTAAGAAAGGGAGTTTCTGAGGGAGGCAGGGGGAGGCTCCGGGCCTCTCTTGAAACAGAGGCTGAGGCCGGGGGCTTGCGCTGTGCATGCTGGGACTTGTAGTCTCCGCGGGCAAGATGGCCGCTGGGTCCTCAAGGCAGATACACAGGGGCTCCTCCTCACCACCCGTTCCTGTGATCTCTGACACAGCCTGCCACAACAATGACTGCCATGGCCAAAGGTCACCTTGGGAGAGTGCATGCAGAAACACACATCAACCGCTCGACTCTATGCCCAAAGGTAAGCCGCTGCTCTGATTAGGTGCGCCTTTCTGGACATGACTTGTCAGTTTCCACATGGCCCAGAGCCCCGCCTCATGACAAGCGGCTTCCCTTTTCATCTGATTGAGAACTCCAGACTGGAGCAACTTCAGAAAAATGTGCCCCTCTCTGCTGTCCAACCAGCAGGGATGAGCAGAACAATCAGAAAGAGGTCCTTCTGAGGAATGTTCCCCTGCAGTGAACAGAGCACCAGATCCCATCCCTAATCACTGTGTGTGGCTCTGATCAGACCCAGTGAGGGAAACGGTAACTCATCATCTGTTCCCCAAACTATGCATTGGCCTGAATGTTCCAGTCAAGAAAGCAAAGCAAAGTCTAAGCAGGGCATGGTGCCATGACCCTGTGAGAAGGCACCCTGATCTGCCCTGGGGGCTCCAGTCCACTTTCTTGCCAGAACTTTGAATGCAGACTCCAAGTCACCCCAGCTCAACATCCCTCAGCAGTCCTCACAGCCTAGTAAATAAGCGCCTTTCTACACATTCGCTTTTATGGCTCTCATTACTTTCCATTCTCGTCCTCAATTCTAGTCAAGAGGGTATTTGCCAATGTTCATAGTGACCTTTTACTGAGCACTTATTAAATGCTATGAGCTTTGCTAAGCATTTACAACCATTATCTCATTTAATCCTATATTAATCCATAAGGTAGTTACTGTTATGCCCATTTTTCAGATGATGAAACTGAGGCACAGAAGTCTTCACACTATCTACCGCCATCAAACCTGCAATCAAGCAGATAGTTCTGTTTGAGACAACCATGCAGTCAGTCACCATAGGACATGCATAATCACCTACCCCCAAAGGCTCCCAACATTTACGTGGAAACATTTGTAAGTGCCCTCTCCCACACTGCTCCCACCCTTTAATCCTGTGGCCACTCTCCACAACTCCCTTTGCATAAGTGATCTCATCTGCATTCATAGCTTTCACACTTACAACCTCCATATTAATCCCACAGATTCATATGTACAACTGCCTATTTGAAATGTCTACTTCACTGTACGAAGGCATCTCAAATGTAGCATGTCCTGACCATACCCTTCCTCCTATGGATTGCAACTCTTCTAGATTCCTCCCAGCTAAGACTAATTACAAGCAGTGTCCAAAGCCTATCAATTCCAGTACCCTAATAGCTTTTTAATCTGTGCCCTGTTCTCACTGCTTTAGGGTTAGATTACAACCCCTTTTCCTTTTCACCTGAATCATAAAATAACCTCTTATTTTGGAACCTCCACAAAGAAATATCTTAAATTGCATCTGCAAGTTCTCTGGCACACCTTCTTTCAAAAGGTGGAGTCTAATTCCCTTACCTTGAGCTTGAGCTAGACATAACAGCTCTCCTCTACCAAATAGAACATGACTGAAATGACAGTATGTGATTTCTGAGATCAGAACACAAAACACATTGCCACTTTCACCACACTTTCTGAGATCATTCTTACCTTATTCTGGGGTGAGCCAGCTGCCATGTCATGAGGCCACTCAAGCAGCCTATGGCAGGGTTGATGCGGAAGGAACTGGATATCTACAAACAGCAATCACCAACTTGGCAGCTATGAGAGTGAGCCACTTGGAAATAGCCTGACTGCTGCTCCAGCCATGCCTTCCAGTGCCTGTGACCCCAGCCTGCATCTTCACGGCAACCTCCCGGGAGACCCTTAACCAAAACTTCAGCTAAGCAGCTCCAGAAACCCTGATCTCCACCCTGCCACACACACAATCAAATGTGCCGTTGTTTAAAGGCATTATGTTTTGAAGTAATTTAGTGTGCATAACTAAACCCTTATCCTGTTCCCCACTTGTCACAGCCAGAGTTATATTTTTAAAATGCAAGTGTGATTATGTCATTCCCCTACTTAAAATTCTCTTATGACTCTCCATCACCTACAGACTAACTGTGAAACTCATTAAGACAGCATCCAAGTTCTTCAGCATCTGGCCTCTCTGGCTTCAACTCTCAAGAGCTCACTGAAGAATGCTTTTCTCTGGCAGGCCATAATTTTATATCCGATCCCCCTCTCTCAGATACTCCTTGAGGTGTTAGATCACACTAAGAGTTATAGGTAATTTTTATCACTACACGCATGAACATTTATGAGGGCACTGCCCACTCCTGTTCTAAGCAATAGAACAGTATTGAGCTAGAGGGAGGTAGTCAGGAAATAATTTTGATGCAAGAGCGGATGCAATTGATAGGGAAAAAGTTATCTATGACTGATTTCAATAGCAATCGCTGACTGAATGAGAGCCCAATTCCAGCAGACATTCTCAACTCATCTAGATAAAACCAACCTTTTTGGAGACTAAGCCCCTTTCTGGAGACAGTCAGAAAAAAAGTTTTGCGTTTTCTGGAAGAACAGCCTGGAGGGATGGTGTGATGCTTTAAGGCAGCACCTGCATCCTCCCATCCCCCCATGGCCCTGATACCTGGGTGCCATTGGAAACCAACTGAACCTGGAACACTGGGATTTCAGGTTCAATGTGGGTTTGAAGGGTGTGCCTGTGAGAGGCCTGGGAAAAGTCTGTCCTGGCACATTTACTTTAACCAGTGATGTAGCTAAGGGACTACTGTATATAGACCTTAAGACTTTAGATATATCAGTAATCTTATAGGGGAGAAAAAGTGAGTGGTATTTTATACTGCTCACCTAAGTGATTCTTTTAGGTAGGTTAGGAAACACCACTTTTAGTCACTCTTAGAAAAAACTATTTGTGTGGGGATGCCTGGGGTGGGGGCTCTGGAAGGTCACTTAAATTGGTGGTTGCCTCATCAAGGTGATGAACCTGAAGTTTTTCTTTTTTTGATGGAGTCTCCCTCTGTTGCCCAGTCTGGAGTGCAGTAGCATGATCTCAGCTCACTGCAACCTCCGACTCCCAGGTTCAAGCGATCTTCCTGCCTCAGCCTCTGAGTAGCTGGGACTACAGGCACACGCTGCTACGCCCGGCTAATTTTTGTAATTTTAGTAGAGATGGAGTTTCACCATATTGGTCAGGCTGGTCTCAAACTCCTGACCTCAGGTGATCCACCTGCCTTGGTCTCCCAAACTACTGGGATTACAGGTGTGAGCTACCACACCCAACCTAGAGGCTTTTATACTTAGAAACACCTGAGCTCCTCCACATGACTGACAAGGCCCACAGAGCAGCAGGGCCACCCAGGTGGCTCTGACCTCCCCCCGACTACCTGAGGCTGTCACCCGTGTCTTTCATTCCTGGAATGTGCTGAGGGACTTTATGTCTCCTCCTCCTCCAGATTTTTGCAGGGCTGGTTCCCTTAGGTGTTCAGTCCTCGCTCAGATGCCACCTGTTGGGGGCTTATTCCCTGCACCCACCTTTCAGAAGTCGCCCATCCCTCTGTGTAAGACAGGCTGGAGCAAGGAATTTGCATTTGGGTAAAGGCGTTGCTGATAATGATAGCTAAGAGAACTCATTTCTTCCTACCAAAACTTCAGTCTGCTAGACATTGGTGATGGAGACGGGAGAAGATTCCTCCTTGTTGCTTCGGCTTTTTGGAAATGATTGCTTTTAGCGCTTGCTCCACAAAGGGGGAAATCTAAAAATGCTCTGGTTTCACTAGTGTTAATTTCTTCAAGTGTTTGCTTAATTGCCTTTAATTAGCAAAAACTTGAAAGCTGCTGGCTTAAATGCCAGTTCATAACCCTCACATAGGTCATTTACTTTGAGGCAAGGGAGTGGCTTTTGTGCGGTAGGGTGGGAAGGAGAAGGGGCAGTGTGACCTCTCTGGGCCAGGCAGGCCTCCCTGAGTGCAGGGCCTTAGCTGCTGACTAGCAGCGGCGAGGCATGGCTGCACTTGAAAGCGACACTTGCATTCCTTCCGAATCCCCACTGGGCACCACAGCACATCCTAGTGTCTGGATACTGATGTCTCTAAGGCTGGTGTGTTTTCAACCTCTTCATTCTTTATTATGGACTATTTCATAGTTTAATTGTATGCCTGTCTTCTTGTCCGATTTATAATGGGACACATTATTATATAAGGATTATATATAAGCAATACTGTGTTATTTATTATAAGCAATATATTATGTACTATAACGAATATATTTAATAGGTTACATTTTAATCCTGAAATTTATCAAGGAACATGTATCATATGTGACATTATGATATTATAAATATATTCCTTGATAAAATTCAGGACTAAAAAACAAAGTGAAATAACCAGCCATAATCCCTCCTGGCTACTCCATGCAGTCACCATCAGTGGTGTCCTGGGGTAAGCTGGCTCTACAGAGGAAGCAGAGGAAAAAGCTCTGACGTGCCATTTGCTGGTTTCCCTGGTATAAATAATTCCTACCATAGCCAACGAACTAGCAAAATTTCTGAATATGTAACAGCCAGCTCCCAAGAGCCCATACAGGCCAGTCATAGCACACCCACAGCAAAACACCTTCCCGTCGCCCCATCTGAGGGATATTGCACTCGGAGCTCCTGCCGCAGCCCCCAACTAAAGAAAATAAAGGCCAGGCGCTGTGGCTCGTACCTGTAATCCTAGGAACTTGGGAGGCCAAGGTGGGAGGATCAGTTTAGGCCAAGGAGTTCAAGGCCAGCCTGGCCAACACGGCGAAACCGTCTCTACTAAAAATATAAAAGTTAGCCAGGCATGGTAGTGGCTGCCTGTAATCCCAGCTACTTGGGAGGCTGAGGTGGGAAATCACTTGAACCTGCGAGGCAGAGGTTGCAGTGAGCTGAGATCGCGCCACTGCACGCCAGCCTGGGCAACAAGAGCGAAACTCCCACTCAGAGAGAGAGAAAAAAAAAAAAAAAAAAAAAAAAAGGCTAGTGCCTTCTCCAAACACTGGTAGCCCTTATACTCTTAAAAAAAAAAAAAAAAAAAATCTAAGCTAGTATACCAAAACCTGGTTGAGTGAATATTCAAAAAAAAAAAAATCACCATAATCACTATGAAGAATCAGTCTCTTATACGAAAAGCATATTGATTGTGTCCTGTCCTGCTTCTCAGCTTGTTGCCGAGTGTGGGGGCGGGGAGTTCTTGATGGCAGAGACCTTGCCTCCTTAATTCTCCTTTGCCCTCCAGCAAGGTCAAAGCACTCAATCCACAGGGAAGCTCCATTATCCTAATAGGACGATAGCTGCCCTTACTGAGGGAGTTAACCGAATTAGGAGCCACAGCCTTTACAGAAAAGACAGATGAAAGCTGGAGGTGAACCTGACCTAAAGAACTGAATCCCATGCATTTGACAGATGCAAACAGCCTTCATCCAGGTTCTGCTGGAAGGCAACCAGTGGAGGCTTACCTGGCTGCAGCGCAGGGTTCAGCAGCAAACTTGGACCTGCCCCCACATAAAATGGAAATTTCAAGGCTCGGCCAGGTATGAAGCTATGCAGAAAGAGACAGATAAGACATGTGTGCCCCACCTCAGCCCATGCACACCCCAGGCAATGCTAACCAAATCCCATTCAAAGGGCCAGGAAAAAAGCAGCACCACATGGAAAAGAAAAAATTCAGCAACTAGCTCTCAAGACTAAATGCCTAGTTAACAGCTCTGTGCCGGAGCTCCTCCTTATTGTGGGAAAAAACGAAATGTTCTGCACCTATATATCTCACGTGGACAGAAACAACGAAGCTGTTGTTTCACGGATTGTGTCAACATCCACGGAGTCCTTACCATGTGCCAGTAACTGGGCAAAGTGTTGAGAACACAAAAGTAGAAAAAGCCTGTATCCTTCAGGTCTTATGGCCCTGGCAAGCAGGCAGCTGTTTCCCTGCAGGACAGGAGTCTGGGAGACCCGCTGGTTTTCACGCACATCCGAGTGCCTGCCGACTGCAGAGTACAGAGCCAAGAAGTGGCAGAGGATGGAGACGAGACCAGAGGCAAAGCAAGGATTCAGATTAATGGACAGCCCTGTCAAGACCCAGGCTGGGAAGCCAACACCAGGTAGGTCAAAGCACTGAAGCCACAGTGACCGAGATAGAGTCAAGTAGGTTTAGGAGTAGACGTTGATAGCAGCACCTCCAAGATTCTTTCAGGGACAGAAAGGAGCCTGTGTCCTCCCCGTAGTTGGGAAGGGAGTTATTAGAACCACTATTACTGGTTCAGGAAATCTCGAGGAAACCTAAAACACCATCAATGTACCAGTATTTGGTGTGCCACTAAGAAACCCTAACGAATTATGATACACCACCAATGTTACATGCATTTCAATTTCCGAAACGCTAATAAAAACCTATGTATATATTGGAATCAATGAAATACAGTAGTGGGGCATAAACATTTGAAGAGAAAATGGATACTGACACAATTGCCAGAATAAATAACGTCACTCTTTGGGACACACCACATTGGGAACCCCAAAAAACCATGGAAACAGGCAGGGCACAGCAAAAAGGATGAAGTGGGTGGCCTCTGGCTCAGCCATTCTCAGAGTGAAACTAATCAGAGACCCTTATTAACTTGGTCCCTATTCCTCCATTCTTCCAGCGTCTTCTTTCTCAAATCTTTTTATCTATAGAGAGAGAATGCATTATGAGCACCAAAATGTGAAAAAATAGTGCATTAGTTGTTAACTCCTGTGACCCCTTTCCTCAATGCGTGTATCAACTGTCTCCTACCCACGGTTGGGTTGACTTCCACTGGAGTAATACATAAACACACAAAACCTGGCAAAAATAAGTAGCTATATTATACAACACCCTTAAGCTTGGACCTGGTGGATGAATGCCGCAGGTAGGAAGCAGGCGATAATTAGGTCTCATTAGAGGAGCAGGTGTGGCAGAGCCACAAGTTAAAAACAAGACTAAGAAAGACCACCTGGATGGCGAGACTTAAACTGCTGAGCCATGAGAAATAGAAGGATGTCTTCGGACTGCGCCAGTAAAAACTAGTCTATCCTAGATGGATTAAAAGCTGGAAAACCATAAAGGCTCACTTCTTCCCCTACTTCCCTAGCACCACCAGTACCAGTGTGGAACACTAACAGATCTGCTCGTAGACGGTTGGAGGAAGGGAAGTAGCAAAGCTAAGCATCACATAATCAGGCTGCCAGCCCCACGAGAACGAACCTCCTCTAAGTTGCACCACCCAGGACTTACTTGTATGCTGCCGTCAAGAATTTAAAGAACTTTTGGTTTCAGCGACTTTAAAAAGTCAAGAACCCTTATGGCGAGTGTTACAGTTGTTAATAAGCGTGTCCAGATTTTCTTCTTCTGACGTTTGGATGTATTCAGTTTCTTCTATTCTGGTGGGCTCGGGGTTTCACCAACCCAAGTAAAGCTGGAAACCTTCGTAGTGGATGTTACAGCTCATAAACGCAACGTGGAACCACAGAGCAAACAGCAGCAAAACTCACTACAGAATAATAAAACGAAACTCCCACAACGCACACTCACCACACAAAAAAGAATTGAGCGAGTTGCCGCTGCTGGCTGGGGCAGCCTGCTTTTATTCCCTTATCGCGCCCCACCCACATCCTGCTGATTGGTCCATTTTACAGAGAGCCGATTGGTCTGTTTTACAGAGAGCTTATTGGTCCGTTTTGACAGGGTGCTGATTGGTGCATTTACAATCCTTGAGCTAGACACAAAAGTTCACATCTCCACTAGATTAGCTAGATACAGAGTGACGATTGGTATATTTACAAACCTTGAGCTTGATACAGAGTGCCGATTGGTGCATTTACAATCCCTGAACTAGACATAAACGTTCTTCCAAGTCCCCACCAGATTAGCTAGATACAGAGTGCCGATTGGTGCGTTCACAAACCCTGAGCTAGACACAGGGTGCTGATTGGTGTGTTTACAAACCTTGAGCTAGATACAGAGTGCTGATTGGTGTATTTACAATCCCTTAGCTAGACAAACATTTTCCAAGTCCCCACCAGACTCAGGAGCCCAGCTGGCTTCACTCAGTGGATCCCGCACTGGGGCCGCAGGTGGAGTTCTGCCAGTCCCGCGCCCTGCGCCCGCATTCCTCAGCCCTTGGGCGGTCAATGGGACTGGGCGCCGTGGAGCAGGGAGCAGCGCTCGTCGGGGAGGCTCGGGCTACGCAGGAGCCCACTGCGGTGGGTGGGAGGCTCAGGCATGGTGGGCTGCGGGTCCCTAGCCCTGCCCTGCGGGGAAGCAGCTAAGGCCCGGGGAGAGAAATCGAGCACAACAGCTGCTGGCCCAGGTGCTAAGCCCCTCACTGCCCAGGGCTTGTGGGCCGGCCGGCCGCTCCGAGTGCAGGGCCGCCAAGCCCACGCTCACCTAGAACTCGCGCTGGCCCAGAAGCGCCGCTCGCAGCCCCGGTTCCCGCCCGCGCCTCTTCCTCCACACCTCCCCGCAAGCTGAGGGAGCCGGCTCCGGCCTTGGCCAGCCCAGAAAGGGGCTCCCACAGTGCAGCGGCGGGCTGAAGGGCTTCTCAAGTGCGGCCAGAGTGGGCACCAAGGCCGAGGAGGTGGCGAGAGCGTGCAAGCGCTGCCAGCACGCTGTCACCTGTCAATTTCAGGGGCTTAGAGGAAGGCTTCACCTCCCCTGCAGCTGAATGAAAGCTGCCACGTCCCACTTACCCTCTGGGGTCGGATCTAGAGTCCCCAGGGTTGCTCCACCACACCATATTCTCTAGATCTTTCTGATCGCTGCATGTCCCCTGCCAGGGGGTCTGCACATCTGCCTGCTGGGGGCTGGGAGTCACCGAGAGCCCCAGCTCCCAAACTAATACCTAATCCTGAGTCTGCAGAATGGCAGGTCTCAGATGCAGAGCCACTGCTGGCACAGGGTAACATGGAAAATGCCTGGCCATGGCAAAAGTGCATTCTGCTTGGAGTATCTGGCAGGAATCGTAATCAGAGGGCAGAGACAACTGCATTTGTGGGGAGAAAATTTGGGGCGATGCACTGTCCCGAGCAGCTTCCTGCCCTCCGTCACCGTCGTCCTTGCTTTGTGCCACCACCCTTGAAGATACCCCTTTTGGTGGTTCTGTGGGAGCTGCTGCAGATAAGGACAGGGTGTCGGTGTCTTTTTCTCCTCAGCCGCTCTCAGCAAGGTCACTGGGTGCCAGAAATTGAAACATAAATGGCAGCTGCTGTCCTGAAAGCAGGTGGCTGCTCTGACCGGGGAGGGAAATGGCTTGGGGACTTACTCATGCAGCCTGAGAGCCACAGAGTAGGAATAAGCATGCAACTGGTGTGTGTGGGCACGATTGTGTATGCCTATATCTGCATGTAAGTTCCGGAGCTGTGAGCTCACACACACACAGGCACACAGATACACACATACAGAAACACACAGACACACGCACATGCATGCACAGACGCACATACACATACACGCAGACATACACACATATACACACAGAGACATACACACAAACATAGACACGGATGCACACATACACAGACACAGATACATAAGCACAGACATACCTACAGAGACACAGACACACATGCACACACAGACACTGACACACAGAAACACACAACACACAGATACAAACACACACATACATAGAGATAGAGGCACGCATATATTTATATATACACAGACACACATGCTTACATAGCACACACACCGAGACACAAAGATACACACATATCACACGTATGCAGACACACATAACACCTGCATCTCCCACCCCATTGGTGGTGTCCACAGGGCTGTCCGGAGAGCAAACAATCAGTAAGCGTTTGTTCGATACTAAGCGAAGGATGAAATGACCGAATGCACCAGTAGGTGAAATCGATGCTTCTGCTTGCAGGGCAGGCTCTAAGATTTGAACAGCGGCATGGCAGAAGCATCGCCACAAGTGCTGATGAGACGATGGCTTAAAATACTGCAAGCCCCATGCAGAGCGAAAACTCCTTTCGAGGGAGGAGCTAGACGGCCCAGGAACTGTTGCTCTAGCCTCATTATCTGTGAATGATTGATTCCAGACAGGAATCGAAGATGAGGCAATTGAGAAAAGGAAAAGGGAAACACCCTGTGTGCTTGTTAAATGCCCTTGTTCACCTGGCGAGAGATACGCATATATAGTCTCACCACCGACTGTCTTTTTATATATATGGTGTATATATAAAACTATAGAAGTGTACAGTGTATGTGTATATATGTGTGTGTATATGTCTGTGTATACACAGCTCAGGCACTGCTGTTATATAGATATAAATGTACATAATTGTGTGTATGTGTATCACAGCTCAGGCACTGCTGTTATATAGATATAAACGTACCTAATGTGTGTCTGTGTACACAGACACACATTAGGTACGTTTATATCTATATAACAGCAGTGCCTGAGCTGGCCATTACCAGCTGGCCAATATCCTGTTTTAAACTGATTGAAAATATTGCCACTGTAAACTAATATCATGATTTGCAACCACTTAAATTCTGGAAGAATTTCCCAGGACTGTGATGAAAATCCCAGCGTCTGGTGGTTCCCTCATGCCAGCTTAACCCTAATTGCCTACACTAAGTCCAATTAGTGGCAAATCAGATTCCCCTTCATTTCATCTGATGAAGTAAGCTTTGGCAGGAGCATCTGCCCACGCAAAGCAGGGTGAAGACGGAGAGAAGAGCGGGGCTGCAGGGAACGGGGACACAAGTGTGGGGACCAAAGGGTGACCACAGTCCTCCTGCCCCTGAGTCCCCATGGCTCCGTGCCTCCGGCATGCAGATTCCTTTCCCTGGATAGAGTTTTTGCAGCTGAGTTTGGTGAGAATCAAATCTATCAGGTACAGTCCTAGAAACAAATAACTTGAAGTCTACTTTAAAGGCAGATTCTCTTGGTCTCTTTCTTTTCTGTGTCTCTACTTCTGTGCATCTCTCTAACACACACACACACACACACACACACACACACACACACACACACACACACACGGCCCTTCTGTAAGCACGCTTTCCTCGCTGCCCCAGTCCTCTCAGTGTCCACGCTCCTGCAGGCGCTGACTTAGGTGGTGGCTGCAGAGGAACCAGTAGGACTGGCACGGCCATGGCCGTGGAGCATGTGGTCCAGGGCACAGATATCAGCGGCTCTGGCTCCACAGGCAGTGCGTCCTGCCAAAGCCTTCTCTCTCTTCATCTCAAGGTCACAATAATAGATTACGAAAGAGTGGAAAAGCACGGCTCAGAAAATGGGCCATGGGGACTTTCCTCTGAGTGAGGAGGGAGAGAACAATGCTCGACGCGGCAGCAGGTCGTTTGAACTCTGCTAGGGAAGGAAACGCGGAGTGTGGGGTCCCTCCAATGCCCGGCACCTGCAACGACCCCCCTCCAAGGGCTCTGAAAACACAAAAGTTGGGACCATTGGAAAATGATTTTTAAGGTGTTCTGATGTAGAAGAAATTCCATCACAAACATTAACCTGTTTCACAAGAATCAAATATTTACTATTGTGTTTCATGGTGGCTACTTTTTAAGTCCCTTGCAAATTAAGGTAGGACAAATGTTCTCACAAAATAAACATTCTCCTGTCTTCAGAAACCACTGATAAATAGTCCAGGCCGATGAATCCTTGCCTCTCCTCGGAATAAGGCAGGGCTGTTATTTTAAAGCAGCAAATAGAACCGATCCTCAAGTGCCCTGGCGGAACAGAAGGCTGGACTGTTAAAGTCTGTGACACTCTCAGTGATGACGTTGGTTTCCAAGGGCTGCGGTAGCCATACCCAAAGAAAACATTTTACGTATGATGATGCAGTAACTACACTTCAAGTCTTGACTTAAAAATGTGTAATTCAACAACGAAATTACAATTTCTCTGTAAAAGGAGCACTTTTTAAAAATCCAAGCCACTTATACCGGTTTGAAAATATCTGGTGGGTCTTAACTGTTTCTGAGGCAAGTGGTTTCTCATAAAATCTGACCCAAGGGAACTCTCTGAGAGGACCCTAGGCACTTAGATTTTATTCCAGGTATAATTTATTCCAAACAGTTTAGCAAAATGATGGTCACATTATAAGAGCATACTCTGGATGCAAAATGTCCAAGAAAGACAGAAGTCGAGGTGGGGTCCAAGAAACAGTTCCAGTCTCCTAGAAACCATGCCTTCTACTCAAGCCAAGTGCTTCTCCTGACCACGTCCTCCTGGTAACTCCTAGCGGCTGCGAGCATTGGAACAGAGTCTTACCTGTTCTGGAGCCACCAGGCACCTTCTCTGAACGTCTAAACTATCAGCCCCTTCTCTCAGAGCAGGCCTACGGGGACTCAGCAAGGCTGGGTGCTGGAGGGCCATTCTGTAGGCCTGGCTAGAGAGAGACCACACCACCCAAAGAGCCATTCAGCGGCCATCGCTCCCCTGAGAGGTCGCTACTGGTAACACAAGCCCTTCTCTGGGAGAGCCCAGCCCTACCCAGAACAGAAGGGCTCACTGCCCCAGCCTCGAGCCTTCAATCCCAGCTGCAGCTTTTCAGCTCTAGTTTTTCCTCCAGGTTATCTTCCCTCTGTGGCTTCCAGCGGGTCACCCTGTGATGCTGCAGTTCCCCAGTCTGCAAACGGGGGAGAGATGACTACTGACTTCCGCGATGATTCAGGCTGGTTGTTTACAGCAGAGACAGAGGCAGTGCGGTGCCTGCACGTCTTGGAATTAGCTGAGCTGTGAGGGTGCAGCCAGGCCAGCACCAGGGTTCCCGGGTATGCCAAAGCTGGAATTGTGCTGCTGCTCTGCAGAGGTGCAGGGGGAGGCGGGAGCAGGGATACAAAACCTTGCCTGTCAAGGAACGCAGTGTTTCTGGCCCTGTCTGGAACCTTCACAAAGCAGGTGGGAAGGGAAAAGTGCATGGGTAAGACGGACTTCCCAAAACAGCTTCTGCCAAATGAAATAAAGAATATCCAGTTCCTCCTTTTTAAATAAATAAATAAATATATATAATTATGAAATAATTTAAATATGTAGAAATATGCAGAAATAATAGATCAAAGGCCCAAGTACCCACTCATCAGCTTTAACATTTTGCTGTCTATACTACAAATTTTTTTATTTTCAAAAACAAAAATGCAATCAGTCAAGCAAGCACACAGCAGCTCCTGAAGGGATTTGATTTGAGCAATCGCAATATCAAATGAGCCCACCTCCAGTTCTCCGCTGGATGGATCCGCTCATAGGTGTTACTTCCCTCACCCTGCCACCCCCAAGTCTCTTCTGTTGCTTGTGGGACACCGTGGTGAGAGCTCTGGAGTCCAGACTCCACTGTGGAGACATGGTTCCCTGAGCTCCCTGCTTGGTCTCCTGCCCTGCCTAGTCTCAAGTCCTGCCTACGAAGACTGATGGCACTGTACCAATGCAGCAGCTTCAAAGTCACTGAGTATGCAGCCCCCGGCTTCCCCTCTCCTCCTGAGCCCACCTTCTCTCCGCGCTTCCTTGTCCCAGGCTGTCCATAGGCACCATTTGGCTCCAATTCCACATCATAAGCATTTCTATGAATATGGGCTTTGTGGAATGTTTATTCATAGGACATTAACCCCAGAGGGGAATAAAAGCAGTGCCGTCCATGACATTATCTGTGTTAGCCTTGGATTGTCTGCTGTAAAATGCTAATTGCAGCCTCTGGAGTTGAGAAGGTGTTTGTATGAAGCCTGAACAGGGAGCAGGAGGGCAGGCAGAGGAGGCAGCCCAGCCTTCTAGGATGCCAGGGCCCTCAGAGGAGGAGGAAGGCCTGAGGCCAGGCAGCAGGTGGAGCCTGGTTCCGGAGCTGGGCCTGGGAGGAGGCCTTGCTACTGCCCAGAGGAGGGGCCACAGTGTCCCTCCAGCTACCTGGTCACTGGTTTTACCAAAGCTGGTATCCACACATCCCAGGGGTCTCCTCAGAGCCCGTGCCGCTGAACAAACCCATGTTTTTAAAAAGGAGAGTGACACCAGCCTGCCCATCCTCACTGTGCAGCAGGGTGTGAGTGTGCAGTGGGGAGCAGGGAGCTAAATGCTAATATACATGATGTATTTTGAGATTCCAAGGAGCTCCTGGATGTGCATTCAAGGGTGGCAGTGTTTCAGGAGGGGCAGATGGGTGTGCAGGCAGCCACACCGTTTCCCCCCCCCTCCCCCTCCCCCAGCAATTTGTTCCTTTTCAAGTTTGAGACACACAAGTCTTGCATCTGTGTCTCTGGAGCCGCCTACACAAACCAGCACAGAGATCACAGGGCTGGGACTGGCTGGCGACAGTTTGCTCCCTCAACTCCAGAGGAGGAAATGGAGCCAGAGGTCGTAAAATGATGATAGAATCGAAAACAAGACCATTTCTTTCTGTACCCCACACCCTTTTTACTTTCAGAATGCACACACCCACACCCCACATGCACACTCACACCCATGTCCAGGGTGGCTGGACAGAGCCCCTCCCAGTACTGCCATTCATTTTGCATACATGTTTGGCTGGCTAGTAGGCAGGATTATGTTTGAGAAAACCTCCTTTTAATCAGTCTGATGCTTGCCATCCTAGGTGCTGACAACTGTGCAAAGCACTGAGCCATGGGGCAGTGTTCCATTTTGTCTCCTCTGGGCAGCTGACAAGATGGAGTCCCTCGGAGGTCAGAGGATGGTTTCTAGAAGCACAGGAATTCTCAGTAGTGGATTAAACTGCAATGCAGACCTTCTGCATCCCCAGTGGAGAGTCAGAAGCCTGGGAGGATGCTAAGCATTCCAAGCAAGCAGTCTTCCAGAAACCTGCCAGCTTCCCCACAGCACCCAGGGTGATGATGGGAAGAGTTGCTGCAGTCCTCGGCTTCAGCTTGTCCGGGAGCTGGCCCAGCACACCCAGGAGACTTCCCAGATAGCAGGGGCTGGGGGATGGGAGGGGACCCAGTCCCCTCAGACTTCAAAACAGATAGCCACCTTACGGAGAGGCCCATGAAATACACTTAAATGGGAGGAATAAGGAAGGAAGAAAGGGAGGGAGGGAAGGCGGAAGGGAGGGAGGGAAGGAGAGGGAGGGAAGGAAGGAAGGAAGGAAAGAAGGAATCTATCAACAGCTAAGCTATGTAAGAAGGATCATGCTAGGAAGTCTATATTTTTTTACAATGATAAGGATGCCAGTTTGTCTGGGACTTTGCTCATCAAGCCCTACTCATACCCCCATAAAATCCCTTGCCTTCTCTATTGCCAGTTCTTAAGGACTTTATTTTTTCACTCAGCCATTAGCCACTCGTGAACCTTACAAGTTGTGTTCTGAATTCTACCGTAGCTACTAAACCATACCTGAAGATGCCAGCTCAGGAGCCAGGTCAGTCTAGTCTTCTCCTGACTGTCCTGACACTGGGCTGTGACCAAGTCTCTCTCAGCCTGTGGAGGGGAAAGGTGCCTGGAAGTCAGGCAGCCCCGCCTGGCTGCAGACACCACACAGGCTGTGCAATGGTGGGACACTGTGATTTAAAATAAGAAATGTGTATTTTGGCCTATGTCTCTGGTTTCTGGAACAGAACTCCTAAAAGACAAACCAACCAACCAACCAACCAACAAAACTTTGTAATATCTTGAGCAATAGGAGAACATATTTTGTTCTAACATTTGGTCTTTGACATGGTTCTCAACATAGAGCTCCTAAATCCCTTGGAATTTCCTGGGTGATAGGAGTGCTTTTGTTCCAATGAGGTGGCCCTTGGTGTGCTCCTGAGTCACGGCTGGTCACCAGCAAGACCAAGCTATGATTAGAAGCTTGGAACTTTCAATCCCAACTCTTATCCTTTGGGGAGACTGAGGGGCTGGAGATTGAGTTAATAATTGACCATTCCTACATGATGAAGCCTCCATAAAAATTTCTGAACTATGGGGCTCGGGGAGCTTCCGGGTTGATGAATAAGAACACGCATATGTGCCAGAAGGGCGGCACACCTGAGAGGGCATGGAACCTCCTCACCGCTCCCCCATACCTTGCCTTCGACCTGGCAGTTTCTCAGCTGTATCCTTTTATAATAAATGAGTGAGTGCTGTGAGCCATTCTGGCAAATGATTGAACCTGAGAAAGAGGTTGTGGGAGGCTCAGATTTGTAGCCAAGTTGGACAGAAGTTGTTTGTAACCTGGGCCCTACTACCTACGATTGCACAGGAAGTAGGGGGCAGTCTTATGAGACTAAGCCGTTAATGTGGGGATCTGACACTATCTCCAGGTAGATGGTGTCAGACTTGAATTGTATTGTGGGACACGCAGTTGGTGGCAGAGAACTGGACAATGTGCAAAAAACCCACACATCTGGTCACAGAAGTGATTTGTGTGGTCAAAGAGAGTATAGAGAAGGGAAAACAGTCAGTTTTTCTTGTCTTACTGACGGTCATCAAGGTTCACCCCATGGCCTTTTGGGACCTGGGGTTGAAAGAACAACCACGGGGGGCCCTTGAAGCTATCTTCCTGCTAAACATTATCTAAAGCAGTACATCCAATATGGCAGCCACTAGCAACATGTACCCTTTGAGCACTTGACACGTGGACATTGGGATGTACTGAAAGTGCAAAAAAAACACTGGATTTTGAAGATAGTGTAAAAATAAGGTAAACTATGTCAATAATTTTTTAGCATTGATTATATGTTGAACTGATAATATTCTGATTTTATTGGGTTAAATGTCACATAGTATAAAATTATTTTCACTTATCATAAAATACAAATATGGGCATGTCTTTTAGTAGATTTTCATGATCTATATAGATTTTTTCAGCTTCTTATTTTTTTCTTACAATAACTTCAGATAGGATTTGATCTTTTTTTTCTGCTTTCTTTTAAAATTAAGGTCAGGTTCGGTGGCTCATGCCTGTACTCCCAGCACTTTGGGATGCCAGTCAGAGGTGACAGTGTGCTGGCAGTCCTCACAGCCCTCACTTGCTCTCGGCACCTCCTCTGCCTGGGCTCCCACTTTGGTGGCACTTGAGGAGCCCTTCAGCCCACCACTGCACTGTGGGAGCCCCTTTCTGGGCTGGCCAAGGCGGGAGCCGGCTCCCTCAGCTTGCAGGGAGGTGTGGAGGGAGAGGCGCCAGCGGGAACCGGGGCCGTGTGTGGCGCTTGCCGGCCAGCTGGAGTTCCGGCTGGGCGTGGGCATGGCGGGCCCCTCACTCAGAGCAGCCGGCCGGCCCTGCCGGCCCCGGGCAATGAGGGACTTAGCACCCGGGCCAGCGGCTGCAGAGGGTATACTGGGTCCCCCAGCAGTGCCAGCCCACCGGCGCTGCACTCCATTTCTCACCGGGCCTTAGCTGCCTTCCCACAGGGCAGGGCTCGGGACCTGCAGCCCGCCATGCCTGAGCCTCCCACCCCCTCCATGGGCTCCTGTGCGGCCGGAACCTCCGGACGAGCGCCACCCCCTGCTCCACGTCGCCCAGTCCCATCGACCACCCAAGGGCTGAGGAGTGGGGGCACACGGCGCGGGACTGGCAGGCAGCTCCACCTGCAGCCGCGGTGCAGAATCCACTGGGTAAAGCCAGCTGGGCTCCTGAGTCTGGTGGGACCTTGGAAAACCTTTATGCTTAGCTCAGGGATTGTAAATACACCAATCAGCACCCTGTGTCTGGCTCAAGGTTTGCAAACACACCAATCAGCACCCTGTGTCTAGCTCAGGGTTTGTGAATGCACCAATTGACACTGTATCTAGCTACTCTGGTGGGGCCTTGGAAAACCTTGTGTCCATACTGTATCTAGTTAATCTAGTGGGGACGTGGAGAACCTTTGTGTCTAACTCAGGGATTGTAAATGCACCAATCAGCACCCTATCAAAACAGACCACTGGGCTCTACCAATCAGCAGGACGTGGGTGTGGCCAAGATAAGAGAATAAAAGCAGGCTGTCCGAGCTAGCAGTGGTAATCCACTACAGGTTTTCTTTCACAGTGTGGAAGCTTTAGTTATTGTTGCTCTACAATAAATCTTGCTGTTGTTGAGGTCCACATAGCTTTTTATGAGCTGTAACACTGTGAAAGTCTGCAGCTTCCCTCATGAAGCCATTGTAGACTATGAGCCCACCAGGAGTGAATACATAACTTCAGACGTGCCGCCCTAAGAGCTATGACACTCACTGTGAAGGTCTGCAGTTTCACTACTGAGCTAGTGAGACTACGAACCCACCAGAAGGAAAAAACTCCAAACACATCAGAACTTCAGAAGGGACGAATTTTGGACACACTGCCTTTAAAAAGTGTAACACTCACTGCGAGGGTCCGTGGCTTCATTCTTGAAGTCAGTGAGACCAAGAACCCACCAATTCTGGACATGCTAGCTTTCATTTCTTTTGGGTATATGCCAACAGCAGCTGCATCATGTTACATTCCCATCGACAGTGCACAAGGGTTCCCATTTCTCCACATACCCACCAACACTACTCTGTTACTTATTAAGTTTTTTCATAGAAACCATGCTAATGGGTATGAAGCGGTATCTTATTACGGTATTTATTTGCATTTTCTTAATGATTAGTGATGGATCAAGCATCTTTTCACGTGCATAGTGACTTAGTATATCTTGTATGGAGAACCACCTGTTTACTTTTAATGTGGCTACTAGAAAATTCAAAAGTTACATGTATGGCTCACAATGTGTTTCTACTAGATAGCTCTAGTCTACAGCAAATAAAGATACAGCTTTCCATACGGAGTGTTTTAGCAATGGAAGGAATCCTGTTATTTAGAATATGGTAAATGCAGTTCCAATTAATTATCTGAGTTTCTTTCCAGGAATAATAAACTTTTTCTGCTCTAAGGACTTAACCTAGTGCTTTCATGTCAAAAGGTAAGAAAGGAATCATTCTGCCATACAATGTGGAAGACCCAAAGGTTCCGGGGATCCCTCATCTCTGTAGAGTGGACTGGCTCTTCTGACTGGGGGGTGTCTTGGCTCCAGAGCTCACCACTGTCCTGTACCTAGGGCATCCATGCATATAAATTAGGCTGATAAAAGTTTGCACCTTCTGAGGTTCCAAGGGAGGGATGAGATACCATCAGAATCAAGTCCCTTGGGCTGGGCACAGTGGCTCACGCCTGTAATCTCAGCCCTTTGGGAGGCCGAGGCGGGCGGATCACCTAAGGCCAGGAGTTCGAGACTAGCCTGGCCAACATGGTGAAACCCCATCTCTACTAAAAATACGAGAACTAGCTGGGTGTGTTGGGTGGGCACCTGTAATCCCAGCTACTGGGGAGGCTGAGGCGGGAAAATCACTTGATCCGGGAGGCAGAGGTTGCAATGAGCCAAGATCATACCACTGCACTCCAGCCTGGGTGACAAGAGTGAAACTCCATCTCAAAAAAAAAAAAAAAAATTTAGTCTCTTGGTCTTAGGGGTGGAGACTGCAAGTTTGTTCTGCTGAGATAAATGCATTTCTTGATTCTACAAGCCATCCCACCCACAGAGCTTGCTCCTAACAGAGGCTGCTCCTAACGGCTTCCTGGGAGTCTCATGCTACATTTAGTAGAAGAAAGCTGTCATCATTTTCCACCATTGAACAGTTATAAGAATGGGGAAGGCTCCAAAGTTACTTTTCATACGTTTTCTTATTTCCTCTGAGGAAACAGCATCACCAGCCCAGATTTCCTTCTTTTTATCTTATTTAAAATCTTGCAAACGCATGACCCACCATCAGGATTGAGCTTGGCACTTACAGAAGACCCACAAATGCTGTGGCCTAGAACTTAATTTCAAAGGTAAAAAGAAGAAAAAAGAAATTTCGTGGAAAAAGCAAGAACTATCATGATGTCTGTCACTTTTTCTTTTTTTTTTTTTTTTTTGAGATAGAGTTTTGTTATAGCCCAGGCTGAAGTACAATGGCATGGTCTCTGCTCACTGCAACCTCTGCCTCCCAGGCTCGAGGGATTCTTCTGCCTCAGCCTCCCAAGTAGCTGGACTACAGGCGCACCACCACACCTGGCTAATTTTTTGTATTTCTAGTACAGACAGGGTTTCACCATGTTGGCCAGGCTGATCTCGAACTCCTGACCTCAGGTGATCCCGCAGCCTTGGCCTCTCAAAGTGCTGGGATTACAGGTATGAGCCACCACGCCTGGCTGTCACTTTTTCTTTCTAAGAGGAATACATTTGCAGTAGACCAGCCTTTGCAATAGCTGTTAATGTGGCTTGAAAGGAAAATGAGGACTATATTTTAATGCCAGATAACAAAGTGGAAACCAGGCATAACTATGATCTGGTCACCTATATGAAAAGATAATGAAAGAGTCATACAAGGTAGAATATATTTGAATGTATTGAAGGAAAATGCTCAGTAAACATAGGCTTTATAGTTTATGTGTAAAATATAGCTTATAGAAATGTTATTTGCTGACCGGGTACAGTGGCTCACGCCTGTATTCCCAGCACTTTGGGATGCCAAGGCGGGAGGATGACCCGAGGTCAGGAGTTCGAGACCAGATTGGGTAACATGATGAAAGCCTGTCTCTACTAAAAATACAAAAAATTAGCCAGGTGAGGAGGTGGTCTCCTGTAATTCCACCTACTCCGGAGGCTGAGACAGGAGAACCACTTGAACCTGGGAGGCAGAGGTTGCAGTGAGCCAAGAGTGTGCCACTGCACTCCTGCCTGGACAACAGAGTGAGACTCTGTCTCAAAAAAAAAAAAAAAAAAAAAATGTTCTTTGCTATCTAGATTCATATAAATACAGGGGACTTGATATCTTGGAAATAGTGACTCATGCTTTCATAAACCCTTTTATACCCTAAATTTTTGACCCTGTAGTAGAATCATCAAATTTCCCTGTAATAGAATCATCTAATCTCCCTAATGTCAGTGTCCTCATCTGAAGAATTAAAGATATAATTTGCCCTACAAGATTTGGGGGATTCTTGTAAGAACCTATTGAAATAGATGTATGAACATTCTAAAAAGTTACAAGTAAAATAAAAATGATTTTTTAAGAGTAATATAGTTCATTAGACTAGATTTCCTATCACAGTGACTGAGAAAACACTGATATTCATGGAAAGAAATGAGAACCTGTACCAGCACTGTTGAAGACTGAAACAAAATGGGATTTCCATCCATCCCACCAACTTACTTGGATCATCTTTTTAGGAGGCTTACACGGAAGTTGTGCATCATATAGTTTATAATTAATATACAGAAACTTTTCTTTAAGGCAACCTGAGGCTGGGCGTGGTGAGTCACACCTGAAATCTTAGAACTTTTGGGAGGCCAGGGTAGGCAGATTGCTTGTCCAGGAGTTTGAGACCAGCCTGGGCAACAGTGCAAAACCTCATCTCTACAAACAATACAAAAATTAGCCAGGTGTGGTGTGGTATGCGCCTGTAGTCGCAGCCAATAGGGAAGCTGAGGTGGGAGAATCACCTGAGCTCAGGGAGTTTGAGGCTGCAGTGAGCTGTGATTGCACCACTGAACTCCAGCCTGTGTGACAGAGTGAGACCCTGTTTCTAAAAAAATAAAGTAAAGCGACCTGAGGGTGGGAGAGAGTTAACCAAAGAAAACTGAAAATAATACTAGAACCTTCGCTATTATGGGCAGAAAGTTTCCTGCAAGCAGCAGTCAAGTTCCCAGAGAGGAAAATAGTGTGTGTCTGTGTGTTTAGCTTCATAATCACAAAACACTTAGGTACTATATTCTTTTCTCCAATCTTCCGTCTTTCCAAAAAAGAGAAAAAGAAAAAGAATACGGATGCAAGCAGCAGAGGTCTCAGAAATCTTCAGGCAGTTCTGCCTGAATTGCTAAAGCAAGGAGTAGCTGAGGGCCTTGCAGCCCATTCCTCTAGTACCTGTGGCATCTGGGGACTGCAGCAGGTGTGGCAGTGACGCGGGTTATTTGTTTTTCAGGGTCAGGTTGGCACATTTCTAGCCCAGGGCTCTGGGTAAATGTTTAGATTTCATTTTCTGTCTGGTGTTCAACTCCTCAGCGTCAAAGGCAGGCCCCTGCATGCTGCTGCCCTCCTACGTCCTTTGTCTCCTGCCCCGGGCTGGTGGGAATACAAGAGGTGAGAGGAAAAGGGAGGGGAGGGAGTGGACGCTTTGCCGAGATTCCAGCTCTCCTCAAGAGTCGCTTTCCAGGCACAGCATCCTCCTCTCCCTCGCCCTCTCTAGGGAGGGCTTGCAGCGCCCAGTACTGGGAATGGGGCTTGTTTACACAGCTCATTATTCTCGCTTTGCAGTTGCTATAGCAACCACCAGGGGTCAGTTTCTGGGAGGAGAGGAAGTTCCCTTTGGGGGAGTTAGCCTTCCAGCTCCTGTGCGAAGCGCAGCTGAAAACAAAAGCCGTAGACACCCATAGAGGAAACACATTGAAAAGCTTCCTATGAACGTAAGCATCCTTTAGGGCAAAAACCACTCAGAGACGCCACGCCACGTCTCTCCCTTGCTGAGAATCTCCAGAACAGCTGACGGCAGAATGAAGGTCTTACCCCCGCACGGCGCCAGGCTTTCCTCTCTCCCCCGATCCTCTCACCCCTTTGCCCTGTCTTAACGGCCTGGAGACATTCGGTTGGTAGTTAAGATGACAAGAGCGGCTACCCGAGTTCATTTAAAGTGATAAGTTTCATTAATATTATGTATTAACTGAGGACCAGAAAGATCTCTGTGAACTGGTACGACTCCCATCTTCCTGAAGGGAGAGGCAGCACCACATCAGAGCAGCGGGCCCGTCTCAAGATCCACACCCACCAGAGAGGAGCCGCGCTGCTTCTGTAGAGCTTCCTGGGAAGACCCCCCAGGACGCGTGGCCAGCACTAACCTGCTTAGCTAGCAAACAAAAAATACAGATGCCTAGTTAAATCTAACGTTCAGAAAAACAAGGAATTTTTGTTTAAGTCTTCCACGTAGCATGTGGGCCATATATACAGTAAGTCTGTGTAATCTAACGGAAGCCAGTCCTTGCCCTCCTTCTCACTGCCCACCATCGCCTCCAAAAATGAATAGCAGATAAGTTCTCTCTTATAAGCAAATAAAGTGCCAGCTTACTGTTCAGGATGATCTAACCTTGGACTATCAGGCTGATCATGAAAAAAATGAAAGGGAGTGACTTACATATATGCAAATCAGAGGTCAGGCTAGCCACAGACAGGTGAGTTCACTAATCTTCCCTCAGATATAAACACCAGCGTGAGTTACTTGATTGGTAAACAGAATAGAACTCATTTTGTGAATTATCTAAAATCAGTAAAGGGTAATGATTTCTATTTGTTTGAAAGCAAAAACATTTTTACTGTGTATGTGTTTAAAGGAATAGACCAAATTTGTTTGAGTGCTACACACGTACATGGGAGAAAGTCATATTTGCATTTATCAAAGTCACACTCTTCCCAGCATTTCTTTTGCTAAGAAGGTTTTACCGCTTCTTCACCAAGGCTGGCTCAGTGAAAGTTTTACTGAATTTTGTGGAAATTCTGGAAAACCTAGACCATTGGTTGTAATGCTGTCTTGACCCTAAATCCACGAACCCAAAACAAGGCAAAAAAAAAAAGTTAAGCATAAACTTTTATGAAAACAAATAGCAGCTATAATATATTCCAACAGGTCCCCACCAACTCAGACTGCAGACTCCCACAGCTCTAATCCAATACAGGTAATTAAAGGAAAACTGTCAAGCCAAACATCAATAAAAATGTTCTCACCTGTTGCCAACTCTAAAAAATCTCAATATAGATTTCACAGAGAAAAAAAAAGTGTTTTTAGAAGCCGATCCTTCTAAAGCCCAGAACAGTAAGTTCTAATTTTGCCTCTTCCATATCTGATTGTGACCTCCGTGGAAGTCTGTGGAGAGTTCTGACTTGGTCTTCCCTGAGGGCAAAATGCAGAATTTTATGTGTTCTTTGCCTAACCGAAAGTGTATAATGTCTATACTTACACTCTTTGAGCTCTTCAGACAAAAGGCAGGAAAAGTACGAATGCGATTATGTGTGCTGTTCACTTTTTAAACAAGCAACTTGATTTATTAGTTGGAATCAGTTGTTTGGCTTGAACTTAAAGCACAAATCACTCCATTTTGGATGCCGTATTTTCATGTATGTAAAACAATAGTCCTTTTTTTTCTTAATCGTTTAATAAACCCTATATTCGAAGCTCAAGCGGTCAGTGTTTAACACCATTCAACAGCTGTTAAGTGGGATAATCACCTGTTTATCCTCATGTTACTAATTCAGATGCTAACTGCACGCTAGACTTGGTTTATTCCCTCACTGAAGCCAGACCAGGTGTGCAACACTCTTTTGGAAAGATACTGCAGTGTCATAGAACTCCAGTGACTTTCAGAGGTACAGACAAAACAGGGTAACACACACACACGCACCACTGCACAAAAATGAGCATGTTGCCCACAACTGAAAAATCAACAATTACTTGAACGTCAGATCATAAGCAAATAAACCAAATGAAACAACCAAAACATAGTATTATGCTATCATTAAAACGTTTATACATGCGATTAAATAGCTATGCTGAGCGAAGAGTATGCAGAACTATCTGAAACTAGGGGGTTCTTGGTCTCACTGACTTCAAGAACGAAGCCCCAAACCCTCGCAGTGTTACAGTTCTTAAAAGCAGCACGTCTACAGCTTTTTCCTTCTGATAGGCTCGCGGTCTCGCTGGCCACCAGTGAAACTACAAGACCTTCACCAATAACTGTTTCACCTCTTAAAGCATCAAGTCTAGAAGTTTCTTCCTTCTGGGGGGTTTGCAGTTTATGCTGGCTTCAGAGTTGAAACTACAGACCTCCGCGCTGAGTGTTCCAGCTCCCAGCTCAAAAACAGCATAGACCCAGACAATGAGCAACAAGACATAGCGCAAAGAGCAAAAAAACCAAGCTTCCACAGTACAGGAAGCAACGCGAGCACATAACCGCTGATTGCTTGGGCAGCCTGCTTTTATTCTCTTCTCTGGCCCCACCCACATCCTGCTGATTGGTCCATTTTACAGAGAGCCGAGTGGTCTGTTTTGACAGGGTGCTGATTGGTGTGTTTACAATCCCTGAGCTAGACACAAAGGTTCTCCACATCCCCACTAGATCAGCTAGATACAGAGTGTGGACACAAAGGTTCACCAAATCTCCACCAGAGTAGCTAGATACAGAGTGTCGGTTGGTGCATTCACAAACCCTGAGCTAAACACAGGGTGCTGATTGGTGTGTTTACAAACCTTGAGCTAGATACAGAGTGCTAATTGGTCTGCTTACAAACCTTGAGCTAGAGACAGAGTGCTGATTGGTGTATTTACAATCCCTTAGCTTGACATAAAGGTTCTCCAAGGTCCCACTAGACTCAGGACCCCAGCTGGCTTCACCCAATGGATCTCGCACGGAGGGGCTGCAGGTGGAGCTGCCTGCCAGTCCCACGCCGTGAGCCCGCACTGCTCAGCCCTTGGGTGGCTGATGGGACTGAGTGTTGTGGAGCAGGAGGCGGCGCTCCTCGGGGAGGTTCGGGCCGCAAAGGAGCCCATGGAGGGGGTGGGAGGCTCAGGCATGGCGGGCTGCAGGTCCCGAGCCCTGCCCGGCGGGAAGGCAACTAAGGCCCGGCGAGAAATCGAGCGCAGCGCCGGTGGGCCGGCACTGCTGGGGAACCCACCATACCATTCGCAGCCGCCGGCCCGGGTGCTAAGCCCCTCATTGCCCGGGGCCGGCAGGGCCGGCCGGCTGCTCCGAGGGCGGGGACCGCCAAGCCCACGCCCAGCTGGAACTCCAGCTGGCCCGCAAGTGCCGCGTGCATCCCCGGTTGCCGCTCGCGCCTCTCCCTCCACACCTGCCTGCAAGCTGAGGGAGCCAGTTCTGGCCTTGGCCCAGAAAGGGGCTCCCACAGTGCAGCGGTGGGCTGAAGGGCTCCTAAAGTACCGCCAAAGTGTGAGCCCAGAAAGAGGAGGCGCCGAGAGCGAGGAGAGCGAGCCAGAGCTGTGAGGGCTACCAGCATGCTGTCACCTCTCAAAACTATTATATGTAAACAATATGGAAAAATACTTTCCACAGAAAAAGAAAAAATATATATGCTGGGGACTAAAATAAATCAATTTTTAAAGTACTGATTAAAAGCAAGGACAGTCGTAGGAGTCGGGGTTACATCAGAAGTTCCTGCTTTTTATATTCTGGAAGAGAAAGACAAAATGCAAGTACAGAACTCATCAGTAAGACACATTTGTAGAGTGATGATCTTAAGAAAATTTAGAAACGGCGATGGGGTAAAGGGTCTGCTTTAGTTTGGGTGTTGAGGGAAGAACTCTCACAGGAAATGCAAATAATGAGAAGTCCCAAGATAGGAGTGGGCTTGGCATGGTGGAGGAATGGGCACAGGTTGGAGTGCAGTGAGCAGGGACAGTGTGGTAGAAGGTGTGTTTGGAGAGGCCCCGGGCAGAAGCAAGGGACAGGTGCAAGGGTGGAGGGAGAGACCAGAGTACCCCGCTGGGGCCAGATGTGCAGGATGGAGCATGGGCTAGGGTGGCATGGCATTCAGGAAATTTTTTGAGGGTAGAACTGGCATGAATTGCTGATGAACCAGATTTGGGGTGGAGGAGAGATGAGAATACTGAATCAAAAGAGAAGAATCTCATACGACTCCTAGATTTTTCGCCTCAACAACTGTATCGTAGTTCCACTCATCAAGCTGAAAAGGATTCGTGTAGGAACAGGTTTGTGGTGTAATTTTTTTTTTTATTATTATACTTTAAGTTCTAGGGTACATGTGCAAAACGTGCAGGTTTGATACATAGGTATACATGTGCCATGTTGGTTTGCTGCACCCATCAACTCATCATTTACATTAGATATTTCTTCTAATGCTATCCCTCCCCCACTCCCCGACAAGCCCCGGTGTGTGATGTTCCCCGCCCTGTGTCCAAGTGATCTCATTTCCCACCTATGAGTGAGAACATGCAGTGTGTGGTGGAAAATTAAGAGTTCTGTTTAGACCATTTTATGTTTGAAATGCCTGTTAGATATCCCAGTGAGGATGCCAAGTAAGGAGTCCAGAGGCTCTGAAGTCAGCCTATCAGGGAAGCATCAGGGCTGGAAATATTTCAGAAGTTCTCTGCATGTTGATGGCTTTTAAAACAAGAGACAATATAGAACAATACAGAGAGACTACACAGAGAAGAAAGGCATCCCACAGCAGAACTAGAGACTGGGCTCAGGAGAAAGAGCCAGTAAAGAAATGACAGCAGACACAGTGGCTCACACCTGTAATCTCAGTGCTTTGGGAGGCCAAGGAGTGACGATCACTAGAGACCAGGAGTTGATGGGCAAGATCCTGTCTCTACACAAAAAATTTTTTTAACTAGCTGGGCATGATGGCATGTGCCTGGAATTCTGGCTAATTGAGAGGCTAAGGTGGGAGAATCATTTGAGCCCAGATGGTTGAGGCTGCAGTGAGCCAAGATCACACCACTGAGCTCCAACCTGGATGACAGAGTGAGAATCTGTCCCTAAAAGAAAAAAGAGAAAGAGAGGGAGAGAGAAAAAGGAAAGGAGAGAGGGAGGAGGGAGAGAGGAAGGAAGGAAGGAAGAGAAAGAAAGAAAGAAAGAAAGAAAGAAAGAAAGAAAGAAAGAAAGAAAGAAAGAAAGAAAGAAAGAAAGAAAGAAAGAAAGAAAGAAAGAAAATGAGTTAGAAGGAAAGCTAGGGGAGTATGTCATGCCAAAACCAAGAGAAAAAAATTTTAAGACAAAAGAAAACAGTAATGGTATGAAATGCTGCTGAAAGTTTGAGGAATAGTGAGAAGTTACTATGGTTTGGATAATTGTCCCCTCCAAACCTCATGCTGAAACTTATCCCCAATATTGGAGGTGTGGCCTAGTGGGAAGTGTTTGGGTCTTGGTGTGAACCGCTCATTAACGCCCCCTTAGGGTGAGGGAGTTCTCACTCTATTCGTTCCAGAGAGAGCTGGCTGTTGGAAAGAGCCTGGCACCTCCCCCTCTCTTGCTTCCTCTTGTGCCATGTGATCTCTGCACATTCCCCTTCCATTCACCTTCCGCCATGAGTGGAAGAAGCCTGATGCCCACAACTGATGCTCAATCTTGAACTTTTCCAGCTCTTAGAATTGTGAGCCAAATAAACCTTCTTTCTTTATAAATTACTCAGCCTCAGGTATTCCTTTATAGCAACACAAAATAGACTAAGACAGAAGCTTCCTCTGGTTTTGGCAACATGGCGACCCTTACGAGATCAGATTCAGTGGAGTGGTAAGAGTGAGAAGAATGGGAGGGGAGGCAGTGGGTTCGGTGACCATAGATGACACACGAGTGACCCTTGGAGCAGATCAGAGAAACAGGCCAGAGCTAGAGCTGTGCCAGCTGGGTCAAGGGAGGATTATTTTAGGGAATGATTTCAGAGCACACTTGAATATTGGTAAGAATGATCTAGTAGAAAGGATAAAAGAGATGGTGGAGGAAAGACAGAAAAAGAAGAGAGATTACTGAAAAGCAAGCAGGGTGGAATCCAGAGAAGGTAGCATTTGACCTTGATAGAAGCAGGGAAATTTCATCCATTATAGCAGGAGAAAAGACCAGAAAGAACTGGCATAGATGTGGGTAGACCAGGAGATCTGGAGGGAACAAGGGAACAGGGTTCCTTTCTGATTGTTTCCATTTTCTTGATGCATCCTAAAACAACATTGATATGGTTTGTGTCTGTGCCCCTACAAAATCTCATGTTGAGTTCTAATTCCCAATGTTGGAGGTGGGGCCTGGTGGGAGGTGTTTGGGTTATGTGGGCAGATCCCTCATGGCATGGCGCTGTCCTCACAATAGTGAATGAGTTCTCACAAGATCTGGTTGTTCTAAAGTGTGACACCCCTCACCCCAACTCTCTCTCTTGCTCTGGCTCCTGCCATGTGAGACACCTGCTCCCCCTTCACCTTCTGCCATGATTGGAGGCTCCCTGAGGCCCTTAACAGGAGCCAAGCCAAGGACCAAACACAGCTGTGTTCCAATAAAACTTTATTTATAGGCTGGGCACAGTGGCTCATGCCTATAATCCCAGCACTTTGGGAGGCCGAGGCAGGCGGATCACGAGGTCAGGAGTTTGAGACCAGCCTAGCCAGCATGGTGAAACCCTGTTTCTACTAAAAATACAAAAAATTAGCCCGGCATGCTTGAACCTGGCAGGGAGACTTTGCAGTGAGCCAAGATCGCACCACTGCACTCCAGCCTGAGAGACACAGCGAGACTCCATCTCAAAAAAAAATTAAATTTAATTTAAAAAAACATTGTTTATAAATGCTAATATTTGAATTTCAGATAATTTCTATCTTTATAAAATATTCTTCTTTTGATTTTTTTCCAACCATTTAAAAGTAAGAAAACTGTTCTTAGTTCATGGGCCTTATACACACAGGTGGCCCACAGGCTGTAATTTGCTGACCTTTGTGTTAGAGGAAAACAAGCGGTTCTTTTTCATGACAGACTGGCAAGTGAGTGAAGGCTTCGGCCAGGGCACACCTCTCTTGGACAACATGAGGTGGTGCGGCCATGCAGGTGCAGGGTCTTCTGAGCCATGTCAGAAACAGTTAGGGCTTCTTATCTCCTGCTAGCAGAGATTGATTTCTTCTTTCAACTTGTATTTTCCAACTTTTCTTTAAAAACCCTGTATTAATTCTGGCATTTAAAGGTTCTGCGTCTCTTGCAGCAGAGAGAAACAATTAGTCCTGTACAAGTGACCATCTGCACCTCCAGTGCTGACTCAGGAGTTGACAAGAACCCAAGCCTCACCGAGGTTTGAGTGCCAGCTTTGCAACCTTAGCTATCTTCAGGTTGTGAAGTTCATTCCAGTCATACTGAAATTTCAAGACAGTTAATCTGTAACTGTTTTGGATTAGGCAATATTACAGGCATATTTTACAAACTGAATTGAGAATACCAACATGAAGAATTCTTTTTAACATTCTAATTTACTCTCAGACTTTTTTAAAACTACTAAATTATTTTTAAATCCTGTGTATCTTCATGTGTAAGAGAGAATATGAAATAAATGAATAGAACCGAAAACTAGGGAAAATTCAGACAGAGAAAGCTTGGAGAATATAATTTCCTGTTAAGAACAAAGGAGATGATAACAAAGGTAGTTTAATTATAAGACCAAGATGAATTTAAGATAATGTTCAAATGTTCATTGATCACTCATTCCAAGAATTTTAAAAGAAAATTTAAAATAAATAATTTTTTTGGGGGGGGTGGATGGAATCTCACTCTGTCTTCTAAGCTGGAGTACAGTGGCACCATCTTGGCTCACTGCAACCTCCGCCTCCCGGGTTCAAGTAATTCTCCTCCCTCAGCCTCCCAAGTAGCTGAAATTACAGGCACGCACCAACCACCATACCCAGCTAATTTTTGTATTTTTTAAGTAGAGACGGGGTTTCACTGTGTTGGCCAGGCTGGTCTCGAACTCCTGATCTCAAGTGACCCACCCGCCTTGGCCTCCCAAAGTGCTGGGATTACAGGAATGAGCCACCATGCCCGGCCAATAAATTAATTTTTTTAACCAGTGTAAACTCTCTAATTTTTAAAAAGATAGAATACTGTTTTGTTTTGTTTTTTTCAGGCACATTTCCATGTTTTACTTTCCAGATCTGCCCCCATGAGCCAAACACCTCCCACCAGGCCCTCCCACTCATCTCCAACATTGGGAATTACAATTCGACATGAGATTTAGTAGGGACACAGGCATGAAACATATCAATGTTGTTTTAGGATGCATCAAGAAAATGGAAACAATTAGAAACAATCAAAAAGGAACCCCTTTCCCTTGTTCCTTCCAGATAAATCATTAGAGTGGCACAGTATTTTTTTTTTTTTTTTCTGAGATGAAGATTCACTCTTGTCGCCCAGGCTGGAGTGCAATGGCTCGATCTCCGCTCACTGCAGCTTGTGCCTCCTGAGTTCAAGCAATTCTCCTGCCTTAGCCTCCTGAGTAGCTGAGATTACAGGCATGTGCCACCACGCCTAGCTAATTTTGTATTTTTGGTAGAGATGGGGTTTCACCACGTTGGCCAGGCTGGTCTCGAACTCCCTGACCTCAGGTGATCCACCCGACTCGGCCTCCCAAAGTGCTGGGATTATAGGCATGAGCTACCGTGCCCAGCCAGTATTTTTTAAAATTCACTTTAAAATGGACACATCTGGGTTATACTTACTTCAGGGAGTTACAGATCTACCTACAATCAAGTGTCTCTAGCACATCCACCTCTATTCATAGCTTTGCCAAGGGTTGTGAAGTACCAAAAGCACAAATTTTGCCAAAGGCCATCTAGGGCATCACTCGTGGTCACTTGCTGATTGTGTGACTTGGGCAAGCTATTTACCTTTCTGAGCCTTGGATTTATTCCTGCGACAAGGAAAATATAATACTTAGCACTTGGAATGGCCAGGGGATTAAAAATAATAACATATAAAAGCTCCTAGAGGGTCCCTGGGAGACAGGTAAACTCTTACCAGGTGTCGGGACTCTTGCCTTAGTTCCCAAGCTAAATGTAGCCAGCGCTCTAAGAGCCTCTGTACACTGACGCAAAAGGGACAAAGCAGAGTGCTTGGCACATAGTCAGCGCTCAATACACATTTGGAGGCTGATGAGTTAATTAACTGGCTAATTACTTAATGTAACCAAGGGCCTTCCATAAAAGAACAACAAAATCACGATGATTTATTTCTATGGAGGTTTTACAGTCTCTCCAATGAGTGAGTCATGTCTAGAGGGCCACTATTGCACAAGGAGGGATGGAAGCTAAACAGGACCACGTTATGAGCTGAGGGCATGGATGTTTCTCTCTTCATTTTCAACCAATTTGTTCTTTCATCCAACGTGCTTTCAATCAGTGCTCTAGACTTGTTTTCTTGGCTCCCAGCCAAGGCCTCTAAGAAGGGTAGGTAGTCTTGGCCAGGCGAGGTGGCTCATGCCTGTAATCCCATCAATTTGGGAAGCTGAGGCGGATGGATCATGAGGTCAGGACATCAAGACCATCCTGGCCAACATGGTGAAACCCTGTCTTTACTAAAATACAAAAAAATTAGTTGGGCATGATGGTGCGTGCCTGTTGTCCCAGCTACTCGGGAGGCTGAGGCAGGGGAATCCCTTGAACCCGGGAGGCAGAGGTTGTAGTGAGCCAAGATTGCGCCACTGCACTCCAGCCTGGCGACAGAGCGAGACTCCCTCTCAAAAAAAAAAAAAAAAAAAAAAAAAAAAAAAAAAAAAAAAAAAAAAAGAAGGGAGAAGAGTAGGTAGTCCTACACACAACAGGGCTCCCATCACCATCCCCCTACCTTTCCTACCTTCCTTCCACTGCCATTCACCCAAGGTATTAGATGACTTGGATTGGGCAATGAGTTCCAAAGCTTGTCAATGAGATGCTCAAAGTCTTGAACTGAGGTATGCAGACACCATTGGCAGATGCAATGAAGTCGATAGCCAATAAAGGTAGCATTGGAAAATCAAGCTTGGTGGCATTATTGAGCTATATTCAAAGTGAGCAAACAAAGGAAGTCAGTTGAGAGAAAAAACAAGAGCAGATGTGTAAGGAAAAGCAAAAATGAGAGGCCACTTAGCCTGCGAGAGGCCACTGGAAAGGATAGCTGCCGTGGCATCCAGGCGGTGAGAGTCCTGCTCTTGGCTCTTGGGCACTCATGCCTGCTGAGTGTCCTCTCAATTGGCCAGTGACATTAATCTGTGATACTGCTGGCTGGGTCAACAGGGCAGTCTATAGTGTGAAATGGAAAATTCTCTGCAACCTCATCTGGCCCATTGTAAGCCTTGCCATTAACTATCTAAGGTGCACTGTCAGGCAACAAGGTGGGAGAGCACAAGTAGGGTCAACTCTCCAGATGCTTATTCCCAACTCGTTCCACCTGTCTTATCATAAGGCAAAATCCCAAACCTCAAGGTAGTCTAGAAAATGCAGCTAGAATTGTGGGCTTTCCTGACTTTTAAACTAGCTGCTTCCGTGTGTGTGTGTGTGTGTGTGTGTGTGTTGCACACTCACAGCTGAATTGTAATTTATTCTCATTTGATTTCTTGGTGTCAGTCTGTAGAACCCCAAACCTGAATCGTGGTGCCTATGCTATCCATTTCTCACAACTCACCCTCTCTGTGTGAATTTCATTTTCAAATCCACTAGTGTTTTGAAATGTCTGAATTATTCATTTAGAGAAGCAATGCACCATGCACCAGACGCCAAATTACTTTCTATGATACTTAGTCAAGGAAAATACCCCCTTTAAAAACACTTAATCTTAAATCTATCTAGTCTCAAGGAAGGAAAGTAAGTTCATATTCAAAATCTGTCAAGTCCTAAGTTGCCCTGGGGAAGTAAAAGCAAATTACAAAAACTGTTCCAGGGATTTGTACACACTTGTTCATAGCAGCATTATTCATGATAGTCCAAAGTGGAAGCAAACCAAGTTTTTCTCGACAGATGAATGGATAAGCAAAATGTGGTCTATCCACACAATGGAATATTACTCAGCCTTAAACATGAAGAGAATTCTAACACATACTAGCACATGGATGAACCTTGAAGAAATTATACTCAGTGCAATAAGCCAATAAGTATTTGTCACAAAAGGACAAATACTGTATGATTCCACTCATATAAGGTCCCTAGAGGAGCCAAATTCAGAAACAGAAGGTAGAAGGGGTGTTGCCAGGGGTTACGGGAAGGGGCAACTGAGAGTTATTGTTTAATGGGTACAGAGCTTCAGTTTGGGAAGATGAAAAAGCTCTGGAGATGGATGGTGGTGCTGGTTGCACAACAGCATGAATGTACTTAATGCCGCTGAACTGTACACTGGAAAATGGTTAAGATGGTAAATTTGACATTGTATGGAAGCATTACAAAAGGTATCCTGTAAAATCCTTTCTACCTACCCACATATGTCTTCATGATAAGAGGCTTTTTTTTTTTTAAGTTTACTTTTAAAGAATGGAAAAGATAAGAAAAGACCATTTGGGCAGGGCGCGGCCGCTCACGCCTGTAATCCTAGCACTTTGGGAGGCCAAGGTGGGTGGATCACCTGAGATCAGGGGTTTCAGACCAGCCTAGCCAACATGGTGAAAACCCGTCTCTACTAAAAATAGAAAAATTAGCTGGGCATAGTGGCACATGCCTGTGATCCCAGCTACTCAGGAGGCTGAGGCAGGAGAATCGCTTGAACCCAAGTGGCGGAGTTTGCAGTGATCTGACATCCTGTCATTGCACTCCAGCCTGGGCGACAGAGTGAGACTCCATCTAGAAGCAGAAGCAGAAGCAGAAGAAGAAGAAGAAGAAGAAGAGGAGGAAGAGGAGGAGGAGGAAGGAGAAGAAGGAGGAAGGGAGGGAGGAGGAGGAAGAAGAAGAAGAAGAAGAGGAGGAGGAAGAGGAAGAAGAAGAAGGAGGAGGAAGAGAAAAAGGAGGAGGAGGAGGAGGAGGAGAGACCATTTTAGAAAGGTACAGGACCACCCCATTTGCTTCTCTGGACATAGAATACCAGCCAAGGAAAAGTTAGCATCAAAACAGGGTCAATTCATTTTGTTCCTTAAATTCGATGTCCCTCCTCATCCAACTCCTCTCCTCTCCACCCAGCATAGGCAGAGGTGACCAGTTCTCGCCCCAGGGCCTGTGCTGATGTCTGGCAGGACTCTGGAAGGAGCTTCCTCCTCCCCTCGGAGAGCATTGCCCAGCGGCAGGTGGAATGAAAGGAGTTTTGTCTGAGATGCGTAGAGTAAAATCCTAGTCACATGCACAAAAATTTTCATGAGTAAAGAGCTTTCATCAGAATGGGTTTGGATTTTGAAACAGAAAGTTGAAAGGTCTCACCATATTTCTCAATGCAAAATTTGAAAGTGTGCTTAAAAGTCTCTTGTTGCTGTTGCCATTACTTAAATATGTTTATTTCACTCTCTGCTATTGCTAGAGATGAATAATACCTCTGAATGTGTAAGATTTCTAAATGCGCATGCTTCTTTTGTAACCTAAATCTCCCCAGGTTTTACAGCCATATGGTGCTCCTCTTCCTTTAATAGTCAGTTAAATATATGCACGCTATAATCTCACAGGATGGCACAGAGACCAGCAGTCCCAATATTAACCATCCAGGGAGGGTCTGGTCCAGGTAGTTGTTTGCGTTGCCTCTTGCTACAACACCTGACTCCAGCTTGCTGCTGGGGAGCCTTAGGCCTCTGCCCTCTCTTCATAATAACCCGGTGCCAAAAAAGCACCTCTCTTCCCACCAGATTCCCCAAGATGATGTGGCATTGTGCGTGATGGCCAATGCATGAGTACAGGGAGAAACTCAAAATGGAATACCAGACCTCGAGTTCCTAGAAATCATTGCCAATTTCTTGGCACTGGGTCCAGGCCTCTTATCAGATTGCTGGGGTCCTCACCTCTCTCAAGTACTGTTGCCCTATACCTTCTCCCCTCTGGAGGCCCAGCCCCTTCTCTTTAGGGCTGCCAGAGGGGAATCACGGAATTCTCATTCTTTTGTGCTGAGCAATATACCTTGCTAGGCTTCAATCTCTTCATTCACACTATGTTTTAAGCCCATTAGTGTGTTTTCCTGATAAAAGAGATATTTGCCTTGGTTTTTCACCATAAGCAACCAAAGACAAAAGCAACAGAAACATTTAATTATGTTTTTATCCATTTAAAATTATTCTCATGACTTCAAGCTTTTCCCAAACGTTACCTTCCCAGTGAGGTTTACAATGGCCGTGCTGTCATCCTCTCCTTCCTGATCTTCTTACCCTGCTGTCTAGGATCGTGTTCCCTGGAACAAAAGCCTGAGAGCGAGAGAGAGAGGCATGCAGCAGGCTCTTGGGGGGTGCTCAGGGAGCACACACCTGTGAGGAAGCTGGGAAGGCAAGATGGGGAGAGAGAAGCCGGCACCCTGTGTGGTTGGCTGGCTGCCAATGAGGACTGAGCCAGCCTTACAGGGAGCTTTGGAGCTGGGAAGGCCCTAGAGTGTCTCCAATGGAGGAAAGGGGCTGGGCCTTATATCCCAGGTTAGGCCGACTTGGTCATGGGCTTCACCCTGGGAAGGGCATAACTGTAAGCAAAACTATTTCCAGAAGCTGAGGGAGGCAGCTGTGAGTCACCAGCCACCGATATCCCAGCAGCTCGGGGATGGGGATATCTTGGTCCTGAAGAGGAGGTCTGGACAGACCCCATAACATCCACTGTGCCTGCTCTGCTTGACTTTTTCCAATGGCACCCGCCACCTCGTACCATGCTATACACAGTACTGTGATATTTATTGCATCCATTGTTTGTGGCTGGCCCCAGCTCCCGCTGCCACCAGCCCTGCTAGACTACAGGCTCCATGAGAGCCAGGCTCTTGCTATGTTTTGCTGGGGAAAGGGTTTTGCAGAACCTTACCTAGCACAGGTAGGCACTCCACCAATTTTTTTTTTTTTTTTTTTTTTGAGACAGAGTCTCGCTCTGTCGCCCAGGCTGGAATGCAGAGGCACGATCTCAGCTCACTGCAAGCTCCGCCTCCCATGTTCGCGCCATTTTCCTGCCTCAGCCTCTCAAGTAGCTGGGACTACAGGCGCCTGCCACCACGCTTGGCTAATTTTTTGTATTTTTTTTAGTAGAGACGGGTTTTCACAGTGTTAACCAGGATGGTCTCAATCCCCTGACCTCGTAATCCGCCCGCCTTGGTCCTCCCAAAGTGCTGGGATTACAGGTGTGAACCACTGCGCCCGGCCCAAATATTTGTTAATAAATGAAAGGATTCACGTGTCTCAAGTTAAATACTTAGGTAGGATGCAGGTGTTCACACCAGCCATCACCACAGAGAAGGCAGTGGAAGATTTTTTCTCTCTCTCTCTTTCCAGGGCAAATCTGAAAGATAGTTTCTTCTCCTCCCTACAATAGACTGGTCATTTCTGTGCACACCTTGCTTGGTGACTGGCAAGCTGTGTAACCTTAACCTAGTCACTCAGTCTCTCAGCGCCGCCCTTCTTATTTGAAATCATTTTTGATGGATCGGAGTTGATGAAATTGACTTCCTGCTTACATATTCTAAGAATTTGTTGAATATCTGCGAATGGCCCAGCATTTTCCCAGTTATTATTTTAAAGATGCCAACTCTAAAATTCTGTGAAGTATAGGGTCACATAAAGCAGTCTTCTGACCCTTTGTGAATCGATAACTGCTGATCCTATTCTACAGAAAGCCCAGGAAGTGAGTCCTGACAGCATCCAGGAACACATTCTAGAACGTACAGAATCACACAGTTAAAAAGTCTCCCTCTTTTCTAAATTCTTACTGCCACAACTAGTCATGTGTCTCTTTATAAATAAGCATTTTTCATTAAACTCTGAGTTCCTCTTAGAAAAAAGCATGTACTGGCCAGGCGTGGTGGCTCACGTGTGTAATACCAACACTTTGGGAGGCCGAGGCGGGCAGATTGCCTGAGGTCGGGAGTTTGAGACCAGCCTGACCAACATGGAGAAACCCCATTTCTACTAAAAATGCAAAATTAGCCGGGCGTGGTGGCACATGCCTGTAATTGCAGCTACTCGGGAGGCTGAGGCAGGAGAATTGCCTGAACCCAGGAGGCACAGGTTGCGGTGAGCTGAGATCGCACCATTGCACTCCAACCTGGGCAACAAGAGCAAAACTCCATCTCAAACAACAACAACAACAACAACAAACACCACCACCAACAACAACATGTACCTTACTTGAAGCCCATTAAAGTGTCTGAAACATAGGAGACCCTTGGTAAATATTTGTGGAACTGATTAACTAAGGGTCCATGGGTTCTAGGCTTGAAACTTTAAACTTCAGCATTCTCTTTTCCCCAGTAAATCAACTTACTTAAAACAATTAGACTATACCCACTCACAGCATTGAACAGCCATGGGCCAAGACCCTTAGATGATCAGAATCTTGTCTTGTCTCTTAGAGATGAAAAAACTTTTGGGAATACCTACATCTGCCTGAAGATATTTAATCAAATCCATTATCTATTTAATAATTTGCTTTAGGTGTTGTGGCTTTTAACAATGGAGTGGGCAATCAACTTCAGAAAATTATCATGCTTAATCCTTGCAACAACAATTATATGACCCATTCAACTCAAAAGGAACCTGAGATACAGTGAAATTAAGTGACTTGCTCACAGTCACAGAACTTGGTAGAATCTGGATTCGTAACTGGTTCTTTCTCATGCAGTGACTGAACTCTCTCTGCTACACTATCCCTAATAGATTGCATAATATTTGACTTATGAAGGAATAGAAAACTAATGGGGAGGAAAAGAGAGAAAAAAATCCCTTATAGTGCTTCCAAAAGGTGAAGTAGGAAAAGCAGTATTTTGACACCTGTATGCAAATGCCTACAGAGGCCAGGCAGGTAACCAAAAACGCCAGTGGGGGAAGGTGGGGAGCAGGTGAGTACCAGGTAGGGCCTTTGGCTGCCTGAGGGGCACAGCTCTGTCTTGGTGTCAGTCAGCTGTTGTTGTGGGGCAGGCACTTGTTTTGATGAATCTTCTGATTTCTTTCAAGGGAAATTAGAAACCTGGTATTTTACTTTAAATCTCCTGATTTGCAATTGTTGTCAATAAATTCAAATATTTTTATTACAAATATAAAGCTATGGGAGTCATACAAAAACCCACTACTATGGCACCATTTTGTGACCTCTGGCCCAGAGCATGAAGTCCTATAGTGATGAAGTCAGAAGAATTCTTCCAGAATGTCATAGCCAAAATGTTAACAGAAAATGGGCTCCTGTTTGGTGCAGTTTTTAGCCCTGTCACAAAAAAGAAGGCAGGCTGTCCCCCACCTCTCATTAACCACTATGTGGAGCAACAACAGCCAACTCTTTTAGTGAAGGCTTTGAGCACCTATCTCCATTTCTCTAAATAACATGCTTATATTGTAATTTCTTGATCTTTTTAAGCTTTAGGCATTTGCTATGGACTTCCGACTCTGGAAGATGGCCATTTGGGTCTCTTTCATATTACATCCTCAACATACACTCGTATGCATACCTTCCATGTCTTCCCATCCTACCACCAATGACACAGGTGAACCCCAAAATTAGGGCTCAGCCCAGGTGGGTTCTTGGCTTCACACAGGAAAAAATTCAAGAGCAAGCCAACAAAATAAAGTGAAATCAAAGCAAGTTTATTAGTGCAACAGAGTATAGGAAAATGGCTGCTCCATAAACAGAGCAGGGCTGCCCTATAGGCGGAGTAACACTCGTGGATTGCTGGCTAGCTGTATTTATAACTATGCCTTAATTATATGCTAAATAAGGGGCGGGGTATTCACACATTTTCTAGAGAACGGGTGAGGAGCTCCTGGAACCAAGAGTTCCTCCCCTTTTAAACCATATAAAGTAACTTCTGGGCATTTCCATTGCATTTATAAACTGTCATAGTGCTGGTGGGAGTGTCTTTTAGCATGTAATGCATTATAATTAGCGTATAACAATCAGTGAGGACAACTTGAGGTCACTTTTGTTGCCATCTTGGTTTTAGCTGGTTTTGTTCAGTTTCTTTACACATCCTGTTTTGACCAGATCCTGTTTGATCAGAAGGGTTGGAACGAGTGCTCAGAAAACAAGTCCTGCTGATCTCCTACCTCACCAATATTTTCTGTTATTAAGTTTAATTGGATCGCTATCCACTGCTTACATTACCATGACTGTGAAGATGCCATTCACAACTGAGCCACATAGTATATACTATGATGACTTTTTCTTTCTAAAAACTGTGTTTTTCTAGAAGTTAATAATCATTCTCTTTCTTTTGCTTAGTTTTTTCTGTACCTTCCACTAATTCAATCCCAAATTCTCAACCACCTATTAAACCTCTCAATATTTTCAGGTTACTGGGCCATCTGGGACTCTTCTGGAGGTTTCTGATGACTTAGATCAGGAATGATTGCCCTCTCTGCTCAGGGTGAAGCAGTCCTCCCAGGATGTCTGAAAGATCCTTCCACCTTTTTCATGTCTTAATTCCCCCTTTTCTAGCATTCTATGCATCTTTCTTTCTTATTTCCTTGTTTTGGAGAAGCCAATCCTCCAATAGCTTCTTGAATAACATGAGAGGTAAACGTTTTGAGCCTTACATCTCTAGGAAATGTCTATTATTCTCCCATACACTCAAGTAACAGTTTGAGCATAGAGTTCTAGGATGGAATTAGTTTTCCTTTAGATATTTCAAAGCATTGCCTGATTATCCCCTACCTTCCAACAATATCATTGAAAAGCTTTTCTAAATACTGTTTCTTTTATGTGACCTCTTTACGTTTTCTCTCTCTGATACTTTCTGGTGGGTCATGTTTTATTTTCATTTACTAAAACTTGGGGAAAATCTTATAGATGTATGGGTTCACCCTGTCACCTTTACCCTGAAGTTCCAATCATGTATTTCTACTCCCCCACGACTGAGCAAGTTAGAAGCTGCCCATGTAATCACATTACAAAGGCTATTGGGATAACAGCAGAAGAGCTGGAATCTCTCATGTGAGGTGAGAACTACACAACAACAATAAAAAAATGAAAAAAAACAAGCTAGACACCAAAACCTCACAAAACAGCAACTTGGACGAGAAGACTCTCCAGTTCGCCTTTCCTGGTCCCCAACCCAGAAGACAGGCAACCCCTTGACCTGCTTCACAAGATTCCTCAGGATTTGCCCGGCTGCCGGAAGGTCTGCTTGGCTGGTGTGGGTGGCCATTCAGGCATGTTAGTGGGTTCTATTTCTTATACATTGGACTTGCTAGTTTAGTGTTTGTTACTTCATCCTTGGAACTGATTGTGAATTCGTTAATCCTAAAAGACATACGGGAGGCCGAGGCCAGCGGATTACTTGAGGTCAGGAGCTCAAGACCAGACTGGCCAACATGGCGAATCCCCATCTCTACTAAAAATACAAAAATTTAAAATAGAAATAGATATTCTTCTAAAAAGCTGCAATGCAATGATTGCACCTCAGAAATTCCCTACAGTAATTCCCTACTGTCACCTAATATCTAGTGCATATTCCAATTTCCTCAACTCTTCCTTAAATGTCTCTCTTAGATGTTTTTTTTTTTCCTGTTCTTCATCACCTTATTGGTGGCTGTTGTTTTGACTGAGGATCTGAGGTAAATATTCCTCATTTGATTCTTATGTCTCTTTAGACTCCTTTAATCTGTTCTTCTAGAACGGTCCTCCCAACCACTCCCCTGACACACACACTTTTTAATCATGATGTTGATTTTCTTCCTGAGTCCAGGACAGTCTTCTTGTAAAATTTCCCCTATTCTTGATGTGTCGGGTTGCTTCCTCATCCTACTGTGTAGCTTGTCCTTAGCCTGCCCCCGTATCTCCAGTAACTTGAAGGATAGGTCTAGAGGCTTGATGAGATTCAGAATGAATGTTTGGGCAAGAGCATGCCCTGAGTGACACTGTGTGCTTAATGCTGCAGCCCATCAGGAGGCCCACAGAGTTGGGTAGTGTCATGATGAGTGCTGCCAAGTTTGACCATTTCAGCCAAGTGGTGACCACTGGATCTCTCCATCTTGAAGGTGTTTTTATCCCATGCAATTAGCAAACAACTCTGGAGAGATTGGCACATGTGGGTCCCCTGTGCCTCAACCGTCCACCCAATGGCTTGGCCCCATTGATAATCCTTTAGGATAGCAATCATTACATGAACAGCCCATCAGTTGTAAAATGCCTAATGGATGACTGGGAAGAAGAGAAAGGAGGGTTGAGGGAAGGCACAGAGAACAAGGAGTAGAAAGCTTGAAACAGGGAAAACAATTCTGAAAGCTTTGCTGAGGGCTTCCCCTATTTATATTCAACTTTTCCAGAGTCGTGAACCCTTTAAGGAAATACTGGCCTTAAGCAATGACCAAAGAGGGTCTTCTGCACAGGCCTGCTGCATGAGCGAAAAAAGAAATGCATTTCAGTGTGTCCGGGTATCTAAATTTTGTTCTGAACTTCATCTCGGACCTTAGCCAAGAAGGAGCTAACAAATCAGGAGAATGTGTACAGTCGCACCCCAGATCAGGTATTTGGACAGCAGACTTACATGCGACAAGAAAGATGCTGTGCCTGCTCAGGGCACCTGGACCTCTTTGTACAGGGCTCGTTTATCCAGCACAGTCAACAATAGGCATTCATCCAGAATTCTCAGTTCCAAATCATTGCTTCTTTCAAAGCAGTACTTGCTCCACTGTTCAGAAACAAGTTTCTTTGAAAGACACAAGTGGTCACTTTGCTGACCAGTTCAACCTATGCATTGTCTCAGGTAAACTGTTTTCTTTCAGATTTCAGGACATTATGTGTGTCTCCATGAAGAATTTGGTGAATGCCTGCATCAAAAAGTATTTCCCATGGACTCATATTTTTTTTTATTATTATACTTTAAGTTCTGGAATACATGTGCAGAATGTGAAGATTTGTTATCCACTCATATATTTAAATCACTTCAGTTTATCTCAAAATACATGTCTTTTAAAAGACATCCCAATATTGAAAACTTTGTTCTCTGTTGCCCAGGCTGGAGTGCAGTGGCTCAGTCTTGGCTCACTGCAACCTTGGCCTCCCGGGTTCAAGCTATTCTCCTGCCTCAGCCTCCCAAATAGCTGGGACTACAGGTGTGCACCACCATGCCCGGCTAATTTGTGTATTTTCAGTAGAGACGAGGTCTCGCCATATTGGCCAGGCTGGTCTTCAACTCCTGACCTCAGATGATCTGCCTGCCTCAGACTCCCAAAGTGTTGGGATTATAGGCGTGAGCTACCATGCTCGGCCTGATTCTGTGGCATTCTGATTAGACTTATGACAGTCAAGAGCCCTAGCCTCCAAAACAGAAATTAAAGTTTACTCCAATACACATAAGGGGCAAGCACAAACTCTCTGGCAAAGAGTTGACAATTAAGCAGAAGCAGTAAGTCTAGAAATTCTATAATACACAGCACAGCATGAGGCTGGCAGCAGGAACCTGGCAGGAGGCTGGGGGAGGGCAGGGCAGAACACTTCTCTGACTTGAAGCAGAGGAGGTGTCTCCTGGAGGGACTCCCCCAGAAATGGAAAATTATTCCCCACGGTGGGAACTGACTCCTGGGAAGTCCGCCAGTGCTGACTCACCAGGTCATTATGAAAGCCTGAAGGCAGGCTACTCTCCACAAGCTAGTTTCACGACTCCCTAGAAAGGACTAGAATTATTTCAGGGGGAGTTTTTTTCAAACCTTGTATTTTGAAAATATGTATTTCAAAACAATGAAAATTTAAATTCACTTTAGTTTTATTTTAATGGAGGCATTATTTCTAAGAAGAGAGAGAAAAGAGAATCCTATTATCTAGCAAACAGTTGCAAAGGGTGCTGCAGCTCCTGACAGGCTGGGAATTTGGAATCACTGCCCCAGAGAAGCAAATGCTAGATAAATGCTGAATTGGCAAATTCTTCAGATGCTTTTTTATTTTTATTTTTTTAAATAAAGAACTATAGTGTCTCTTTTCAACAATTTTACCCTATGCCTGCCTCCCAGCCTCCTGGACTCCCCCACTCCATCTTTTGTGCCTTGTCTTGTGCTACTTCATCACCAACAAATTTCTCCTCAGCCTTCCAATTCCCTCCTGCAGAAGTGGACACAAATTTGCAGGAGACTAACTTTGCAGGGACGGAAAAGCCCAACTAAGCAAAACATTCTAGGCTTTCAAAAGGAGCTGGCCAGAAGCTCTTCATGTAGGAAATTTATTGCCAATTACGCAATCTCACTATTGGTATCAGCAGTGGAACACTTGAAGGGCAGGAAACAAATTCTGACTTTAAAAATAAAATCCAGAGTGGAAAAAATCAGCCCGATGCTTCTGATGCACATTAAAATTGTGTGATTTTTTTTTCCTAATAGACATAATAATATTATTTCTAATAATGAAGGGGAATGGCATTATTCTCTCTTTTAGAGTGTTCAGATTTGGAATACCATTCTTTGTATTAGGGATTGAAAATTCTGTTTGAAAGTTCTATTCCTGTCCTTTCAACCATATTCTCTTTTGCTCCTCTCTTTTATCATTAAACAAACAAACAAACAAAACATCAAACCTGTGTCATCTCCTGCATCTTGAGGTCCGGAGTTTGAGACCAGCCTGGCCAACATGGTGAAACCCTGTCTCTACTAAATATACAAAAATTACCCAGGTTGGGAGTTCGAGATCAGCCCGACCAACATGGAGAAACCCTGTCTCTACTAAAAGTATAAAATTAGCCAGGCACGGTGGCACATGCCTGTAATCCCAGCTGCTAGGGAGGGTGAGGCAGGAGAATCGCTTGAACCTGGGAAGCAGAGGTTGCGGTGAGCCGAGATCATGACATTGCACTCCAGCCTGGGCAACAAGAGCGAAACTCCGTCTCAAAGAAAGAAAGAGAGAAAGAAAGAAAGAGCGAGAGAGGAAAGAAGGAAGGAAGGAAAGAAGGGGAAAAAGAAAAAGCAATCCCACTTTGCAAACTGGTCAGTGAGAACTTCCAGGAGCAGACAACACTGCAACCTTGGTCAGTGTCAAAGGCCCTGGGATCAGGCTGCCGAGATTCAGTCCTGACATTGAACTAGGCAAGTGGTTTAACCTCACTCTACCTCAGTTTCTTCATTGGCAAAATGGGGACAATCAGTACACCTATCTCACGTCGGGTGAATTAAAGAATCCAGGTAAAGTGTAGAATTGTCTATAGAATGAGTTTTACTTATACTGTGAGTCTAAGCATTCAATCTTGCCACTAATGCTTCACACAATTCCTACCCCCCACCATGTGGTAAGAATCCCATACTCCTTCCTTAGGTTCCCAAAAACTAAAAACTTACAAAAGAAATGATTCACAAAGGCTTCATTTTACCCCATCTAGGCATGTGTGGGTTGTTTTGCCTATTGCTTTTGATCTGTTTGTTAGTCTAATACTGACAAGCATGTATCTGTTCATTCGCTTTGGAAATGAAGCTCGAATCTTACATGTCCTGGCTTTCTTAAGCAAGACAAAGTTAAGAAAATGCTTTAAACAAAGGAAAAGCTAACAAGGTTATGGTGAAACAGAGACTAAGAAATTGACATATTAGCACTCAGTGTTGAGATTTTACCTAACCAAATCCATCCCCTCTAAAATACAGATAATAGTATCAGCCTGACTGGTATAGCTATTCTTGGGGGTAAAAAAAAAAAAAAAGCAAAAGGTCCAAATCTACTTCCTAGACCAGTGGCTTCTATAATTTTATCATTTTATTTTATTTTACCAGTTTACATGGTAAAAAGTATATATATATATATATCTCTTTACACCTTGACCGGGTGCACAGACACATAAGCTGAAACAAAAGGTTTATGAGTCAATACTTCCCCTAATTACAGGCAATACAGGATGGTATTTGCTAACTCTATTCTATTTCATTTTAAAATGTTGATGTGACTTAGTAAATAGTTGCAGCTCAGTTTGCAAAACCATGCCCCAGAAAATTACCTCCTGTGCAGCTGTCTAATGATGTCAAGCAGAGGGTTCTTAAGGCAAAGGCTAGCTTTCCCATTCTCATGCAGTCCCTGCTTGCACTGCTTCTGCACTGTTTCCCAAATGCCAGTGATAATATTATCCTGACACTTGTTATAAGGGTAGGGAAGACTTTATCCAAGATTACTGCAGGACATAGTGGCTCACACCTGTAATCTCAGCACTTTGGAGGGCCGAGGCAGGAGGATCACCCAGGAGGCCAGGAGTTTGAGACTAGCCTGGGCAACATAGGGAGACTCTGTCTCTGCTGAAAAAAAAAAAAAAAATTTTTTTTTTTAAAGGACTATTGCAATAGGGACAGTGCAATAAGGGAGAGAGATTGGGCTCAACTCCAAATACAACAAAGACTGCTGGGGCCAAGGAACAAGGTGGGGATGATTGGATGAAAAATTACCAAGAGGACACATCAAGGGTACAGAGATTCTTGCAAAACTGACCTAACAGAATTCTTGCTAAAGGCAGGCCAAGGATATATACATCAAAAGTGAGAGATGTTAGAAATCAAAGTGTGAAAGTGCAGTGAGAAAAGAAAATGTGGTACATTAAGAACTTGATCAGATATTAAGGGTGATCATAAATCAAGGGTGAGGGGTTCTTGCTAAACTGACTTAACAGGATTCTTGCCAGGACTGGGCAGTGCAGGCTCGGCAATGACTAAGACCAAGGCCGAAGCCTCGTCGATAAGAGAGCTCAGAGGAGCCTGACTAAGCCTTGGCCAAGGAGAGTCTTTGCCACCGGCTGTGGTAAACAGAAAGATAGAAATGACTTTGTTATTACTACGGGAGGAAAAAACTCTCAGATACTGAAGTTGTCTTGCAGAAAGCAGGATTACCTAATGGTTCAAAGCATGGCCTTTGGGACTTCTAACTAAACATAGCAGATTGACCTCCAGAGGCAGGAAAGGAATTAAAAGACATCAGATGAAGAGTTGTCAGCAGGTGTTTATTATTATTACTATTATTTTGGAAGATGGAAAGCAGATAAAGAAATGGTACAGATTTAGGAGTAAGTTGTGAGCTAGGGTGCCTGCAAGGGGAAGGGGGAGAAGAGGGTGTGAGAAGAGACCAGTCCTCTTCCAGGACTCTGAGAGCATAAGCTAAGGCACCAGATGCCTTAAAAGACAGGTGCAAGGCTTGGGTGTGAAATAGGGGAGCAGAGTGAAAGTCAGAACATGGTCTAGTTGGATCGCCATGTGCCCTTTTCTTCCTTTGACTGCAGCAACTACCCTCCAGCCCATACATACCACTTCACTTCCACCCGACCCCAGCCAGGGACTGGCAATTACACTCTGGGAGAAATTAACCTGAAATTCTCTAGACTTGGGGTCATCAGACACAGTGTAAAGTAGGGGTCAATAAAACTGAAGGGACGGGGGATAGGGGTAAGTTTGCACAGTGGAGACTGAGACACGCAGGGATCCCCACTTCATCACCTCCCCCCACCCCCGCTCACGGCTAGCATTTTACCAACCAGGGTACAGATATAGATATTTGTTTCCTGGATAGACTAAATGGTCCCAGAAAAAAAAATAAAATAAAAAAGGAAGCCTTTAGATATTGAAATATGAGAGTCCCCACAAAAAAATCCAGCTCACCACTTACCCTACTTTGATGCCCACCAGTTAAAAGCCCAATCTTGAAAACACAGAGCTTCCAAGCAGCTAAGGGTCTCTAGGCAGGCAAAGTAAGACTTCAAGATCTGGAAACTGAAACAGATGCAATAAAAATAAGAACCCAGGAGAAACAGAGACAATGCAGGAAAGAGGAGAAAACTTCTAAAATAAAAATAAACCAGATTACTCTCCTTAGAGAGTGAGAAGATATTGAATATGTAAAACTAGAATAAAATGCTTTTAATGTAAAGCAATCAGAAAACAAGAAATTGGATCATTAAAATTCTAATAAACAATTGAAAGATAAGTCAAAGAAATCTCCCAGAAAACAGAACCAGAGGAAAAAAAGAAATGAGAGATAAAAGTAGAGACTTAAAATCTCAATCCACAAATTTCAAATTGAATAGTAGGAATTCCCGAGGCAATATATAAATTGGAAGGAAGGAAATTCTATATAAAGAAAAGTTCCTATAACGAAGTTTCTATAACTAAAAGCTAAGATTCTCAAATTGAAAAACCCCATTAAAATAATAAAATTTTAAAAATGTGCCCTTTTTTGGCACACCAAAGTCCTGTGCCGTAAATTTCAAAATACCAGAGTTAAAAAGAGAATTCTAAAGGGAACACATAGCAAACCAAGAAAAGGGGATCAAGTGGCTTCAGATTTCTCTCCAGCAACACTTACTACCAGAAAACAGTGGAGCAATGTTTCACAATTTTGAGGAAAGATCATTTATAGTCTGAAATTTTAAACTTGTCCAGTTACAATTCAAGTGAATAGTAGGACATATACGTTTTTAGACATGTAGGCACTCAAGAAAAATTACCTTCCATGCACGCTTTCTTACAAAGCTGCTAGAAGATCTGCTCCAGCAAAACAAAGGAGTAAATCAAGAAATAGGAGGGTATGGAATCCAGGAAACAGGACATCCAGCACAGGAGAGGGAAAGGGGAAATAGCCGATGATGCTGAAAGAAAGGTCCAGCATGCAGCTAAGAGAGGTCTCCAGGGAAGGGTCTCCAGGAAAAGTTTGTGAAAAATAAGACTACAATTTCAGAATTTTAAAATACAGACCTTATGTTGATAAGATCTACATTGCAGGAAGCCAGAGATTGAGGCCTACTACAATTCAATTTTTTTTTTTTTTTTTTTTTTTTTTTGGGAAAAAGTTTTTTTTTTTTTTTTTCCGGGGGGGGGAAGGGGGGGGGGGCTCGGCCCGCCCACCACAACCTCCGCCTCCCGAGTTCAAGCGATTCTCCTGCCTCACCCTCCCAAGTAGCTGGAATTACAGGCATGCGCCACCATATCCAGCTAATTTTCTATTTTTAGTAGAGATGGGGTTTCTCCATGTTGGTCAGGCTGGTCTCCAACTCCAAACCTCAGGTAATCCGCCTGCCTCGGCCTCCAAAGTGCTGGGATTACGGGCGTGAGCCATCACGCCCAGCCCATACTTCAAGTCGTTAACAAATAAAAGCAACTGACTTTCTTTTATGAACCAAAAGTTGACTTGTCTCCTTGAGATAATCAAGGAGAGAAGAGATCCTGTGACACTCAGCAGGTAAGGAGAAGGCAGACCCTAGAACTAAAAGTCAGCACACTTCAAATGTGCTATTTAAAAGGGGAGATGATGATACACTTTGAAAGAGGTCATAGCATTTGTCTAGTAGAATATGTAGCATCTATAAAGTGGTCACAATATTTGCCAAAGAGAGTAAAACCTTTAAGACCAATAAAGGATCCTTGAGAGCTAAACTTCCTGTTTTCATCACTTTGTTAATTTGTTAAGATTTTAATTTTAGAATCCATAACATTGAGTTCTATTTATTTTGGAGGCTGGTTTACTTCACACTTGCCCCCCACCCAAAGAAAAAGATACAGAGAATTTACAATGTTTGAAACAGGAAAACAACATGTACATGCACTTAACATATCTGATGCTGTGTGTGGAAAGAATTAAAGACCTATGTATTGAAAACTAAGTCGTTTTTTAAAAGTAGGCAGTTAAATGCAGGAAAAACAAAAATTAGTTTAGAAAAGGAAATGTACTCAAGACTGATAACTCTCTACTTGGCTATGTAGTCAGCAGTATTTATATAGTTTAATAATGTAAATACTGTCCAACTAATGATGTCAACAAATATGATATAATTATATTGAGAGGCTACTGGAAGGGGAGTGTATACTTGTATGGGGATGGTGTGGGGGTAAGTTGTATCGGATTGTAATGAATGGACTATTCGTAAAAGTGTGAAAAGGGTTTAGGAAAACAGAGAGTGCAGTACCTAGCACTGACAGTAGCAGGCAGTCATTGCCACCTCTAGGCATGAGAGCTCAAGGGCAAGGGAGGAGCAATTTCTAGAACCTAAGAGAGCAGCTATATGGAGAGCACTGCCTGCCAGAAGAGGAGGAGGGGGCTTATCTAGGAGAGTAAACACTCTGGCCCCTGCATCTCCCTCCAATCCAGTCTCCTGCTGATGCCTCTCATGAACCACACCCAACCCAGCAGCCAGTGATCAGGCAGCCTGTGCACTGTGTTCATACAGGTCAGCCTCTTGGGGGAATGCCAAGGGTGAGAAGAATACATCCGGAAGAGGCAGATGGTGTCCAGTAGAGAGAGACAAAACTTCATCACCAGAAGATGCCAAATGTCTCAAATCAACACATGAATAAAAATTGCCGTTCTCCTATTACATGTAGAATTGAACTGGCTAACATTTGGAAGTGGTTGCCTCTGGGGAGCAGGAAGAATTGGGAGAAGGTGGGCAAGAAAACGCTGTTTTTCATAAATCTTAAACTAGTTGATTGTTAAAATATTAATGTATATTGCCTGATTAGGAAATAATAGCAAAATATTGTAAAATGTCCAAAGCCAAAACAAACAAAAAACAAAACAAAACAAAACAAAACAAAACAAAAAAACCTCAGCAGGCACAAGGAGGGGAAGAAATATGCCAGCTTTGTCACTAAGATAGACCCCGTGGATTTGAATGTCGCTTGCTGTGGGGCCCTGGGTCACTCACTTTCCCTCTCTGGCCTTAGTTTTTACAGCTGTAAAACAAAAATAACACTGCCAACCTCAGAGAGATTTGAATGAGATGATGTATAAAAGCATTTGGTAGAAAACGAGCCCTTAGATAATGAGATGCACAGAATAAAAAAGAGAGGGAGCGAGTATGAAAGTCACTATAAGACAATGGATATCTTTCTCATTGGTTTGCTTCTGTCTTTTCTACCTTCCCTTGAAACCTCGACAGCTAACAGAGTCTCGCTCATGGCAAATGCTCAGGGAAAATCTGCTGGAGGAGTGAGTAGAAGACAGCCCTAGAGGACTTTTCTGCCTTACTCCTCCATTTGCTATAACAGGCCAGATCCAAGGGCCTTGGGATCTGCCTCTCAAAGTTTCACCTTGAGCCTGCCCTTGCAGTCAGTCACTTCCCTGATGGCCCCAGCCCACCTCCCGGCTGTCCACCTCCCTGCAGCTGGGCTCCTAGACCATCATAACCCTGTTTTGCATGTGGAGCTTCTCAGAGTCATGCCCCATCCCTGAAGCCTCTCCCAGCTTGTATAGACATTCCCTCCATTCATCACTCTGGAGCCTTTTTTGTGTGATGATGGACCAAGTAAAGGAGCCGGGGCTGGTCCCTGTGGGACTGGTACATTGGAAAGACTGTTGATACTCTGCCAAAGGCTTCACCACAAAGGCCCAGGGATGCTTTTTCAGCACAGTGATGGCAAGATTGAAGAAGCACAGTGACACATACAAGAGATCCCTGTGGTTCAGTCGCAGGGTCAGAGAGTCGGGCCATCCTGACTGCACCCCTGCTCATACTTCCAGAGTGCTTCAAGGACAGGTTCTGATTTCACCTTCATGCTGCTCCCTGGCCACACATGCTTCTCCACTGGGTGCAATGGTCTGGTGGGAGGAAATGAAGTCCTTTGAATTCTTTACTCATTAATATCTGTTCCCCATGTGGGACATATTTTTATGGCCTACCAGTGGCCAGTCTCCTTTCATTAATAACAGAAACCTGATGTATGGCAGTGAGTGCCCTTTTGCAGTCATAGGCCCTGGAGTCATCATGTGATCAAGGCCTGCCTCTAGGGAAGGTCCCTCTCCCTGATGAGAAAGGTTCAGGGGGAGGAGACCCTTTGCCAAGTCTCCCTCGTCTCCTGCTTGGGTTTCCATGGTGTGCGAGAAAACACGGTGGTCATCTTTGACTAGAAAGCAGGATGTTGCTGACATATCAAAAATGGTTGAGTAACAAGACACAAAGAGCCTCGAACCTTGGGGTTATCACAGAGCCACAGAACTCACCCTGGGCCATTCCCAGTGCTCTGAGTCAAGGGTCATGGGATCTTCAGCTGGTTGCAGCCCAAACAATCTTTAATGACGCAATGTGTACACCATCAACAGAGACATCAAAGTCAGTTTCATTGCTCTTGTATTGCCTGAGAGATGTGGATGCCTTTTTGTCAAAACTCAACCCTAAACTGAGGGCATTCTTATTTTTTGTTTATTTATTTATTATTATTATTTTTAGAGATGAGGTCTCGCTATGTTACCCAGGCTGGACTTGAATTCCTGGGCTCAAGCAATCCTCCTGCCTCAGCCCCCTGAGTAGCTGGGACTATACGCATGCACCTCCATGCCCAGCTCAGGACATTCTTGCAAGGGCAGCTATGATGTCTGTGGGTGGAACCAGATGACTTTGATCCCAAGAAAGGGCTTAGGCAGTCAGGCATGCACATTTGCAGCCTGAAGGCCACACACCATGATAGGAGGCAATGGAGCTTACCTTCCTTCCCTGCCCACAAACCTGATGTCACACTGTGAGTCCTACAGATGTGAGTCACTTCGCTCTTATGATTTTGAAAGCGGGTTTGTGGAGAGGCTTCCTCGGGAGGCTGGAAAGAGAGGGGCAGATCTCTTCCCTGCCATGATGCCAGCAAGCACTGCAGAAGTGGGACCCAGCAGTGAGTCTTCCTGGGCGGAAGCAAAAACCTTCCTAGCTGCTGTCTTTGGCCTAGTTATATGGAGAGGAGACACCACCTGGATTCTATCCTTTATCTCGCCAGTGGTGCCTGGAAGGCTTCAGATTTGCAGCGTGCTTTGAAATGGTTGATTTTCTTCCTAACAGATGGGTACAAGAACCCCTCTTCAGTGCTTCCAGAGGAAATCATGTGAAAGAATACAGTCACCCCTCTCAGGATAATGGAGACAAGTTCTCACATATTGGTGGGCACACACATGACCTAGGGAGCTTGTTTAACAGGCAGGTTCTGGGCCTCAGCACTAGTACTTTAATTCAGGAAATCGAGGCAAGGACCCAGGAATCTCCTTTTGAAATAAACCCTGCATGTCCTTCAACACAAGGTCATCAGACCATTGAAAAATAGAAATGATTGAAATCCATTGATTATTCAGGAAGTTTCATTTTGGGCAATTATCTTTTCTCTTTTTCTTTTTTTTTTTTTTGAGACACGGTCTCACCCTGCTGCCCAGGCTGGAGTGAAGTGGTGTGATCACCACTCACTGAAGCCTCACCCTCCCAGGCTCAAGCAATCCTCCTGCTTCAGCTTCCTGAGTAGCTGGGACTATATGTGCACACCACCACACCCCACTAACTTGTTTTTAATTTTCTGTAGAGACAGGGTCTCACTATGTTGTCCAGGCTGATCTCGAACTCTTGGCCTCAAGTGATCCTCCTGCCTCAGGCTCCTAAAGTGCTGGGATTACAGGTGTATACTTGGACGTTATCCATTAACTCTCTCTTCCCAGCTCCTCCTTCCTCAAACCCTATAACTCACCCATTTCTAATTTTCATACCAGAATTACTAAAATGTAGTGGCGTGACCCTAGGTATGAGAATTGTTCTAGCATCCCACAATTTATGCCATCTGAACTCTTTATCAAGTATACGCTCTCTCCCTCAGAGACATTCCACAGCCATCTGCTGAGCATGTGCTGGGGGCTCAGAAACCAGCAGGGCCTCAGTCCTTCATCTTCTCCGGGCTCCTTTTTCTGGTTTCTCTTGCCTCCATTCACCTTTACCATCTCAACGCCACTCCTTGGGAGCATCCAAATCCCTCCCCTCCCAGATCAGTTATCCAGTGCCCAGACCCAAGTCCCTGTGCCGGTCTTATTCCACTTGCTCCTCCTTCTCGTCCCACACTCTCCCACTGTAGTCACTCTCGCCTGAGTTCTGGATAGCTCCTCTGCACCAACCATCCACCTGCTACCCGCACCTCAAACTCAACAACTCATTCCCTCCCCAGCAACTCCTCCTGGGTTTCCTGTTTTCTGATTCTGACACACCTACTTTCCCTGGGTCAAGACCTTGGAGTAACATTTGATGCTTTTTTTTACCCGATTTAATCCCTTACCAAATTTTATTCACTTGTTTTCTGTTTCTCTCCCTTCTGTCCCTTTCATTTGCATCATGATCTTTGTGCTTGTCTTGAATTCAATTCTAGTTAAGCCTCTCTCTGGTTGCAAGAAAGAAATAACCAATCAACCTAAGGGGATTATGAAAAGACAGAGGCACATCTCACTGACACACAATGGAAATACAAGGGGCCTCATAGGAAATGAGATTAGACCTGGGAAGGTGTTGAGGCAACTGTGCTTCCAGTATTTTTTTTTTTTTTTGCCTCCTCTGGGGCCATGTGGTTTCCTACCTGTACTTCTTTCTTCAGATTTGCCCTGTTCCCCTGCCTTTCTAGCTTGTTTATGTCCCCAGATGATTATCCCAACCCCTCATGACCTTCCAGTGCAACTGTTCTCCAGTCTAAATACAGCCTTGGTCACTTGCTCAGATTCAGAAAGGAGAGGTTCAATGGACACTGGCCAGCCAATGGATTGCACTGGCCTCCCCAGGAGCCCAGCTTTAATGCTTTACTACCAGGCAGAATCATGGTATTAACATCGATTCCTGGGTGTGGTCCTTCAGCAGCAGTTATTGGGAAGGTGCATTCGAGATGGGCTGTTTGGGAGTTCCCTGTTAGAGTCTACTGCAGTGCTTCCTAGAAGCTGGGTGAAGGACCAGTGATATGTCCAGAACCAAGTTCTTGCCTTTTTATTGTGAAATGAGGAAAACACGCATGTATGTACATGAGTGTGTACATGTGTGTGTTGGGAGGAGAAATGATATGTTCATGTAAAGTCCCAAATGTCCTTTTTGGGAAATACTGTCTACACAGCAACAACATCCTTCCTGCTTAGGGAAGCTAGCATGTCCTTTTATTTACAAAGTGATAGTGGGACTAGGTGGTTGTTGTTATTGTTATTGTTGTCTATGCCCGTATTTGGCAAAAATAGAATATCAGGACACTTAGGTCAATCTCTTTAAGTTTTGAGGGGAAACTTGGCTGGTCCATGAAATCCAAATGTCTTAGAAACACTAGGCTATGTCCTGACACTTTTCATAGCTTCCTAAATGGTCTCTTGACCTTCAAGATCTCTTTTCCATCACATCACTGTCACATTAATCCTTCTAAAATGTTGTTGAATAAAGTATTTCCTTGTTTAAGTCTGCAAGGGCTTTGCAATGATTGTGAAATTGAATAGAAAGTCTTCAGCCTGTACAAACCAGCTCAAATCTAAGGTCCCAGCCCTCTCCCACACCTCTCCCCACGCCCACCATGTGCTTCAAACCAGCTCCTCCTTGCCCTTCTGGCCCTGCGCCTCCCACTGCTGGGCCCCCATTCCAGCCTATGCAGGTCCAGTGATAACCCCTCCATGAAGTTCTCCGATACTCAGCTAAAGTGAATCTTTCCTAACTCTAAAGTCCTTTTACTGAAACATGCATACATTCTTAGACACATATTGCGTTCTGTGTCATCTGTGGTTTTTGTGCCATTTCCTACCTACCCCACTCATCAGAAACCCTTGAGCTGCTACGTGTGTGGAGGAAGCGTGGTGAAGAGGAAGTCACAGAACATGGGATCCAAAGTATGACTCTGTTCTGGTGAATGTCACTAGGAACGTCACTTCACTGGCATGGTCCTCCATTTGTTCATCTTCTCACTGGAATATATATTCCATGAAGACAGGGATTTATTTTATTTTATTTTTGAGACAGAGTTTTGCTCTTGTTGCCCAGGATGGTGCACAGTGGCGCAATCTCGGCTCACCACAACCTCCGCCTCTCAGGTTCAAGCAATCCTCCTGTCTCAGCCTCCCGAGTAGCTGGGACTACAGGAGTCTGCCACCATGCCCGGCTAATTTTTGTATTTTTAGTAGAGACAGGGTTTCACCATGTTGATCAGGCTGGTCTTGAACTCCTGACCTCAGGTAATCCACCCATCTTGGCCTCCCAAAGTGCTGGGATTACAGGTGTGAGCTACCGCACCTGGCCTTTATTTTTTATTTTTTCCTAGGCAAATAACTTTATTAACCTTTGTTTCAAACTTTATTCCCAGGCTTTTCCAGCTTAATTAGCTGCAAAGAATGAAATAGTGTATAAGCAAAAGATGAAAAGAGCTGCAGTGTCCAAAGGGTTTGGGCTTAAACATATTAGAGATCTAGATTTTATCAGATCCATACACAAAAATTTCTTTAAATGCAGTCATAATATAAGATAGCAGCTCCCAGGAACTTCTTCAAGGTTTATCTTCTTCAGAAGTTGGCTCAGTTCAGTTTGCCTCATTCTTGGAAGCCTCATCAAAATTCTCCATAAGATCTGGAACTTCCTTAGCATCATCCTCTCCAGCAGCAAGTGGCTCTTTTCCATCCACAGGTTGTTTGGGCAGTCTCCTTAACTTAGTGGGACTGTCTGCACCAAGCTGGTTTAAGATGTCGGGTAGCATTTCCCTCAGCTGCTGTGTCTCAGCATGGCCTGTAATTGTGAAGGTGTTTGCTGCCAGAGATGCCTGAACTTTAAGGTTGTGAAAGTGGATCACTGTTTCTTGGTTTGTAAACATATTCACCTCTTCAGTACTAGAGGTATTGTTTAACCCTGACTTCTTTAAGGAGAACTGAAGATTTTATCATCTGCTGTGGCTGTCCCATGAACCACTTTCTTCTTTTTGCCGGCAGTTCCTTTCCCGCCAATGTGCAGTTCTACCTGCAGTTTGGAGAGTTTTCCTTGGTTCATGATTACTTCTTTCATCTTGTTGGAGCAGATAAGGGGCAGCGCGGGGGTCGAGGGTGGGTGTTCAGGGGATCTCATGTGAACCAGCTGAGATTAGGTGCACACACGCAGAGATACCCATTTGTGATCTAATTAAACTAAAGAGCTTCTGCACAGCAAAAGAAACTACCATCAGAGTGAACAGGCAACCTACAGAATGGAAGAACATTTTTGCAACCTACTCATCTGACAAAGGGCTAATATCGAGAATCTACAATGAACTCAAACAAATTTACAAGAAAAAAACAAACAACCCCATCAAAAAGTGGGCAAAGGACATGAGCAGACACTTCTCAAAAGAAGACATTTATGCAGCCAAAAAACACATGAAGAAATGCTCATCATCACTGGCCATCAGAGAAATGCAAATCAAAACCACAACGAGATACCATCTCACACCAGTTAGAATGGCCATCATTAAAAAATCAGGAAACAACAGGTGCTGGAGAGGATGTGGAGAAATAGGAACACTTTTACAATGTTGGTGGGACTGTAAACTAGTTCAACCATTGTGGAAGTCAGTGTGGCGATTCCTCAGGGATCTAGAACTAGAAATACCATTTGACCCAGCCATCCCATTACTGGGTATATACCCAAAGGACTATAAATCATGCTGCTATGAAGACACATGCACACGTATGTTTATTGTGGCACTATTCACAATAGCAAAGACTTGGAACCAACCCAAATGTCCAACAACGATAGACTGGATTAAGAAAATGTGGCACATATACACCATGGAATACTAGGCAGCCATAAAAAATGATGAGTTCCTGTCCTTTGTAGGGACATGGATGAAACTGGAAAACATCATTCTCAGTAAACTATCGCAAGGACAAAAAAACAAACACCGCATGTTCTCACTCATAGGTGGGAATTGAACAATGAGAAGTCATGGACACAGGAAGGGGAACATCACACTCCAGGGACTGTTATGGGGTTGGGGGAGGTGGGAGGGACAGCATTAGGAGATATACCTAATGCTAAATGACGAGTTAATAGGTGCAGGAAATCAACATTGCACATGGATACATATGTAACAAACCTGCACATTGTGCACATGTACCCTAAAACCTAAAGTATAATAATAATAATAACATAAATAAATAAATAAAATTAAGTCAAAAAAAAAAAGAGAGATACCCATTTGTTCATCTTTAAACTGGAGATGGTAATGCCAGCTCCTCAAAGTCATTGTGAGGTGATTCAATAACCCACACAAAGTCCCTGGAAAGCAGTCACTGATGAATAAATGGTGGTTTCCTCCCTTGCTTGCCTACAATGGAGACTTGCAAAATATTTGTCCAACTGAGAACATCTTGAATAAGTTAAAAGAGGGAAAAAAATCATATTCAGATGTGAATGTGATTTGTAATTTACCTCCAGAGAAGATTCCAGGAGAGGAGTTCAAAATCACCTGAGTGACACATCACATTGGAAAAAGTGCCCTGCTTCCCAGGTGACCTCAAAGGACAGTGCTCACTTGGAAACATGAACCCAGGCGTGTTTTGCTTTTATTTTCAAAAAATGTCATTCCTCTCCATGGTGGCTGCACCTCATAAATGGGCCAGTTTGGCTTTTACCATCTCTCCATTCTCTGCTCAACCTTGGTAGACTGGCTTGATGTTCACCTAAATGGCTCAAAATCAAGCACAAAGATTAGGAGACATAGAAACGTCTGGAGAGACCATCTACCTCTGAATTTCCTGCTAAGTAAGCATGAACATCCATATTGAAGAAGCCACTTTGTATTACTTGCTGCTAAAAACACCGTAACTGGGCGCAGTGGCTCATGCCTGTAATCCCAGCACTTTGGGAGGCCGACGCGGGTGGATCACGAAATCAGGAGATTGAGACCATCCTGACTAACACGGTGAAACCCCGTTTCTACTAAAAAAAAAAAAAAAAAAAATTAGCTGGGTGTGGTGGTGGGCACCTGCAGTCCCAGCTACTCAGGAGGCTGAGGCAGGAGAATGGCGTGAACCCGGGAGATGGAGCTTGCAGTGAGCTGAGATCATGCCACTGCACTCTAGCCTGGGCGACAGAGTGAGACTCTGTCTCAAAAGAAAGAAACAACAACAACAACAAAAACAAACAAACAAACAAAAAAAACCCCGCCGTAACTGATTTAAACAAAAGAAGCAATTATGCCAGGTTCTCTTGCAGTCAGAAATCAGGATGAGACTACAAAATGTGTTACAGGGAAATGGGCTTAAGGGGTCATAGAAAGCACATGCATCCATGCCTGGGTGTGGAGCCCTTGCTAGGCACCAGGTGCTATTTTTTTTTTTTTTTTTTTTTCTGTGACAGAGTCTCACTCTATCACCCAGGCTGGAGTGCAATGGTGTGATCTTGGCTCACTGCAACCTCCAGCTCCTGGGTTCAAGCAATTCTCCCTCCTCAGCCTTCCAAGTAGCTGGGACTACAGCTGCCCACGACCACACCCGACTAATTTTTGTATTTTTAGTAGTGATGAGGTTTTGCCATGTTGGCCAGTCTGGTCTTGAACTCCTGACCTCAGCTAATTCACCTGCCTCGGCCTCCCAAAGTGCTGGGATTACAGGCGCGAGCCACCATGCCCAGCCCACCAGCTGCTATTCTAAACCTTTCATGCACTTGGTCCCTTGCAGCCTCCCACGAGCCAGATGTTCTTACTGCTCCCTCCCTAGATGAGGAAACGAAAGCACCGAGAGGCTGACTAAATTACCCAAGGTCGCAGAGCAAGTGCATGGAACAGCAGGATTTGCACCCAGGCAGTTGAGCTCCGGGGTTCACCTTCTTTATCACTACCCCATTGGGCACCTGGTAACAGATGGTTCCCCCCAGAGGCCATCATTTGGGGTCCCACCTGCCTGAAAGTGTCCACAGTCTTCACGTTTGGTCTCATTTCCAGAGGGGGAAGAAATGAAGACAGCATGAGGTGCAAAGAATGATCTGTTCCATGCCTCAAGCCCATTGATATGGTTTGGGTCTGTGTCCCTGTCGTATCTCATGTAAAATTATAATCCCAAGTGTTAGAAGTGGGGCCTGGTGGGAAGTATTTGGATCATGAAGGCAGATCCTTCATGAGTGGCTTAACACCATCCCCTTGGTGATGAGTGAGTTCTTTCAAGAGCTGGTTGTTTAAAAGTGCGTGGCACCTCCTCCCTCCCTGTCTTTTGCTTCCACTCTGGCCATGTGATGTGCCTGATCCTGCTTCACCTTCTGCCGTGAGTAAAACTTCCTGAGGCTTTGCCAGAAACCAAGCAGATGCTGGTGCCATGCTTGTTGTACAGCCTGCAGAACTGTGAGCCAGTTAAACTCTTCTCTTTATAAATTACCCAGTCTCAGGTATGCCTTTATAGCAATGCAAGATTGGCCTAACACACCCATGCTTTCTCTCTAGCAGTTGTAACATCCTCCTCACAGTCTCCAGGTCACCCACTCTGTCCACCCCTGGCCACCTCCCTGCGCCCCATCTCTGTGCTCTGAGCCCCTGGCCTTCCTGTTCTCCCTTCCATGCCCAGGCCAGCAGCTCCTCTTCCTATTAAGGACAAGTCCATATTGCTTTTGCAGATGCTTGCTTCCAGTCAGGCTTCTTCTGAGGAAATGTATTCCACTTTCAGATAGAGATGAGAGGAGAAATCCAAGTAACCACACACAGAGAAAACATGCAGTGTGCAAAGCCCCTTATCCCTACTCAATAAACAACTGCTGAAATCATGGTAACGATGCCTAACTTTAAAAAATTCAGTTCAGTTCTATACATTTCAGGCTTACAAACACTTGCAAATATTGCAGTTAAGACGTGTTAAACACCTCTTCTTTCATTAAAAAAATAAAATCTCACAAATGAAATCCACAATAGTAATAGGTTTAGTGTACGCCCTTCTGAGCACAGTCAAGGCAACCGCCTGTGTTCTTTTTCTACCTGACAAAATATAGCTGTCATGCTTTAGTGGCAGAGTTACAGTGCTTTGCTTTCATGACAATAAGCACTGATTAGGTTTTTAACATGTGCCAGGTTCTGTACTCGGGGGAAACCAAAACTGTGTGTCAAACAGTCCCTGGAAGCTGATGCCATGTTCTGTAAGATGATGATGGAGTCCCAAAGCAGAACACCTCCTCACCCTGAAAGGCCTCACAATGCTCCATCAACAATGATCTCTGCTGAGCAGAGGCACAAAGAGGCAACGTGACATTTGGTGACAGCAACAGACTAGGACTTGGGGTTTTGCCCCTTGGTGGCCCCTGCAGTTGCTGCTTTGCTTTTTAGGACATCTTTCTTGCTTGTCTCTGTGGGTAAATGCTGACTTATTCTGCAAAACCACGCTCAAAAAATGCCTCCTCGATTCCCCAAGACCCAGAAACTTGCTCTTTTGCACAGTTCACTGCAGCTCGTAGCTGCCACATTGATTGGGTAATCATTCATTTGCAACTTTAAAAGGAAGAGAACTCACTCTATTCATCCTTTGAATCCTCATCTCCCCACCCTGTCCCTCAGCACTCGTAACACTGTGGTTGGCAAAGGAAGATGGTGGAAGCCAGATGAATAAAACATGGGTGGGTGGTAGAATGTACACCACTGGTGAAGGGGGCTCACTCCCTCAAGGATGTCACTTTGTTCACAGACATCCCCAACTTTGGTCTCCTCCTCACCTCTTCCCTCCCCATCCCAACTGTAAAAAGACATAAAGATGGCATCCTAATCCTTTTTCTATTGTTTATAACAGAATACTAGAGACTGGGTAATTTGCAAGAAATGAAATGTCTTTCTTACAGTTCTGGAGGCTGGGAAGTCCAGGGTCAAGGGGCTGCATTTGGGGAGCACCTTCCTGCTGGTAGGGACACTGCAGAGTCTCATGACAGCACAGGGCATCTTGTGGGGAGGGAGCTGACTGGGCAGGCACAGGCCTCTCTTCCTGAAATAAAGCCAGCCACTCCCAAAACAACCCTTTAATTCATTAATCCATTAATCTATGAATGGATTAATCCACTCGAGGGCAGAGCCCTCATGACACAATCACCTCTTTTTTTTTTTTTTTTTTTGAGACGGAGTCTCGCTCTGTCCCCCAGGCTGGAGTGCAGTGGTGCGATCTCGGCTCACTGCAAGCTCCGCCTCCCGGGTTCAAGCAATTCTCCTGCCTCAGTCTCCCGAGTAGCTAGGACCACAGGCGCCCGCCACCACGCCCAGCTAATTTTTTGTATTTTTAGTAGAGACGGGGTTTCACTGTGTTAGTCAGGATGGTCTCGATCTCCTGACCTCGTGATCTGCCCGCCTTGGCCTCCCTAAGTGCTGAGATTATAGGCATGAGCCACCGCGCCTGGCCGACCCAATCACCTCTTAAGGGTCCCACCTCTCCATCCTGCCACACTGGGGCTTGAGTTTCCACAAGAGTTTGGGAGGGAGCAAACATTCAAACCGTAAGCATGGGAAGAGTCTCTTCCATGATGCAGCAGCCTTCCTTGAATGCTCCTTCTCAGCCGTCTAAAGCCTTTTGAAAGCTGGCTGCTTGGCTTTCATGTGGCCAGAAAATTTTGTAAAAGCCAACTGTGGTTCTAAGAAAAGATTTTGCTGAGTGAAGTGAAACTCTTCTCATCGCTGCCTGCAGACTGAGGGCAACTTCCCCAGCGTGGCCTCTAGAGAGGAGGGGGAGCCCCAGCAGAGCCTGGGTGGGGAGGGGTGGGAGTCTGGGGGACTGAGGGTCTTGCTCCACCTGTGAAGGAATGATCATAAAGAAGGCCTGGCCCCGGAGCCCAATGCTTAGAGACAGACAGCAGCCGGCGTCCTATCTCTGCAGCTGCTTTTCCCTCTGCTCTGAAGCTCTTACCCACAGATACCCAGCTCACCCTGAATGGAAAACACTAGCCAAATGCCACCTCCTCCAGGAAGTCTTCTGGGGTTCTTCTGGCCAGAATTAACCACCCTTTCCATTATTCTCCTTTGTCATGGCCCTACTCTACCCAGGAACATTGCTGTATTTGTTAGCATGATGGTAAACCCTAGAGGTGACTGTATCTTAATCTTTTTGTTCCCTCCACCCTATCCACACTCATTCTCCCTCTCCTTTCTGTTTCTCTCTCTGTCTCTTCAATTCTCTCTCCGTCTCCCTCACTGTATATCTCTCTGTCTCACCTTCCGTCTCTCCATCTCTGTCTGTTTCCTTCTGTGTCTCTCTCTCACGCCTCCCTCTATTCCTCACATACCTTCACATTCTCTGTTTCTCTCTCTCTGTCTCTGTCAAACACACACACACACACTCAGCACGGTGCTGGTCCTGAGAACCTTTCAAAAGAGCCTGTCGAGTAGCCCTCGGAGAATCTCTCCACTTCCACAAAGAAGGGTGACTAATTCCTTCCAGTGCTTAATGGGGAGAAGTAGGTTTTCAAATCTGTCTGAAACACAAAAACTGAGCTCAAGCCACACCAGTTCAGACCCCTTTGGTAGCCCAAGAAAAAACTCACTGACTTTGGTACAGCTCCTGGATTTTCCAGTTCCCTTGCATTTTAGAAAGCAGAGTAGTTGCCCCCTCTCCTGGGTGCCTTGCTTCGTGCCCATATCATCTGCTCACATTAAAGCTTCTGAGACTCTATGCAAAATAATGTTGAAGGCCAGAGATGCCATGGAGAACCATGAATTTACAAGTGAGGAAACCAAGGACCTGAGGACAAGGTGCTGCGCCAGTTTCACAGCCAGCTGGTGGCAGGACTTGGGCCCAGGCCTCTGGCTCTGCCGAGTGTTCCCCTGTATGGCGGGTGGGAAGTCCCCCGACAGTGACTTTTGTGTGGTTTTCCTCTTTTTTTTTTTTTTTTTTTAGATGGAGTCTCACTCTGCCACCCAGGCTGGAGTGCAATGGCGCAATCTCGTCCCACTGCAACCTCCGCCTCCCAGGTTTAAGCGATTCTCCTGCCTCAGCCTCCTGAGTAGCTGGGATTACAGGCATGTGCCACCATGCCTGGCTAATTTTTGTATTTTTAGTAGTGATGGGGTCTCACCATGTTGGCCAGGCTGATCTTGAACTCCTGATCTCAGGTGATCTGCCCACCTCGGCCTCCCAAAGTGCTGGGATTATAGGCATGAGCCACCGTGCCCAGCCTGGTTTTCCATTTAAAAAGCAGAAATAAAGGTTTCATGTTTTATGGTACTGTCAATCCTTAAGATTCAACTAATAAGGAGCAGAAAAAGAAATTTGAACAGGAGAGGCACCAGATGCCTTCACAAACCGTGACCTTCCTTTAGGCTGTCCACAGGGGCTGCCTGACCACTGCTCACCAGCAGCCACACCTGGTGCACTTAGTTACTGCAATGTGGAACAGTTTCCTGATCTTGGGGGAGGCCATGGGGATGGGTGGCCATGGTGGGGTGGGATGCCCTGGCCTTGCTCTGTGACACAGCCCTGCTCCCTGCCTCCTTCCTGCACTTGTGGTGAGAGATGATAAACTTGACAAGGCCCCAGCGGGTGGCTGCAATTCCAGGCAGTGTGGCACCCTAGTGGAAATACATGGAGAAAAGAGGGGCCAAGCCCCCAAGCATGAGGTAAGAAAGGGTCAGGGAGGGAACAGGAAAGAAGCATTACCACATTGCTGCTGCCAGGAATCAGAACACTTGAGCCTTTTAAAAATAGTGAATGGCAGGGCTAGAGAGTTTCCCCTGGGTGTGAATGAATAACTAACCCAGGGATTACAACATGTGCCTTCCTTGCTCTCCTCTCTGGGCCTGGAATGGCTCTTGCCTCAGTTTACCCATCTGAAAACTACCTAATGAGGCACATCCTCAGCCCAGGGGTGGGAAAGGATCAGTGTGCGGAGGCAGGGGGGATGACCCAGGTGGCCGGCTGCATTCTCTGCTGTCCGCCCTCCTGCCCTCCTTCTGGTCACTTCACCTCTCCTCCCTCTCCTTGAATCAGATTGACCCAATCACAGCCTGATCATCCAACTTCCACCCCATAGGCATCTCTATGGGTTGAGAATGACTGTGCTACCACTCCTCACCAAAAATCTCTCCCTTCTATGAACACCTCCCTGCTGGGACCAGCCCTGCCTCTCAGGTCGCCAGTTGCCGCACCAGCCCTTGTGTGTGCTGGGGGACAACACCATCACTCAGCTCATCACAGTCTCTTCTTGCCCCCTCAGTGTTGTTCTTAGCTTCCACAAGGGTGCTGGGCTCCTGACATCAGCACCCAGCTCCTTGGGACACACCCCCCTGCCATCTGCTTGAATCAGGGGCCAACATAGGGAGGCGACCTGGAGTCCTCAGGGTCCCCATGAGCTGGGGACAGAGCGGTCGTCATTACTTACGAGGTCAAGATGTCCTCTTTGTTCTTGGTCATGGGCTTGTTCTTTGTTGGAGGAAAAAAAATTGAGGGATGTTATTCTTTAATAAAAGTTTAAAGAAAAAAGAGTGGAGGGAGTGGCGAGGAGCCAGGGAAGAGGATGCTGTAGAAATTGGGAGAGGGGAGGTGAGGGAGCACCTGCTCGGAGACAGCCCTTTTGAGGCCATGCAGTGACACCTGGACCTCGAGGTGAGCCACAAGCACGGTGGGCTGCTTCCCGTCCATGGCACCACCGCAGGGGCTCCCTACGGGATCTGAAGGGTGAGAAAGGTGAGGACGGCCACCAGCCAAGACAGCATGGGCCAAGCTGGGTTCTCTGACCCAGCCCTTTCACGTGCTAGTGTGGCTTCAGCAAACAAAAAGCAACTGTGCGCACTGCCCTTGTCCCCGCGAGCCCTGGAGAAGCCCTGCAGTCCTGCTCTGTTGGAGGAGGCTTTGTCACAGAGGGAGCATCGCGTCCGTCATTGCTAATGATGAACAGGTGACGGGGTACATGCCAAGTGCTGAACCTCATGACGGCACAAGCAAGCCACCCACCAGGAATTAAAGGGAGTCACGGGGTTTACTCAGAACAAACCAGGTGCCTTTCAAGCAGGGATTGTGTAATCCTCACCAGAACCCAATCAGGTCTATGGCAGAGCCTCATCTTGCAGATACAAACACTGAGGCCCAGAGAGGCTGTCATATACCACGGCTGCACAGCAGCTGGGGGAGCCGGGATTTGAACCCAAGACTCCTTGCCTTGCCCAAGGTGCCCTCTTATGAGATTGGCAGGCAGCCTTGTTATCATTCAGCATCTAAAGCTGTGGCCAGAGGAAGGTGAAAAGGTGAGGACACACTGCTTCTCCTCACAGTCCAGCAAGTCCCTGCCCGACTCCTGCCCTGCCTCAGGGGAGGGAAACATAAAAAGGGCAGATCCTTTCCTGGTGCTGGACACACCCCGTGACGTGTCCCAGGGGTACATGGATGCTTCTGTCATGAGTGAGCCTTCAAGGCCGGGCGAGAACCAAGCGTCTTGCGGTGCTGAGACACACCTGGGGCCAGGCTCCTCCTTCAGGGAGGAAGAAAGACGTGGCAGGATGAGTAATGAGGCCGGGCAGGGAGGAACCTGGCTGGTTTCAGTTAATGCAGGTTTGGGGAAGCACCCAGCTAGTTTCAGTTCAGGACACCACTGGGCAAGGAGGGCGCCTCTCTTCACGGTTCTGTTCCATCGTGATGTCTGTCCTGACCAAATGCTGTCTATGATCCTTCTGCAGTCTTAGTGCCTCAGAAGTGGCCATAATGTCCTGCAGATTGGACCTTATTTCCATCTCCCCAGAAGCTTTTTGGAAACAAGAAAGGCCATTTCAGAGTACAGGTGCAAGAGGGCCACAGGAGAGCCTGAGGCTGATGCCAAGCTGATGGGGTGAATCTAGCCCACAGGACCCTAGAAGGAATATGTCCGACTTCCTGCTCCAAGACTGTGGGAAGGGAAGGAGGCAGGAAGTAGAAAACAGTGAGGCAGTGTCTGTCTGGCTGGGTTTTAGGGCAAGGGGCAGGAGGAGGATAGAGTACAGGCCAAGGCTAGCATGACATCAGCCCTGGGTGGACAGAGGTGCTGCTGCTGGCAAGAACCCACCCTCCTCCTCATCCTCATCTGTTGCCCATTAAAGACTCCATGGTTTCCACAGAAACAAAACGAGTCCCATCTGCAGGTGGGGCAATCCTCTTGTCCCTCTTTCTGCCTCACCCTCGTTTCTCACTGCCTGTCTCCTCCCTCTCCCTTCTTCTTTTGCATCTGTCTTCCCCTGAACCTCTTCCACATCACTATTCCCTTATCTCCACTCTCCTTCCTCCCCCTCCCATCCTGCTCATGCCCACTTGAAATGGGAGCATACATTGGGCACACTCTGCAGTGCCCCCTCAGGCGCTCCCAACGCTGGCAGCTGTGGCATAAGCTGCCAATTGGTCTCAATATCCTATTTTACCATTCTGCCAATTTTCAGCTGTGCATGACATCACTCAGAATATTGCCTTTGCTTTACTTCTAGGTGTGGCGTTAGGACTAAGTCTCGGCCAATGAAAAGTCAGCAGGTATGTCGTGTGCAACTTTTTTCTATTTTAGAGATGGGATCTCAAACTCCTGACTCAAGCAATCCTTCCACCTCAGCCTCCCCAAAAGCAGAGACAACAGGCCAGTGCCACCATGCCCAGCATAGTGTCCAACTTTTTAGAAGTGACCACAGATAAAGGCAAGGTGCCTCAGTCTTTCCTTTCCACCATCCTTGTTAGCAGGAATGTGGACATGATGGCTGGAGCTCATGCAGCCACTTTGGCATACAAAGTATATGTCTGAACCAGTGTATCTACTTCCCAGGATCTGCTCAAGTGTGGTTCCTCTGCTCAGTACCACCATTAAACTTCTGAAAAGATCACCTGACATCACCACCTTCTTGTAGACCATGAAAGAGTTTTAATTTTTTTTAAATGAGGTTCATTGAGTTTCAAGCCATCTTGTGGCAGAGATTACTGTGCCATGACATTTCACCTGCCTGGCCAGGCTGGGCCCATGGTGGCGGATGTTCCTGACTTCCCGTGTTGCTTGTAGGCACAACCCAACAGCACATTGCTTCATGCCTCGCATCACATGCCTCCTACCTCCTGCCTCAGGGCTTCCCCGTTACTGTGAAGAGCAAGAAACCCGGGGATCTACTCATTCAGGTAGACACACGGCCTTTCCAGACCAGGCCTGTTGGGCTGTAGACTGAGATGGGCAGGTGAAGAGTCCCCCTGACTCGTGCCCGCTCACTGGCTGGCCCCGGGTCTTGTGTTCACAGTGCAGATGCTTCTGCTGCTGTTTCAGGAGCTGCTTTTCCCTGCTAAGAGATGCCAGCTGGTGCCACCTGGAAGTGTGGAGTCCCGCTGCCCCGTGAAGCCAACTTTGACTACTGGGGGACATGACCAGGCAGACAAATTTTTCTCCCTTCTTCTCATATTTCTTATTCCAAGCCCCAGTGGGCCTTTCTAGAGACACTCTGTGAAACTAAACAATTGGCTGCATTTGTTGAAAGCTGGGGCCAGCCTCATAAAGCACCCCTTTGTATTCCACTCCTTCCTTCTCGGCCTCACCTCTTTCCCCCTTACTCTTGCTTCCTGGAGTTGCATTCCTCAAGAAAGTATTGGTGCATTAGCTTTGACCTCAAGCTCTGGTTTTTAGAGAACCCAAACTAAGACAGGGAGACACATGGAGGATGGCAAAGAGATGCGGAAGGAGCTGGGGTCCTAAGAATAGTGGCGTTGCCAAGCCCCTCCTGGACTGGGGGCTTCTTGGCCTTTTACCTGGGAGACAAATGTCTCTCTCATATTTAAGCTACAGCTATTCAGGACTTTCTGTTACCTGCAACCTTTTCCTAATAAATGCAGCTGCACGAGCTGGGCTTGGTGGCACACGCCTGTAATCCCAGCACTTTGGGAGGCTGAGGCAGGCAGATCACCTGAGGTCAGTAGTTAAAGAACAGCCTGGCCAACATGGAGAAACCCCATCTCTACCAAAAATACAAAAATTAGCCTGGTGTCGTGGCATGCACCCGTAATCCCAGCTACTCAGGAGACCAGGGCAGAAGAATAACTTGAACCCAGGAGGTGGAGGTTTGCAGTGAGCCGAGATTGCACCACTGCACTCCAGCCTGGGCAACAGAGTGAGACTGTGTCTCGAAAAAAAAAGAAAAAAGTTGCAGTTGCACATCCAAATCACCTCTGGATTGCAATTCCCTGGACAGCACCAGCCCATCATTAAAACACTTTATCTCCTTTCACTCCCATTTCACTTTCACTGGCATTGCCTTATTTTGATCCAGGCAACACTCCTACAAGGCAGGTTGGACAGACGTAATTATTCCTTTCCATTTACCACCCCTTCCTACCAACTCCCTACTTAAAGAGTAAGGAAATGAAATCTCTTTGAGGTTATATGATTTCCCTAAGGGCAAGTGCTAATGAGAGAAAATCCCTGGTCTCCTAGGCTATTAGACCAGACTGCACCACCATTTCACCCTGACCCTTCACAGGCCAAGCAGTTTGGAAGTCACCAGATTTTCAGTTCTCCTCCCAGGCACACAGTGGAATTGCCTTTTCTGCTGTCCTGAAGTTAGAAGTGGCCAAGGCAATGCACACAGGAGTGTTATGTCTAGGCAGAAGCTCCAGAAAGCAGCGATGACTCACCCAGCATATCTTCCTCTATCCTGGGGACCAGCAGAACTAAGGATGGTGCCTGCTCGGCCACTGGTTCCTGAAATGAGGCTGATGTGAAGAACAGCATTGCCCAAAGCATAATGGACATAAAATGAGAAAGAGAAGTAAACGGGGGCGGGTGATGTTTGTTTATGCACCATAACCTAGCCCCTCCTGCCATGACTATACATGCACTACATAGGTACCGTTCTGGGATTGTAGCTCATTTTCATTTGTTTTTAAAGGGGACAAATCTAAGCCAGTTTTATTAAAATATCAAAGATCTTCTCAAATCCCGACAGCCCTGAGATCCTCAGGAAGGGCGTGCCTGTGTTAGTTGAAACATTCACAGCAAGGATTCTGAAAAGCCTTCAAGATGAAAGCCAAGGGATGTGCTTTTGTTTCAGAACTCACAGGCCTGTACTCAAAAGAGCAGCTTCCAGGTTTCTGTTATCAAATGGAACTTTTCCACATCCCTGACACAGATAGACATTCTTGCTAAGAAAAATTGGTTTTTGTTTTTAAAGGAAAGCTTTTCTCCAACATGTAAGTCATTTGTCGTTTCATACGTAGGAAGAGACAAGTGTCCCAACAAAGGTGATTTGCCTACTTGTTCTCCCTCCAGCTCTAGGAAGAAACCCCTCCACTGAATTCCATCAGCTTCTAGGCCTTCTGCCCCTGGGTGCAGAGAGCTGGGAAACACTACATTGAACAAACTGGGGAGAAATAAATCCATTCCTCCTTAAAATCCCTGAGCCTCTCTGGAAGCCACAGTTCTTGAGGGAAGGGTGGGCTGATTCCCTTTACAGTGACTTTGGATGTATCTCAGAATGGAAAGAGAGAATTTGCCTCTCTGGGAGGCAGAATAGCCCCAACACAAGGCTCCCCCTTATTTGTGGAAACATGGCAAGGTCAAGGCTATGTTTCCTGCCCAAACCCAGAAGAATTAAACACTTCAAAAAGGACATGGAATTCTCACTGGAAGCTAGGAGCTCTTCGCTTAGGCAAAGAAGACTCATGGATCTTTTGAGTTTGTAATCTTTGTGAACTCTTCAGGCGCTGCAGTTTTATTTAGAGCTAATATATGCCCTTTCCCAGACCTCGCAGGGGGTTCTTCTTCTGCCCAGCCCCTGGGTGCAACCTTCCCGTTGTCAGTCCCTCCTGCCACCCTTTATCTTGGCAGCCCTTCAAAGTTACTCCAAGTCCAGCCCATCTCCTATGCAACTTCAAGCCACTTAGCTCCCTTTTGGACATGTGATTTTAATATTTCAAGCTAGTAATGGAATTCCTAAAACTTAATTATGTAATTAATCATTCCGGTGTGCTGTGTCTTTACCCAGCTTCACTGTAAACTGCACAGATCAGGCATCGCACCACATTTTCTTTGTCATCCTGCTCTTTCCACAAGGATTGTGCTGAGGGTGCAATAGTCACTCAACAAACACTCTGCTTCATTTCGCATGAGGGCTGAACCCAAGCTATTTTCTCCTTTTAATGTTATAAAATAGATAGCGACAGTCAAAGCGCTGACAACTGCCACCACTGGGGCACAAATAGGCCTCCGTGTCCCACCTGGCCAGGTGACCAGCTAGACAAAGTCCACCATAAAGTCCACGGTCACTTTTTCTTTGCAACTAACTGATAAGTGCTTCCTGGGGAGGGATTCTGAAACTTTCTTTCTTTCTGTTGTGCGTGTGTTTGTTTTTCTTTTCTAAGAGACAGGGTCTTACTCTGACACCCAAGCCGGAGTGCAGTGGCACGATCATGGCTCACTGCAACCTTGGACTCCTGGGCTCAAACCATCCTCCTGCCTCAGCTTCCCAAGTAGCTGAGACTACAGGTAAGCTCCACCATACCTAGCAAGGTATTTTCTAATCACTGGAGTCCAGTGTCTTTCTCTCATGTGCAGGTTGCCTCTTTTACAGATTCCCTTGAAACTCTTCCAGCCCCGTTTGACCTGCTTTACTTTAACTAAATGTGTTTTGTTCTGTCTGCTGAATGATGGGAAGTGGAGTAGAATAGCCTGGGATTCATGGACACCTGGTTGCTGGTCCTGTCTTAACCTCTCTGGAGCCTTAGATCGCAGATCTGCAAAATGGGTACTAAACAGGAGCCGAGTGAACTCTAAAGTCCTTCCAGCTTTGTGATTGCACAATTTAAAAAGCACAAATTGCGATTGCATGGTTTGGACCTCCTCCACCTCTGTCTGAATGTCCCTGTGTCTGTATTATAATTAGCTGTTTCAACAGTCCTTTACTTTATTAATGGGGTGGGTAGTTTGGGGAAAGAGGTGTCTCTTGGAGTCCTCCAGGCACAATGAGGGGGGAAGAAAGTAGGAGCTTTAGTTTTCTCTGGTGAACAGTGACCACTTACCTGACAGTGTTCACAAATGGGCGCCTGCCCCATCTCGTTGTGTCAGCTCTTTAAGATTTTTATGCTTTTGGAAGTTCATGAGCACATAGAAATGATCATAATTGGCCGGGCGCGGTGGCTCACGCTTGTAATCCCAGCACTTTGGGAGGCCGAGGCGGGCAGATCACGAGGTCAGGAGATGGAGACCACGATGAAACCCCGTCTCTACTAAAAATACAAAAAAAAAAAAATTAGCCGGGCGTGGTGGCGGACGCCTGTAGTCCCAGCTACTTGGAGCGGCTGAGGCAGGAGAATGGCGTGAACCCAGGAGGCAGAGCTTGCAGTGAGCCGAGACTGCGCCACTGCACTGTAGCCTGGGCGACAGAGCGAGACTCCGTCTCAAAAAAAAAAAAAGATCATAATTTTCACTGCAAGGGAAGAGGTTTTCATTTAACTTCTCCTTCATCTTCTTGGTAAATTAAAACACACACTCAGAGACAAAGTAGATTAGTGGTTGCTTATGGCTGGCGGGGGGAGGGGGGAGGCGGTAGGAGAGGGGTAGCTAAAAGGGCTTCTGATGTTCTGTAGCTGACTGTGGTGATGGTTGCACATATCTGTGAATGCATTAGAAATCATTGGCTTGTAGACTTTATTTATTTAAATATTTATTGAGACAGAGTCTCACTCTGTTGCCCAGGCTGGAGTGCAGTGGTGCCATCTGGGCTCACTGCAACTTCCGTTTCCCAAGTTCAAGTTATTCTCCTGCCTCAGCCTCCTGAGTAGCTAGAATTACAGGTGAGCACCACCATGCCTGGCTAAGTTTTTTATTTTTATTAGACACAGGGTTTCACCATGTTGGCTAGGCTGGTCTTGAACCCCTGACCTCAAGTGATCCGCCCACCTTGGCCTCCCAAAGTGCTGGGATTACAGGCGTGAGCCACTGCACCCAGCCCGGACTTTAAATTGACCAATTTTGTGGTGCATATATTACATCTCACACAAACACACACAGCATACGTTGACAAGGAAGCACCATAAGAGGACCCTGAGTCTCCCCGTGCTGATGGTAGGGACTAGAAAATAGACCATCCACACGTGGTCCTAGGTGAGGTCAGGAGAGGTTTAAGGTGGTCAGAGAGCAGGGAGAGCCCTGTGGCAGAAGTGGCAGGTAGAAGGACTGGAGGATGGGAGGGGCCTCATAAGGAAGGAAGGGCAGAGTCCTGGTTGGGCAGGTGCACCTCTCTTGGTTGATCTCAGGGTCTTAAGGGCAGATCACCAACCAGGTTATCTCTTTCCAGGCTGAGATGTGCAGAGATTCCTGATAAGGAGGGGACCTGGGGCCAGGCTGCCTGCTCCTAGCACAGGGTTCTTGCCTACCACCTCTCTCTCCCACCAGCACCAGAAGTGCCAGGGTTGGGGGCAGGTGTGTGTGTGGGGTGGGGGGGTGGGCAGGGGATCTCAAGGCTTCTGGGAAGTGGAAAGTACATCTTCCTCCAAAAATTTTAGATAGATAGAGCTTTACTGATTCCAAGAGATAGTATAGTGAGATTATTGCAAAGAATTTAAAAAAAAAATCATGATTTGGATCTTAATTTGGCAAACTCCTAGCTGTGTGACATTGGGCAGGTAAGTTATGTCTAGACTTCACTTTCTTCATCGATAAAATGGGGACAGAGATTATGCCTTCTTCATCGGGTAGTTGTGGAATTTCAATGAGAATATGAATTGGAAACACTTAGTAGAACACCTGGCACCTAGTAAATGCTCAATGTTAGCTGGTGTTGGTCTTCATCTTTATTTTATGAGAAGGATGATGAACTCACTGAACAGATGAGGAAACTGAGAGGCCAGAGTGGAAGCCAGGAATGTCATGCAGGTCTCTGACACGCTGTCAGTTTCTGCTCTGCAGGCTATGACCTGATTAGTATCTGGGAAAGCCAAAGTGTTCACATAGACTAAGTCCGAATAAGCTCCTCCAACTTGACTTGATCCTGGGTGCAGAAAATGCTGGAAGCCTGACACAATCACAGCCCAAAGGGAGCAAATGAAAAGAAATCCTCTGAATGACATTTGGGGTCTCACTTCACAGCACTCACCCTCTGCAAAAGGGAGATGTTTCCACGGCTGCTGATCCTGGATCCAGAGGCAGCACTCCCTTCACGAGGGACACTCGGGCATTGTAAACTCAAGCATCCCTCTGTTTTCCATTCTCCACTCAGATGTTCCTGATGACTAACTAGAGATCAATATAAATCACATCATTGTGATCTGGGGTCTTTCCCTGCTAAAGAAAAGTAGAGTATAAGGAAATGACGGTTTGAAAACAGAAAGCAAAAGTACTCCCTACAAAAGTTATCTGGAGCTATCAGGAAAACAAGGAAGAGGCTCCTGGTGATTTGGAAGCCGGGCCAAGGTCTAGGATGCAATTGATGTCAATGGGTCCTTCGCAGGTAGAGGGACAGGTGAGGTCATAGTCTGACGTCTGTTCTTAGAAGGCTCCTCCCTGGAAATGACTCGTTCTCTCTGGACTCATTTCCTCTCAAGGCTTTGTTCCAGCAAGGGTTTCTTTTGAAATAGGAGAATCCCAGGTGGCACAGGATGGGATGGGGTCTCAGTGGGAGCAGTTGCTGCAACTGTGAAAGCAGAGGAGGAGGAGGGGGAAGAGGCAGTACTTCCAGCCTCCAGGGAAAACCTCTGTGCTTGCTGCCTTATCACAGTGACTGGGTAAGCCCAGGGATCCAGTAACGAAGGAAGGAGGTAGGGGGTGGCCAGGACAATAGTTCAGTTGTTGTCCAAGGCACGCCCTCATCACTTTCGTCATTTCTCCTTTTGAGCCAGAAATCCACCCTCAGACGCACAGGCAAAGCTGTCATTACCAGAAGCCTCACGTGCACCCCGGAAAGCAAAATTGGGCACTCGGCTTCAAAGGAAACGGCTTTTCCCTTCACAATAGTTCATCGCTAAATGGTTGTCTGGCATGTTTGTTTTTTCAAATGTCCACATTTTATTTGTCCAACTGATTGTCTCTTTATCAGCAGCAGCCAGGACCACAGCTGAACTGTTTGTGAGTTGGTGGTTTATAAAATCAATGCTAAGTCTTTGCCAGTGTTTCTCTAACACGTTCATTTCTATTTATTCATCTCAGAAGTCAAAGAAAAAACACAACATACAAAAGGCAGAGTGGTGCTTTTCTGTGTCAATATGTGTTTGAGGACTTGTCTAGCTAACTGACATAAACTCGTTAGCTAGACCAGATGACAAGCAAGAATATCTATCCCATAATGAGGCTTCCGGCACTGGTTTAATCAAGTAAATCCAGAAAACAAGGCTCAAAATTACTTGAGAAAGGTTTTAATTATTTTTGCATCTTTTTTCTTTTTTTCCTTTCTCTTATTTAAAAAAAATTATTCTTAGAAGTAGAGTCTCAATACATTTCCCAGGCTGGTCTCAAACTCTTGGTCAAGCAATCTTCCTGCCTCAGCCTCCCAGGTAGCTGGGACTATAGACCTGAACCACTGTGCTGTTTTTGCATCTTAAAGGCAGAGCTCTGAGGGAGCTGTGGATCCCAGTCCTGTGAGTTCATCCGCTCTAAGAAATCAATAAATGAAGGGAAACATTGAAGGGCAATTACACATATGGGCTTTGACGCCAGGCCGACCAGCTTCAATCCAGGTGTAAATGAGGGTTGAGCCTCTCTGAGCCTGTTTCTTATTCCATAAAATGGGAGTTGCAATTGTACCTACTGCATACAATCATTATACAGTAAGCATTAAAAACAGTGCTCAGCAAACGTGAAAGAACTTGATGTTGAAGATAAATGTGTAGTCCACCTCCTCAATGTGACAGATGCAGAAAGTAAAATTCACAGAATTTGTGCAAACCTCAGTTAGTTCAGTCAAGTCCAGAACCCAGACTCCTGACTCACAGTCCAGTGGATTTGAAATTTTTTAAAATTATTATTTTTTATTTTATTTATTTTTTGAGACAGTCTCGCTCTGTCACCCAGGCTGGAGTGCAGTGGCGCGATCTCGGCTCACTGCAAGCTCCGCCATTCTCCTGCCTCAGCCTCCTGAGTAGCTGGGACCACAGGCGCCCGCCACCACGCCCAGTTAATTTTTTGTATTTTTAGTAGAGATGGGGTTTCCTCATGTTAGCCAGGATGGTCTCGATCTCCTGACCTTGTGATCTGCCCGCCTTGGCCTCCCAAAGTGCTAGGATTACAGGCGTGAGCCACCGCACCCGGCCTAAAATTATTTTTAATGCATCAACTGAAAGGCCCCCCCCCAACCTTTTTTTTTTTTTTTTTTTTTAATTAGAGTAGGAGTTGTAACAAAAACTGTGGGGCCTGGTCAGCTCAGGCCATTCATTGAAGCATCTGCAGACCCAACTGGTTTGGAACTCTTGGAGAAAGGGGCTTTGTGGCCACACTCTAGACCCAGTCCCATGGCCCCTGCCCTGAGCTTCAGGCAACATTCTATCAGGGAAAATGCAAAGCATTCCACACTGATCTCATTGCATTCCACTCACACGGGGGGCATTTAAAACAACAAAAGTGAAGAGATTTGCCCAAGACCACATGATGCACCAGTTGCTAATTTTGGGACTCAGACCCCAGTCTCCTGGCTCCAGGAGAGTGTTTTTTTGTTTTTTGTTTGTTTTTTGAGACAGAGTCTCACTCTGTTGCCCAAGCTGGAGTGCAGTGGCGCAATCTCGGCTCACTGCAGCCTCCACCTCCTGGGTTCAAGAGACTCTCCTGCCTCAGCCTCCCGAGTAGCTGGGACTACAGGCATGCGCCACCACGCCCAGCTAATTTGTTCTGTATTTTTAGTAGAGAGGGGGTTTCACCATGTTGGCCAGGATGGTCTTGATTTGACCTCATGATCCGCCCACCTCGGCCTCCCAAAGTGCTGGGATTACAGGCGTGAGCCTCCGCGCCTGGACCCGAGTGTTCTTTCTTCGGAGTACACTCGCTTGGCCCTACATACCACCTCCCCTTTGGGAAAGGAACAGTGGGGAGGTGGGAGGAGAAGGTTCAGGAGCAAAAGGAACTCCTCTAAAATGAGAGAAGGAAAATGCCTTAGCCTTAGGGTCGCTTAGGTTTGCGTAGACTATTTTGAAAGGATGAAACAATTTAAATATTAGTAGCATGCAGACCTCACTAGCTAGCACACAGGCCAAATGTGGGCTTACCCTCTTACTAAAGGACACTGATTTACTAAGACATAAAGAATTTTAAAAAGAAATGTGCATGCTTTTAGAAGGTAGTGAAACATTGCTTGTCGTACTCACCAGCTCGAAAAGCCCTGGTTAGTGAGATGATTCACTCACCTACAGAAGAGAGGAGGAAAGAAACATCTAAGAAAATTTGTAATATTAAGAAATATATATGTATTTGGAGAGAATTGAGAAGAAAAATGTTCTACACATCTCCTGGCTTCCATGACAAGAAAAGAAGAAAAGTGACATTCAGTTACCTGCTGGCTCAGCAGAGGGTCTTATTTCTCTCTCTGGTCCTTCCTTCCTTCTTTTTTCTTCCTTCTTTCCATTGGTCATTTATGCATTCAACAAATACTGAGCACCTTCACTGTCAGTTCCTGTCACAGTGCCAGAGAGACGATAGATGAGAAGATAGGAGAGACCCTCGCTGTAGTGGAGTCTTCATTCTTAAATTCTAGTCATATCTCATTGAGCGTTCACTACACGCTGATCACAGAGGAAAATAAAGTTATTTCATAATGCCTCCATTTTCCACTCCAAGAGTATTCCCAATTTGACAGGCATTTTCTTCATAAATACTCACAAGTTCCCATTTTCCTCTGGAGAGACCAAGGTACAACAAAGTAAAATAGAAATAAATTTATATAACTCCTGTCAGAGAGGAAGTCAGTGGCAGAAGTGATCATGAAAATAACAACAACTGCAACCACAAACATGGTTTAAAAAAAAAAAGAAGAAAGGACCTAAGTTCAACTCACAAATTGAACTCAAGTCATTATTTAACAAAACAAATACTAAAGGGTCCTACCTACCATCATCCTACCTCAAAACTATATCTTATCTCCAGCAAAATGTTGTCCAGTGTAAGAGTCATAAAGTTTTGTTGAACCCCCACAGATAAAACCAGCACTCTAACTTTGGAAAACTGTTTTAAAATAGCAAAATAGACCATGTTTGTTGGTTTTTCCCAGGAGAGACCTTAGCTCAGCTGTAAAACTAGGCATGAAAATGGGATTCCTCCCATCCTCCATAGAGTCTGGATCATGAGAAATCTTGCCTCTCGACATGCCAACAGGTCGGAGGGCAGTCATGTTCTTTGCTGTTCATAGTGCAATGTTGTAGAAGGCAAGCTGTCTAGGGAACAAAAGAAATTCAAAGAAATTCATCTGGAAATTGCTCTCAAGGGGCTATTATTTTCAAGGTTAGATGACCCCAGAAGAACATTCTCTTTGCTGACGCAGCCCCAAGTGGCCACCTGAATTTTTGTATTTTTTCGGACTAGTTAGAGGAGGCAACAATCATCAGCAGCCCCTGCAAATGCAGAGACGGAGCAGGATAGAAATGTTTCCCATTGCTGTGTAGAGTCGGTCAGCTCTGCCACCTTCCACACAATTCACTGCTTAGCTCTTACAGCCTCTGTGGAACAGAAAAATCTGAGCTGGGAGGGACACAGAGGCCCAGGGGCCAGCATTCCTTGATCAATGCCAACACTACCTTTGGATGTCTGCCATGCATTATTAAGGACTCAGAAAAGTGCTGCAGTGAAGAAACCGGTTGAATTGTTTAATTCATCATTTTCTTTTAGAGATAGGGTCTCGTCTTGTCACCCAGGTTAGAGTGTAGTGGCGTCACTCTACCTCACTGCAGCCTCTAATTCCTGAGCTCAATCCTCTTGCCTCAGCCTACCGAGTAGCTAGGACTACAGGCATGCATCACTACACCCAGTTAATTATTTCAATTTTTCTGTAGAGACATTGTCTTGCTACTATTAAGTTTTCCAGGCTGGTCTTAGACTCCTGGGCTCAGGAAATATTCCTTCCCCAGCCTCTCAAAGTGCTGGGATTAAAAGGCATGAGCAACTGCTCCTGGCCTAATTCACCATTTTCTAGACTTATTTGATCACAGAAATATTATTCCTTTAAAACTGGTTAACATCTATTGGATTATTTGAAATATGGTCTGGGAAAATACTGATTGCATACAAGTTTCTCACTCACACACACATGTATGCACACACACTTTATACCAGGATCTCAATGAAACATTCCTAGGTAACAAAAGCACACCATAAGTGTTAATGGAGTGAATGACTAGATTGAGAAATTAATGAGAAAATGACTCAGTGAATTTACCAGAAGGCCTTACACATCCCACTGGAAGACTTGGCAGCAGTGAACCAAGCCCTGTCCACCAACTCTCCCTCTCCCGTGTGGAATATTCAGGAAGGGATCCTTGGAAACATGGGGCCCACAGTGCTGTGGTTGCCTCTCAACCTGGCTAGCATAAAAGGGTGCACTACAGGTGCTTGGACATGGGGCAGGCAGAGGAAGTTTCAGACTCTGGGGTTTCTGGTAGGATCACGTCACCTTAGACTTAGGAATAGAGGGCTAAGCACGCCTCTCAAGTTGTCATCTGGTTGGATCCCATTCCCTATCAAAAAGGGCGTCTGATGTTTATGTAGTATATACATAAAAAAAGGTATGCTTCAGGTCCACAATCCCTTATCCAAAACCCTGGAGGCAGGTGTACTACAGATTTCAGAATTTTTCAGATTGTTCCAAAGATAATGTGGTACATATACCATATAATGTGTAATTCCACGCATGGGGCTTGGGGCACTGTCTCATATTCACACATTAACATTTTTGCAATGAAACAGGAACATTCACAGCAAGTGAGATAAATAAAACTTACACATTGTTTCAAGCCAGTTCCAGTCAGATGATACTGCCACAATGGTGTCAAGTATATAAACCACTGTTGGTTTTCATAGCTCTCTGGATTTTGGGGGTTGTAGGTGAGAGAGTGTGGGTCCTTAATATAGCTCTCATAGGAAGGATACTTGTGACAAAGAGAAAAGGGTGATGGCAAGTCCGTACAATAAATCTAAGAACTTCCTATAAAGAGAAGGAGGCACTGCCAGTGCCTTGCATGCTCTTATTTGTAAACAAAAGACTTCCCAATACTTTATTTAGGGTCACTGCACTGTGGGCCTTGCTTTAATGTTATCCGCTTCAGTTTGGAATCCACTATAAGAGGAATCTATTTTTGCCCTTGAAGGACTCATGAGAACTTTAAGCTGCCTTAACTGTAATGAGAAGTGGCTCAAGAAAGGGGGTTTCCAAGACAAAAGGATGAAGAACAAAGACCTAATGAGTCACTCATTGATACATTTCTAAATTCACCAAGATGCCTACATTTTGGGTGAATTTCAGTTCAATCATAGTTTTTTTTTTTTTTTTTTTTTTTTTTAGAGACGGAGTCTCACTTTTTTTTTTTTTTTTTTTAGAGACGGAGTCTCACTCTGTCACCCAGGCTGGAGTGTGGTGGCGCGATCTCAGCTCACTGCAAGCTCCGCCTTGCCGGTTCACACCATTCTCCTGCCGCAGTCTCCTGAGTAGCTGGGACTACAGGCGCCCGCCACCACACCTGGCTAATTTTTTTTTCTTTTTTTGGTAGAGATGGGGTTTCACCGTGTTAGCCAGGATGGTCTCAATCTCCCGACCTCGTGACCTGCCCACCTCGGTCTCCCAAAGTGCTGGGATTACAAGCGTGAGCCACCGCACCCAGCCTCAATCACACAGTTTTTAATGAGCTCAGTGACAATGACACAATGACTTGTTTCTCTCCCTGTGTGCACTTTAATGAACTCAAATATCATTCTTTTTTATTTCTGCCTTTATGGCCTTAGGATTTAACCTGGAAAGAAAAGTTAAATGCAGATGTCTTATCTACTGTAGGCAATTTTCAAGGAGCCTGCAAGTTTCTAACAAAATTCTCACAACACAATCATTATTTACCTTAATAAAGTACATACGTTCCACACATGAAGTACTTAGCCGCAATGCTAATGAAACAATAAGTGGTCCAACTTCAAAAATGGTTGGTATACTATTGGGATATAATACTGGAGGATTCTGCCTATAAAACAGCTGAGCTTTATTCATTAGAGTTCAAGCAAGTTGAAACACCAACATTGTATCTTCTCTGCATCAGGCCATAGGACCATGGACAAATAGATGTAGAGATTTCACAAAATCAAAGTGCAAAAAGAATGTGATTGATGCTTTTTTTCTTTTTTTTTTTTGAGATTAGTCTAGCTCTGTTGCCCAAGCTGGAGTGCAGTGGTGCAATGTCAGCTCACTGCAACCTCTGCCTCCTGGGTACAAGCGATTCTTGTGCCTCAGCCTTCCAAGTAGCTGGGACTACAGATGCCCACCATGACTCCCAGCTATATTTTGGGTGTTTTCCTTTTTTTTTTTTTTTTTCTTAGTAGAGATAGGATTTCACCTTATTGGCCAGACTGGTCTCAAACTCCTGACCTTGTGATCCGCCCACCTTGGCCTCCCAAAGTGCTGGGATAACAGGTGTGAGTCACTGCACCCAGCCATGGTTGATGCTTTTACTTCAAGCCACACTGCATCAAACTTGTCAGACCCATCATATTCACTTCTGTGTGCAAAGGTCTGCAGACATAACAGTTCATCAATGCCTGAATTATTCATTCCTGGATTTAAGGCCCCTCACTGTCAGTTTGTGACAATTCACCCCAAAGTCCCCATATAATAGGCCAATTATATTTTGTCACTGGAGATCTAGTCTCACCAGGCCACGATGGCTTAATTAATAACCTCAAGAAGGGAATTTCCTAAACCTCATAACCCGCTGGGGATTTAGGACAATGAGTTTCTCTCCATTAATCTTTAACTCCTGAAAATGCTGAGGTTGCCGATAATGGTCGAGTGTGTTTCCCTCCAAATCTTGAGCGGCAAGAAGCTGCAGCAGCCATGGTTGCTACAGGAGGTAAAGGCTGCCTGTATCCCGCTCCCAGGTGGCATTTGGTCCTAGCAGCTGGGAAGTGACAACAAGGGCAATCCAAGGGCAGAGCAAAGGAATGGGGAGAAGCCCTCAACAGCCAGAGTTTACTCTGCACCCACGGGGAGGGAAAACCAAAGCCGGACAACTCAGTGGCCAGAGGCCCCGTGCTTCACACCAAGCTCTCTGAGAAGCCAGAGACTCCTACTCTCAGGGGATAGTGACCCAATGTGAATCTGCACAGGACATATAGAGAGAGTGTGTTGGTGGGGGTGGGGGAAGAATGTCCCAAGAGGCGGCAGCCTCTCAGGGTGCCATTCTGTAGGCAACTTCCATGAAGCCTCAGAACAGTGCCTGGCACCCAGTTAAGTGCTTAATAAATCAAAGTATTCTCCTGTCTCCTGGCCTGCCCTCTCTAGGCACAAGATTGTCCACTTTGTTCTCAGTTGGGTCTCTGTAGTTGAAACACATCTACTTCTTATGTTTTCATGGAAATCCTTAAGTCCGAACTTTGTAGTGAAATAAGTAGTTAAAAAGTGATTGAAAAGGGCCAGGCATGGTGGCTCACACCTGTAATCCCAGCACTTTGGGAAGAAAAGGCCAGTGGATCACCTGAGATTGGGAGTTTGAGACCAGCCTGACCAACATGGAGAAACCCCGTCTCTACTAAAAATACAAAATTAGCTGGGCTTGGTGGAACATGCCTATAATCCCAGCTACTCGGGAGGCTGAGGCAGGAGAATCACTTAAATCTGGGAGGTAGAGGTTACGGTGAGCCGACATCAAGCCATTGCACTCCAGCCTGGGCAACAAGAGTGAAACTCTGTCTCAAAAAAAAAAAAAAGTGATTGATAAAAGAAAAAGATTGAATTCCTATCATCTATCTAGCATTCTCAAAATAGCCAAATTATAGAGCTGGAGAACAGGTTAGTCGTTACCAGGGGTTAGATATGGAGGAGGGAGTAAGGAGGTGGGAGATTTTTGCAATGATGGAACAGTTATGTATCTTAATTACGGTGATGGTTACAAGATTTTACCACCAGTTCAGTGTGATAAAGCTGCACAGAACCCCCCTGCCGCCCGCCACACACACACACAAATGAGTGCATGCAAAGCCGGTGAAATCCAAGGAAACTCTGTAAGAGTATACCAATGTCAATTTCTGGGTTTTAATATTGTATCTACTTCTATAAGATGTTACCTGGGGAAAACAATGAAGATGAAGGATACACAGGACTTCCTTGTACATTGTTCTGCAATTTCCTGTGAATCTATAATTATCTTATAAAAAGGCTGAATCCATGTGAATGAATTATGTATGCAATTTGCTAAAGTTATGGTAAGCATAGATAGATATAAGAAAAACTGCGAATAATATGCACTGTCTTGCTCTGATGTTAACTTTTCACACATCCCTCACTAAGCGATTGGGATAAACCTTATGCAGAGCCATCACTTTGAGAAACTCCAGGGTCGTCATGCATATTGTAGTCTCTATGAAGTGCACCTTCAGGAGCTGTGCCATATACAACCTGTACAATAATACACAGCAATCCTGCCTTTAGGCAACTGCTGCTAAGTGATGCATCTCCATTGCTGGGGGTTCTTTTCATTCATCATCCTGGCTTCATGATCTATTTCTGTTCCTCAAACTGCTCCACCTTTGAAGCCAATCTAGATTGGAGTAATCACAGTTTTGCAGCAGCATTGATATTTTTGTTACACAGAATTCTCGGTTTCTTGGTCTATAATTGCTCAGATTTCAAACATAAAACAGACTTTTTATTCATGTATCTAATAACCGTTTATTGAGACCTTACTGTGGGCTATAAAGATTGATTTCTGTATTGTTGTTACTGTAACCATGATGAACCATAGTTCACATGTACACTAGTACAACGCTGTAGTTTGAGGCATTTCACGCTCTTCTTCCAGCTCGTCTGTGACGTGCTTTCTCTTTAGAGAAAAAGCTTCTATCTGTAGCTCTGGTATATATCTAGTTCTCTAATTTGTTGGCTGAAAGAGAACCTTCCAGCTTGAAATCCACCTGAAACAAGACTCCCTGCTATGCAGCAATTGATTCTGTTTCTTTACAAGTTCAACCATCCAGCTTGGCTGGTGCTAGACTTTCATTGTTTAACCATTTCAACCTGTTGATGTGCGGGCCATTCATGATTGTGTGGTTCACAGCAGGGCTGGTCCCAGGACAAGCCCAGTGGTGACTCAGTTAAAGGGGATAGATACGGAAACATGAACAATGCATGGGGTGAGGAGGTGGTGGTGGCAGAGGCAATGCAGGGGAGAGGGCTGGACAGGTGAGGCAGGCCAGAACCGGTGACTCATGGGCTCCCCTTTGTCAGGAGGGCTGGAGCAGATAGAGCCCGCCCACAGCCGGGGAACCCACACCCAGCACACGTTCTCTCCTGATCTGCTACTCCCGCCCCAGTTTCCTGTCAGACATAGGAGCAAGGGATGCACAAAGGCTACTTCCTGAGCAGCAAGTTGGGACAAAGCCAACAGGTGATCTCAGGGCTTGGCACTTTCCCCATGGCTGAAAGGAGATCAACCATGAAAGTTACATACAGGTTTAGAGAATTAATAAAAAAGGTGTGGGATGGGGTGAGTTTCAAGCTCCAGGATCCAAGTGTTTACTTTCCTAGAGCAACTTCTGTCTCAGCACCCCCCAACCTACCCACCCACACACACACCCCAACACATCTGGAGTTTTCTGTCCACTTGCCAGTCACCAAATCCCCTCTCCACCACCACCAGCAGCCCTAATCCTTGATTAGTTCAAGTCAGTAAAAAGGCAATATGGCAGAGGGGCTAAAAGTTTCACCTTTTCCCAGCTCTAATTAGAGAAGAAAAAAAAAGAAAGGAGCTGGCTAAAACATAAGACTTTGCCTAGACGCCACTAACCTGGCCTTGCAGCTAAAGAAAAAACTATATTTTTAAAAGGAGGAGGAGGAAGAGGACATGATGCGGGAGAGGAGGGAGGAGGAGGAGAAGGTCCTTTCATCCTTACTTAACCGTAAGACAAATTTCAATCTAGCTGCATCACTTAGTAGCTGTGTGACCTTGGACAAGTTTCTTTACCCCTCTGTGCCTCACTTTCCTCATTTGTAAAATGGAGATGATGGTGATAATGATGGTGGTGGTGATGATGATGATGCAGTGATGATAGTTGTGATGATGGTGGTGGTGGTGATGGTGTGGTGATGATGGTGACGGTGATGATGATGGTAGTGATGATGGTGATGATGATGGTGTGGTGATGATGATGATACTACAAACCTCATAGGATTTTAGGGGAGGCTTGAAAGTGTTGATATGTGTGAAACCACAGAGATATGCCTAGCACAGAGGAATGCTCAGTGCACGGAGGCCATTCTTTAAAACTCTGGCTGGAAACCCCTTCACACTCCCCAGTTCCCACAGAGACTCCATCTTCTCCCTCTGCTTCTTCCTGCCTCCCTGCCTTGTGTTCTTTCAGAGTCCCTCATGACTGTATCTTTTCCCCATCCCCTTTCTCCCAAAAGGCAGTTGGGTTTCAATATTAAAATCGGTGCTTTGGAGTCTGAGAAAGGTGAATTCATATACTTGCTCCACCCTATCCTAGCTTGGGCAGGTGCCTGGCTGTCCTCACCTGGAACCTGTGGCCTCCATCCTGCCTCCCAGACCTAGTCACAGCCATGAGGATGCAGCCAGGAAAGGGAAAGAATGCCCACCCTGAACAGGAGCTCAACAAATGGAGCCATTCTGCTTCCATGGCACCTGATGCCTAATTCTGCAGTTGCTCCCGGTTTCCCTCTCTTTTCTTCCACCCTCCATACCATATTGTGCTAATAACATGAACCACCATGTACTGGGCATTCGTGCCTTCCCAGCACTGTGTAAAGAATTTTGCTCCTGTAATCCTCACAACTACTGGATTTAGGTTCTGCCCTCTGCTCCCAAGTATCTGTCTACATTTCCCAAGGGTACCACTCAAATAACAGCACATTGCTGTGAAGATCAAAGAAATAGGTTCACAGTGGGAAGAGGAAGACGTGAAGGGGCACCTAATGGGGTGACCAGCTCTCCAGGCTTCCCAAGGCTGACGACCAACCGGGACGGATGGTCACTCTAACAATCCAGTCATCCACAATGTCCGGGACGCCCGAAAATATCTTTTGCTGGATAACAATGGCTCAGAAACCCGCCTGACGATTTTGGAAGGTACTTAACTTCTCTGAGCCTCAATTTCATCATCTAAAACAGGGGTAGCAATGGCTACCTCCTCACAGGGCAGTTGCAGAGATAAAAAGGGATGAAGTGCATCCAGCATCCTTGCAGCATTCGTCTCATGGTGAGCCCTCCTCCACAGGTGTTAGCATCTAACCCTGGAAATCACACCTGGGCTTATCCACCCGCCAGCCACCACCCCTGGCCACTTCCTTATTCTCTCCAAATCTCACCTATCTAAACTTAATCAGTTCAAGCCTGGCACAGTAGCTCACACCTGTAATCCCAGCAATTTGGGAGGCTGAGGTAGGAAGATCCCTTTAGACCAGGAGTTTAAGATCAGCCTGTTCAACACAGTGAGACTCCATCTCTACAAAATATTCTTTTTAAAAATTGGCTCAGTGGGGAGATTATGTAAGTTATAGACAGCTTGTGAAGAAGAAAAAAGAGAAGGAAGAAGAAGAAAAGGAGGAGGAGGAGGCAGAGAGACAGAAAGAAGGCGGCGGCAGAGAGAGAGAGAGTGAGTGTGTGTTAGGTGAAAAGAAGACTTTGCCTAGACTCCACTGACCAGGACTCACAGTTTTTAGAAAAAGGAAGAAGACAAACCTCACAGATGCAGACTGGCTGGAAAACCCCAGTCCCTCAGTTCTTAACCACCAGACAGGGAAGTCTTGGCCAAACAATGGTGGAACAGATTCTTTGAGGGACAGACAAGACAGAGAGGGCGACAGAGGGCCCCAGCTCCAGCCTGAGGCTTGGGTCTGAAATGTCCAATCCACCAGCATACCTGACACTCCTTGGCAGGAAGAGGACAGAAACCCTGGCAATCTGGAGGGAGGCACACCCTGGTCACAGAATCAGAAACGTGGGAGCAAAAGCCATGGCCTTTGGTTCAGAAATGCCAAACATCTAGGCACCTCTGGCAAGTCCCTGGCCCAGTTCCATGTTATTGTGACCTCTGGGTCCTGGCTGAGTGCAGGGCAAACTCCACTACCTGCTCGGTGGCCCTCGGATCCCTTGCTCCTGGCACTGGGGTCCTGTTTCCTTTTGCCCCTTCCAACTCGGCTATCTGGCAGGGATCAATCAGGCCCCACGTAGAAGACATGATCTGGCAGGGGTCTCCAAGGCCTTTATGTGAAGGTCGGTGGCTTGGGTGTTGCTATTTTTTTAACATGGATTAAATGCCAATGGCATGCTAAGCCCATGGAGAAACCAGAGGTAGACAGTCGGCAGGCAGGCACTCTGGGGAGATACATAGATGCATGGCATTCCAGAGCTCTGAGGAAAGATGCCCCTCGAAGCTAGGGAGCAGCTTTTGTCCATGCTGCCATCTTTAGGGTCGTTCTCAGAAATTCCCACTCCTATGCTCAGTGACAGGATCATCAGAGCCTAACAGCTTCTTGGCCATGGTCCTGCACAGCCATTGCCAGCCACCCCCGAGATGGCAGGCTGTGCCGTGACGGCCCTTTGCTCCCTGCACCCCAGGTGCTCAGTCATGACAGGGCAGCTGGAGGCAGGAGCAGCCCCACCGTGTTCTTCACAGCCACCCTAGCTTGGATCAGCTGGTCCCTCTCCTTAGGCGAAGGCGGCGAAGGATTTACATCAACCCAGAAGGAAAAGCCACTACTTTTGGAAGGGGCCAGGGAAGTGCAGCAGGAGGGGTCAGCAGAGCAAGAGGGGACAGGGACCCACCATGAGGGATGAAACTGAAGACTTCTGTTGCCTCCAACTGATCGCCCCACTCACCCTCGGCACCTGTCCCAGCCTGTGCTCGCCTCCCGCTGCTGCAGGTGTGGAGGCTCAGGAGACGCGGGATGGGGGCAGCCCCTGAGCTCTCCTGCTGTGGAGGGACAGCTCTGACAGGAGTTAGGTTCCTACACTGATTTGGGACAATTACTCTTTCTCTGGGCTTCAGTTTCCTCATTTGCAACATAAAAAGCTTGGGTTTGATGGGTTTTTGAAAGTCCTTTGAGCTCTCTGATTCAGCAATGTGAGTGGAGTCTAGCCAGGCATGGCCCCCAAATGTGCAGCTGGCCACATCTCCGTGGAGGGATGGAGATGGAAAATCAGGATGTGGTGGCAGGGCTGTCTGTGGGATTCTCCCAGGAGCAGTGCTCTTCCCCATCTCACAACTCACCCGCACGGCCCTGCCAGATGCCCTGGGTCTGCACCAAACGTTCTCCGCCCTCACAGCTTACATCCTGGCTCACCTTGCAAATGACTCATGACAGCCGGGGACAGGGTGCCCCAGAGCACGCCCACAAGTCAGTGCCCATCCGCCCCTTCTCCAGGTGCCACTGCTGGGAGCTGTGGAGTTGTCAGCTGTTCCTAAGCCAGGGGCGCTCCTTGAGTTACAAAACCGAGAGGACATGGAAATTGAAATAGGAGAAGCAGCCAGTGGGGGCCAAAGGGCCCCTGGGACAGCTATGGAAAGACAACCCTGCCAGAGTGAGCACATTATTTATCGGCTCTCTTGGGAAGACATATATGGTTATAAACAGAACCTCTTCCTGTCACAAGACACGCCTGCCAGCGTTTTCATGGATCACCAAAGCACCCCCGAGCTTCGCGCTGGGGGACGATTGCCAGGCATGGGAAACACCTAACAGTTGCATGTCAGCACTGAAGGAAGTAGGGTTCAGACAAAAGGTGTTCCATTTCACAGCAGGGAGGAAGGAGCCCCTTGGAAGAAAAAAGTCTTTCTTGGGGCCACCCAGCAAGCCAAGCCAGAGATTCTCATCAATCAGGTGTGCATTTCCGGAACCCAAGCCACCCATTCTCAACCCAGGGAAGGGATTAGAGGACTAGGGATATTTTGAGACCCAAAGAAAATTTACCCCCTACAAAAGAGCCCAAAGTGTTCCCAGCATTCTGCAAACCAGCATCTGGACAGCGAGGACATGAGGGCGGCACTGAGTGGGGGAGAAGGAAGGCTGGCCAGTTAGGAATGATGTCACGTGGCCACAGCTTAAAAAAAAAACAAAAACCGCACTCTGCTGTTGAGAGTTGGGGCATAAATGCCACGGCAGTTGCTGGGCATTTATGCCCCAGCTCTTAACAGCGGAGTGGGAGTGGATCTCTCCAGCTTGGATCGAGTGGCCACTTTCCTGGAAACCAGGCTCCTGGTTGCTAGGGCCGATAAGACAGGGAAAATGCTACACTCGGTGTTCATGGGAAAACATTTTGATATTGAAGAAGAGCTGAGACGTGTTAACAGTTGAGTAAAAACAGAGCAGCCCTGGCTCAGGGGCTGCAGCTACCCGCCCGGCGGGCACTCAGATTACCCACGTGGTGTGCTGCAGGCAGTGAGTCAGACGGTCCAAGCTCCTGAGACTGAGGGATGACAATCCCAAAAGGACACACCAGCAAATGTGGCTCCTCCAAGCAGGCCCAAGGACCTGGCCTCTACTCCAGATGGCTGTGGGCCCCTGCAGGCCTCTCACTGCAGCCAGCCACCCCGGCACACACAGTGCCTGTGGACGCTAACAGGCAGTGTCATAAGGCTGTAGATGAGGAAAGAGACTGTGCAGGCAGATGGGGGATGCTCTGTGGCAGGGCACAGGAAGTCCCTAATGGGGACAGATTCTCCACTGGCAGGTGTGGCCAGAGGGGCACTGGCCTTGGAGCCTCTGTTTGTAGCTCTGTACTGGGGCTTGGGGCACAGGGCAGCCCTCAAAGGGAAATGGTTTTAGTGGTTCAGGAAATAAAACCCTTTGGCTGAGACCCAGGGCTGGCCTGACGCACGCTGCTTTCTGCCCTACAGCAAACAGTGTGGTAACAAGGTGCCTTTAGGTTTCCATTTTAATCCACTAAGCAGATGCCTTGCCTGAGATTTACAAAGTTTAGACCCCACATTGGAAGATCCAGATGTCCCTCATTTTCTGCCTCCTACAAGACAGCTACGAATTTTCCCATACATAACTAATAACTTCAGTTTTTCTCCGCTATTTCCTGCAGGTCTCCACTATCTCTCAGGAAAAGCATGAGAGCACTGAGCTCAGGATGGCTGGACCCAGCAGGGCCTGAAGGTGGGGCTTAGGACCACAGTGCTGCCCTTGACCAGTGGTGCTGGGAGCCGGGAGGCCCAGTTCTGTTTTATGCACCTGGCTGGGTATCACTGCCCCAACCAGGGAAGCAGAAATCAGTGAGTCCCAACTACTTCTCTGTGATGCTCCTCTCACCAGATACTCCTGAGAGATTGGATCAATGAGTCCCAGCTGCTTCTCTGTGATGCTCCTCTCACCACAGATACCCCTGAGAGGTTGGATTGTGTTCCGGAGGCGAGTGGGAATAATGGACAGAGGAGAGAGAAGAGAAAGGGAAAAGAGAGGAGAGAGGTCCGAAGCCAGCAACCCAGCGGGGTAAGGCAGAAAGTGGGAGCATGGAAGGCAAGACAGACAGGGCCCTCCACCGGCAGGAGATGACCCGGCATGCTTAGAGTAGAATGCAAAACACAATGACAGGTAAATCTAAGTTTAAAAGGAATTTTGTGAAAGAAAACGGAGGCCGGGTGTGGTGGCTCATTCCTGTAATCCCAGTTCCTTGGGAAGCCGAGGCGGGTGGATTGCTTGAGCTCAGGAGTTTGAGACCAGCCTGGGCAACACGGTGAAACCCTGTCCCTACAAAAAACACAAAAATTAGCCAGGCATGGTGGTACGTGCCTATAATCCCAGCTACTCGGGAGGCTGAGGTGGGAGGATCAACTGAGCCTAGGAGGTCAAGGATACAGTGAGCTGAGATTGAGCCACTGTACTCCAGCCTGGGTGACAGAGCCAGACCCAGTCATGCCAGTAATCCCAGCACTTTGGGAGGCCAAGGCGGGCGGATCACAAGGTCAGGGGATCAAGACCATCCTGGCTAACACGGTGAAACCCCATCTCTACTAAAAATACCAAAATAAGCCAGGTGTGGTGGTGGGCACCTGTAGTCCCAGCTTCTCAGGAGGTTGAGGCAAGAGAATGGCATTAACCCGGGAGGCAGAGCTTGCAGTGAGCCGAGATTGTGCCACTGCACTCCAGCCTGAGCGACAGAGAGAGGCTCCGTCTCAAAAAAAAAAAAAAAAAAAAAAAAAGCTTCATATGTAATATTAATATTCTATGAGAGTAATATGATTGAATAATTTTAGTTATTTTTTCAAATCTTGGCTTAGCATGTGATTTGAAGGTCCTATTTTGATATTTGATTTTAATGACTGTCATAAGTAAAAAATGTGCCTCACAAACTTAAGTAGGTCCAAATGAGGATCTTGGTACATTGGTACGTATGTTTTAAACCTATCCACCATATTAAGCAAAAGGTGTATTGAAATTTGACTGTTAAGTATCAGTCTTCACTAATGTTGATTGGCTATTATTAAAAATTAATCAGAAGTTGTTATACTTTATACTTTTAACAAATGTCTTTAAAACTCACTGAAATGTTTTATTTGACAAATTGGCGGCAGAATAGAAAATTCTTTTTCCATATTTTTAAAGAATGCAGGTACGAGGTCTATGTTTAATAAATATCATTTTCAGCTGAAAGGAAGGACGAGAAGGAAGGAAGGAGGGAGGAAGGAAGGAGGGAGGAAGGGAAGTAGGGAGAGAGGAAGGGAGGGAGTGAAGGACACTGCAAGATTTAGAAATAGTCTCAAAGACCTGTTTTCAACATGCTCTCACTGCAACATAACTTTCTTTTGAAAATCAATTATTATTTCACTCATTATTAAAATGTCATCTTTATTTAGAAGAGACATATTAAGTTGTTCTTAATTTTCAAGATTTTTCCTACATAGCTTATAACTGACAGCTGCTCATCAGAACAGGTCAGAAATTTTGGAATTGCTGTCAAATCTGCATCTTCAGATCTGACAAATCGTATGAGAGCTTTGCCTTGAATAAACCTCTACTTGAAATATATGTTTCATATCCACTTCCAATTTCATAAAAAGTGTAAAGATTCTACATAGAAGTCAGTTATATGCTATGCTACATATGTATGTGTGTGTGTGTATATACACACACACACACACACACTTATTTAGCCACATCATGACCTCCTTGTAGCACATGAGCTACATATGACAAGCCACTGGCAGTGAACATAAGTGAGCATGTCGTTATCTGTCAGTCTCTCAAATTGTCAAATGCCCTCTCTCCTCGCAGGGCTGTATATAGGAATGATCACCTGACAGACAGATCAAGTGGAACTACTAGTGTTAATCTACATATTTTAAATTAATCAGCGAAGCACAGTGGCTCATGCTTGCAATCCCAACACTTTGGGAGGCCAAGGCGGGTGGCTCACTTGAGCCCAGGAGTTCAAATCCAACCCGATCAACACGGTGAGACACTGTCTCTACAAAAAATACAAAAATTACCTGGGCATGGTGTCACACATCTATAGTCCCAGCTACTCAGAAGGCTGAGGTGAGAGGATTGCTTGAGCCTGGGAGGTCAAGGCTGCAGTGAGTCAAACACACCACTGCACTCCAGCCTGGGCGACAAAGCAAGACCCTGTCTCAAAAATAAATAAATAAATAAATAAGGAAAAGAAAGAAAAGATTTAATTAAATCAATCAAGTTCAATTTGTTTCATAATTTTAGTTTAGAATACATTGAAATCAAAATTCCAGCTCTCCTGGAAACCCCTGCAGAGGGAACAGGATCCAGTGAAGAACATAAATGTCTGCTGTGGGAGCCTGTGTCCAATCCCACCTGGATCATTTATTGCTATGTGGCCCTGAGTAAGTCCTCTAAGCACTCCATGCCTTGGTTTGCCCATCTACAAAGGGAGATAATAAAAATTATTATCCTATGCAGGAACTGGGTGTCACAATTAAATGAACAAATCCACGTAAAGCTCTTAGATTTTTTTTTTTTTTTTTTTTTTTTTAAACAAAGTCTCACCCTGTCACCCAGGCTGGAGTGCAGAGGCATGATCTCGGCTCACTGCAACCTCTGCCTCCTGGGTTCAAGCAATTCTTCTTCCTCAACCTTCTGAGTAGATGGGATTATAAGCACGTGCCACCATGCCTGGCTAATTTTTATATTTTTAGTAGAGATGGGGTTTGACCATGTTGGCCAGGCTGGTCTCAAACTCCTGACCTTGTGATCTGCCCCCCTCGACCCCCCAAAGTGCTGGGATTACAGGCATGAGCCACGGCTCCCTGCCACCTCTTAGATTTTTTAGCTTACAGTGGAGATTCAAAAAACATTAGCTGTTATGATTATCACATTAAATAACTTTGTCCTTCTATAAACTAGAAGTACCTGGTGGCTAAGAAACCAGTTAGAGGACTGTTTGTTATCCAAACAGAAGAGGATTGTGGCCAAAGCCAAGGAAGTGGCAGCGGGGTTGGACAGAAGGAGAAGGATCTGAGAAACACTTGAGACGTTGAGTCAGTAGACTTTTAAACTGTTATAATATCAAGAGAAGGAAAAAAGCTGTCAAGTGTGACTTCGAAGTTTCTAGTGCGTGTGATTAAGGAGTATTAGCTAAGAAAAGGAAATAAGGAAAGGTCTAAATCTGGTGGAAAAGAATAACTTATTGAATGCTTACTATGTGCCAGGAAATATTCCAATCGTTTTTCATCCATGAAGTCATTTAATCTGCGTAACAACCATGTGAGATAGATGCCATCTCCGTTTTGTAGATGACAAAATTAAGCCATAAAAGGTCTGTAACTTTTCCAAGGCTATACAGCTGGGCTTCTAACCCAAGGTATCCAACCCAGAGTCCATGACCTCCACTGCCCCACACGTAGACTTTCTTAGAGATAATGAGCTCAGTTTAGTTTGAGGGACATGGAAGAGGCTATGTGGAGGAGTGGGTTGAATGTAACTGTCTGAAACTCGTAAGAGACATGGAGATAGCAACCAAGCTTGAGATGCCAGATGCACCAGCATAGAGGTGGGATTGCAGCCATAGAAGGACACATGGGAAGGGAGATTGTGCACATGAGAAGAGGCCTGGGAGACATCCTTGGGGACATGGATGCTCCCAACCTGCCCACAAGGGTGTGAGTGTTAGCTGCTTTTCATTGTGGATGTTTCCCTATCATAATAGCTTTATGCAGGGGGGTCTTGGGCTGCTCTGCATCTGAACCCCTTTGTCATATTGGGAAATCTGCCTCGGTCTTGGTGGGACCCACACCTTCCACTACAGTAGTCAGAGAGCCAGACATTTGCTGTTCCTCAGCCCTGGAGGCCAAGCCTGAACAAACAACACGTATCTGGCCAATCTAACAGGACACCGAGTCCTCAGAAAGTGACACAGAAGCAAAGAATGGTGCCACATGTGTTCCACCTAAGGCAACGCCTGCACTGTCCTGGGGTGGCCAAGGGCTCGTTTTCTGGCAGCAGAGTCCCCCTAACCTGAGGCACGACCTTGACTCCGATCTCTCTTGGCTTCCCCTCTTTTTCCTACAGTTGTTCTCTAGTCTATCTATTCTGTGAACTTCTTGGCTTAGTCCCCTAAATGTCTTTTTCTAGAGCAGTTTCTCTTGTTTAACTTGCTCTCTCACTGTCCAGTACCAATGCACCATTCCTTAGATAATTCTGTTTTCCTTGCACTCCTTTCTCTCCTTTGTAATAGATTATAGAAGTGGTTGTATATTTTCACCTAAAAACATCCCTAAGAAACAGTCACCTCTGAGATTTAATTGTAGGACAAAATACATCCATAAAGAATGATTACCCATCATCAGAACAGTTATCCAAATGTACAAATGGAATAAGTATGAGTTCTTCCACCACACCTGGAATGTAACAA